>NC_091258.1:54446974-54746974 GCF_042477335.2 Ovis canadensis | reverse complement strand
GATTTGATGGGATCCACCCAGATAATCCAGGGTCGTCTTCCAGCTCAAGGTCATAACCATATTCATATCTCTAATGTCTCCTTTGCCATGTTTTAGGTAACATGGTCACAGGCTCTGTGGATTAGGGCATGGGCATCTATGGAAGCAGGTGGCATTATTCTGCTGAACACAGTTAAAGTTAATAATTTTAACATTGGAGAAATATGCACGTATATCTGATATAAAAGGAAGAAAAGATGTATGTGTTATCTTCATCACCATTATCATCTGAATTTTTATCACCTTTATCAAAGTCTCTAATTAAGCCTTTCAGAACACAGTTTATTTAAACCAGGAGTCTGCAAACTACGATTCATAGGACAAATTCAACCCACTATCTTGCTGGTACCTAATGTTTTCTTGGAAAATAGCTAGTCCGATTTATTTGTTCATTGTCTGTGTCTGTTGTGTGTGTTCAGGAGCGAGCCTGAATAATTCCAATAGAGACAATCTGAGCCACAAAGTCTAACATTGGCTATTTGATCCTTTACAATAAAAGCTTGCTGTCCTTTGCTTTAGATCATTGCTTCACAATCTCCATTACAACTGAATGTAGGCCCCGAGGATGCATTTTGCCTTGGAGAAATGGAAAGGTCTTCAGGGCTATCTGCCAATCTCTCCTTTCACAGAACAGACTCTGAGATGCAGACAGGTGAAGGGGGTCCCCAGGGCTCTTCGAAGGTCATGAACACCCTCCAGAAAGACACTTGATCAAAACTTCCTGAGCCTCATCTACCACCTTCTGCTTTAGCATTTTCTTAGCAGGTACTGAATCCCAGAAATGTACTGAAATTGTATCAAATTAAAAATAAATAAGCAAACAAATAAAGGCAAATCAGTTCAGTCACTCAACTGTGTCCAACTCTTTGTGACCCCATGGACTGCAGCACACCAGGCTTCCCTGTCCAACACCAACTCTTGGAGTGGGCTCAAACTCATGTCCATTGAGTTGGTGATGCTGTTCAACCATCTCATTGTCTGTTGTCCCCTTCTCCTCCTGCCTTCAATCCTTCCCAGCATCAAGGTCTTTTCCAATGAGTCAGTTCTTTGCATCAGGTGGCCAACATATTGGAGCTTTAGCATCTGTCCTTCCAATGAATATTCAGGACTAATTTCCTTTAGGATCAACTGATTTGATCTCCTTGCTGTCCAAGGGACTCTCAAGAGTCTTCTCCAATACCACTGTTCAAAAGGATCAGTTCTTCAGCACTCAGCTTTCTTTATAGTCCAACTCTCACATCCATACATGACCACAGGAAAAACCATAGGTTTGACTAGATGGACCTTCATCAGCAAAGTAATGTCTCTGGTTTTTAATATGCTGTCTAGGTTGGTCATGGCTTTTCTTCCAAGGAGCAAGCATCTTTTAATTTCATGGCTGCAGTCACCATCTGCAGTGATTTTTGGAGACCAAAAAAATAAAGTCTGATACTGTTGCCACTACTTGCCCATATATTTGCCATGAGGTGATGTGATCAGATGCCATGATCTAAGTTTTCTGAGTGTTGAGCTTTAAGCCAACTTTTTCACTCTCCTCTTTCACTTTCATCAAGAGGGTCTTTAGTTCTTCACTTTCTGCCATAAGGATGGTGTCATCTGCATATCTGAGGTTATTGATATTTCTCCTGGCAATCTTGATTCCAGCTTGTGCTTCTTCCAGCCCAGTGTTTCTCATGATGTACTCTGCATATAAGTTAAATAAGCAGGGTGACACTATGCAGCCCTGACATACTCCTTTTCCTATTTGGAACGAGTCTGTTGTTCCATGTCCAGTTCTAACTGTTGCTTCCTGGCCTGCATACAGATTTCCTAAGAGGCAGGTCAGGTGCTCTGGTATTCCCATCTTTTTCAGAATTTTCCACAGTTTATTGTGATCCACACAGTCAAAGGCTTTGGAATAGTCAGTAAAGCAAAAATAGATGTCTTTCTGGAACTTCTTGCTTTTTCGTTGATCCAGCAGATGTTGGCAGTTTGATCTCTGGTTCCTCTGTATTTTCCAGACCTAGCATCAACATCTTGAAGTTCTCGGTTTACATACTGTTGAAGTCTAGCTTAGAGAATTTTGAGCCTTACTTTGCTGGAATGTGAGGTGAGTGCAATTGTATGGTGGTTTGAACATTCTTTCCCTGGTAACTCGGCTAGTAAAGAATCCACCTACAATGCAGGAGACCCCAGTTCAATTCCTGGGTTGGGAAGATCCCCTGGAGAAGGGATAGGCTACCCACTCCAGTATTCTTGGGCTTCTTTTGTGGCTCAGATGGTAAAGAATCTGCCTGCAATGTGGGAGACCTGGGTTCAGTCTCTGGGTTGGGAAGGTTCCCTGGAGGAGGGCATGGCAACCCACTCCAGTATTCAATAAAGACAAACAAAGATTACAGAATTTCTATGCACATGATAGGTATTGTGATGATTATTTTTATGTGTCAGTTTGGCTGGACTCCAGATGCCCAGGTATTTGATCAAACATTATTCTGAGTGTTTTGTGAGGATGATTTGGATGAAAGTAACATTTAAACTGGTAGACTGAACAAAGCAAATTGCTCTCCCCAATGATGGTGAAAGTGAAAGTGTTAGTCACATAGTCGTGTCCAACTCTGTGTGACCCTGTGGACTGTAGCCCACCAGACTCTGTCCATGGAATTTGTCAGGCAAGAATACTGGAGTGGGCTGCCATTTCTTCTCCAGGGGATCTTCCCAACCCAGGGATCAAACCCAGGTCTCCCACATTACAGGCAGATTTTTCAATGGTCTGAACCACTAGGGAAGCCCCCAGTGAGGTTTGGGACTCATTCAATTAGTTGAAGACCCACATATGACAGAAAGACTGATTCTACCCCTAAGTAAGGGGAAATTCTTCCTATTTGACTGCCTTTGAACTTGAACTTGATCGGCTCTTTCTGGGGCTTTGGCTTGCTGGCCTTTCAATGGGAGCTTACACTATTGACTCACCGGATTCTCAGGCCTTTGAACTCAGCCTTAAACTGTCAGCTTCTCTGGGTCTCCAGTTTACCAACTCATCCTGTAGATCTTGGAATTTGCCCACCTCTTCCATAATCGAGTTAACCAGTTCCTTATGATACATGTCTCTCTCCCTGTCTCTCTCCATCTCAGTTCTATTTCTTGAAGAAATAGAACTCTAGCTAATATACCTGTGACTGCATTATACCTGTGAATGGTCCTGATGCAAGGGTTTAATGTGGACCATGGTCCCTGTGGACCATCAGGGTTTGTACCTATGACACCAGATGGCAGTCATGCAGGGAGAAGAACGCAGACAGACTTAGAGGCACAACTTAGAAGACCCACTTTTCCAGCCAGTCTGTGAGCTCCAACAGATGAGCTTCATGACGTGACATGAGTATCCAGTTCATCAGTCACTGAGCAGAATACTGCATAGAGAAGGACCTCAATTATTATTTACCCTTAGTTTCAGCAATCCTATTACTCCATTGTCCTCTTCTGAGCTGTGGCTCTACTCAGAGGGGGTTTAATTAAATACACATTGCAGTTTTATTATAAAAGTTATTAAGAATAATTTTTAAAATACTGATTTAAAAAAATACAAAGAAAACAAGACTTTTTTTTTTTTTTGAGTCTCTCAGTCGTGTCTGACTCTTTGCGACCCCATGGACTGTATCCATGGAATTCTCCAGGCCAGAATACTGGAGTAGGTAACCTTTCCCTTCTCATAGTTCCCTTCAGATGGACTTAGGGACACTGCACTCCTTCTGTCCACTTACCCGTGCATGAGCGCTAAGTCACTTCAGTCGTGTCTGACTCTTTGCGATCCCCATGGACTGTAGCCCACTAGGCTCCTCTGTTCATGGGATTCTTCAAACAAGAATACTGGAGTGGGTTACCATACCCTTCTCCATGGTATCTTCCTGACCCAGGGATCAAACCTGTGTCTCCTGTAGCTCCTGCATTGCAGTCAGATTCTTTACCGCTGAGCCATTGGATCTCCCACATTGCTGGAGGATTTTTTACCAGCTGAGCCACAAGGGAAGCCCAGTCCACTTACCCACCCATCTGCTTATCCATTCATTAACTCACATGCCTAGTCCATCAGCTCAACCACTCATCTTTCTACATTCATTTATCTAACCAGCCTGCCACTCGTTAAATCACTAACTAAATTACTCCGTTTTTCCATCCATCCACCCCTCCATGCCTCCATTCATCTATCTCTCATCCATCCATCCTCTGTTTATCTATCCACCTTCATGTATCACTTATCTATCTGTCTGTCCATCCATTCCTCCTTTAATTCAACAAGCTTATATTTTTAATTCTTGGCTCCAGGTTGAAATCCAGGGTAACAGAATAAATCAAGCTCAACTCCTGCTATGGAGGAACTCACAATCCAATGGGCTAGTTGGCCATGTAAAGAGTCAATTACATTAGAGGTGCTCAAAATAGTAGAAGGTGCTCAATAAAATATTTGTAGACTAAATGATTAAACAATGCTAGCGAGGAAGTAGCAAAGGAATGCCTTGAGTGTTCAGAGGTGGCAGCTGCTCATGTGGCTCAGAAGGACAGGAAGAACTTCACAGAGGAAGGGGCAATTTGAGCTGGTTTTGAATTAATCAGAAATGAATCAGATAAGGAAGTGGAGGAAAGTGTCAGCCCATGGAGAAGGAATAGCTGTATACAAAAGGAAGAGGTATGAAAAATTGTCATCTTTCTAGTAAATGGAAATCTGTGGTATTATGCATTATTTCAAATAGGAGGGCTTGTGTGTGTATGTTGTTACACTCACTTAGGTACAGATGGGTTGTTTCCAGAATTTCATTATTAAAGCATTAATGGATGTCATTGGGCCCATATATTTGCACCCTTTAGCAATTAGCTCCTCAGAATAAATTCCTAAATGTATGGATTGCTGGCTCAAAGATGTGTTTCTTTAACAAACACAAAAAGTTGACTTCAGTCGACAAACTGCAGAAAAGAATACCAATTTGCAACAGAATCTCAATGTTCTCACATTTCCTGCTATTTTGTGGTTTTACCAAGTTTTTACTCCTTTACAATATGATGAGCGAAAAAGCATGAGTCATTTTTACTTTTATTAACACTTTTGATTACTAATGAGAAAAAATACCCAATGATATGTATTGGCAGTTTATACATTTTATTTTGTCATTTGTCCCTTTGTATCTACTACTGAATTTTTGACTGAATATTTTCTTCCTTTTGGTTCATAAGCTTATTTTTTGGCAAATTCGGGGTATTAACTTGTTCTCGGTAATGTGTGTGGCAACTTTATCTTTTTCACTTTTATTTGTGTGCTGTGCCTTTCAGTTCATAAATTAGTTTCACTTTTATGCAGTCACATCTATCAAATTTTTGTTTACTCGAAAGTTTCTGGCTTTCTTGGAAAGTCTAAATGGGCTTACCCTACCACATTATAGATTAGTCAGCCTTATTTCTTCTATGGTTTCTGTTGAAAGAAGTAAACTCAAGATGCAACTTAATCACCATTGGTCGATCAGTTAAGCCACATCCTTGATAATCTCTCCTCCAGTGTTTTGAGACGCCCCTTTTATAATGCTCTAAATTCCTCCATGCACTTGGAACTGTCTCAGTACTATTTTTCCATGATTCTAAAGCTTCAGTGTATGTTCAGTGTACCTTGCTTTCAATGCAACCCTCTCCTCAGGGATCTTGAACCTGTGACCTCAAATCCAGAGATACACATTTCTAACAAGCGCCCCAAATGATTCTGTTTAGACCAGTCATTCTCAACCACTAGATACTCATTAGAATCACCTCAAGAAGCACTTACAAACTGGGAAGCCCAGGTTACATCCCATCTAGAACAACAAAATCAGTATCTCTTGGGCAGGAGGTGAGACCTGGACATCTGTTTCTTTTTCCTTAAACTTCAAAATGGTTCCAGTGAACAGATAAAATCACTATATTTGCTTATGAAATACATCCTTGTATTAGTGTGGCCCTATTTTAGTTACTGTAGCTTTATTGTGTGTTTTGTTAGTGAGAGAGCAAGCTTCCCATCACTTTTTTTGTTTGTTCCATCATTATATTATTACATGTTTGACTAATTCTACAATCATAATTGCAGATCTTTATTTTTACACATTTGATTGATTTCATAATCATCATTGTAGCCTCTATGTTTATTCTTGCAAACAGCACTTACAACTATCTTGTCGGTTTCTAAAAAATAAAATCTTGTTTGGATTGCACTGAATTTATACATTGAAGTATAGCTTTCTGGCTTAAGCAGCTTTCCTAAACTCCCACACCTTCAGCTTCAGCATCTATTAATTGGTCGTTTAGTCGTGTCTGACTCTTGTTGCCCCGTGGACTGTAGCATGCCACAGGGACTGTAGCCCACCAGACTTCTCTGTCCATGGGATTTCCCAGGCAAGAATACTGGAGTGGGTTGCCATTTCCTTCTCCAATCTATAATTAGGGAATATTAATATTAGGTACTTAGCCCCAATCTTAGATCAGTCATTGCCCTGGGCCACAATGAGCTCCAGGGAGCCACAGTGAGCTGCCAGGAAGAGACTCTACTTTTGGGGAGAGATTCTGTACCCTCCTCAGCCCTTATGACATTACCTTGGAGAAGGCATGTACTGAAATTCTCTAGTTTGATAGGAGGGAAATTTGCTCTGGAAACAATGCTCCTCCCTCCATCACAGAGGCAGACACTTGTGGTTGACGTTGGCTGAGCCTAGAGTGAAAACTGGGAAGTTTTGGAAGCTTCCAAATGAACCGTTATTTGGGAATGTATATTTACATAAAGCACCTTACAACAGAAAGAAGGCAGTAATATACTGTGTAGATAGACGATAGATAGATAAATAGATAGGTAGATAGACAATTTGTATAAGGTCATGATTGCACACACCAGAGTGGATTTGTGCTGGAGGAAGTTTCAGCCGTGTTTTCAGGCTCTAACTTGTGGCTCATTTGCTCTAGTCTCCCTCTGCTCTGTGTGCTCAGGGGGTAGGTGAGCTGGGCTGGGGATCAGAGCATACTTGGCACTCGCGTCTGCACTTTGAGCAGAGAGGTGTGCTCCTCCCAGGATAGATCGCAACCTCCTCACCAACCTCTCTCACCTGCTTTCCCCCTTGATCCCTCAGTAGAGAAAGCAGACAAAGAATACACCCATTCTGTGAAGCCCACTTTGATATTTGCCCCACAACCTTTTTTCCTGAGCCAGGCACTTGCTGGGACTTTCTACTTTTCTGGGTTACCTGAGAGCCTGAAGTTTTTCCTAGATGTAATGTCCTGAGACATCGGTACTGATCTTGAATGTGGATGACAGGTGACCCAGGAATAAAGAATCTGCCTGCCAATGCTAGAGACACAAGAGACATAGCTTTGAACCCTGGGTTGGGAAGATTTCCTGGAGTAGGAAATGGCACCCCACTCCAGTATTCTTGCCTGAGAAATCCCATGGATGGAGGAGCCTGAAGGGCTACAGTCCATGGGGTTGCAAAGAGTCAGACACGACTGAGCAACTTAGCACACACACACATGCATGAGTCACGATCAGCTTCCTTGGCTCTTCACCACTAGCCTAAGAAGTCCAAACCACACCCCAGACTTTGGGGGTCCTTGGGTTTTTTCCAAGAAGGGATATGATCTATACTGAGCTGAAAGCAGACAGTGGTGGAGGCTGGGACCGAGCTGGGCAAAGCTGGAGGTGGGAAAGAGGAGGATGCAGTGGGGAAGCCTGTGAGGACAAGGGCATTGATCCAGGTAAGTGATCATGAGGTCTGGGTGAGGAGGGACAGCAGTGCAGAGATGGAGGCAGAGGCTGGCCCTTCCCTCAGCTCAGCTGTGCCCATACCCCTCTTGCTCTGCACCCATTGTCACTCTCTACCCCATGTCAGAACAGTGCAAATGGGGGCTTTGATCACCCATCAGACTAGGTCTTACCTCCTGGCCATACTGCGTGCTCTCCTCAGGGCATCCAGTTCTTTGTTGCTTTTACTATATAAGTTTACAAACCTCAGTGCGTGTCTGTCAGCCTCCAGTCTGTGCATGTATTCCTGGGCAACACCCTTGGATGCTTTCAGGGGCCAGGCAGTGAGTCTTGATGAGCTGGGAAGTAAGTGTTCTGAGTAAGAGGCTCAGCTGCTCATGGTCCAGTCACTAGGAAGCCGAGGCCACATGACAAGGACTCAGATTCATAAAATAGCAACAGCAAAACACCTAAGAAAAGGTGTTATGTGAAATCTTCTGATTTTTAAGTTTTGTCTCATGCTTTTGGTTTCTTTTTTTTTTTTTAAGTGAGAATGTACACGCGCGTGTGCGCGCGCACACACACACACACACACACACATTTTAACAGCAGGGTGCAACTCTGCTCCAGAAGGATCCCTTGAGGACTCTTCAGTTCAGGGCCTGCAGACTCCTGTGCATAAGTACTGAGGCCAGGCCTGTTCTGGCCTGGCCTTTCCCCAGTGTGCCTGAAGAGTGGACATCGCATTGCTTCAAGGGTCAGGGAAGTAGGCTGGACATCAGTTTCACTCCAGTCATCCTTCCTGGCATGTGTCACTCCTCCTGGCTCAACCCCAGCACTCTCTCCAGATCGCTGTCCTTCCTACGCAACCTCCCCCTCCCCACACACCAACCTTGAAGGGACCAACTCTTGCCTTTGCAAATGACTTGGTAGGAACTGCTGTCCCCTGTTCTCTTTCTAGAGGCAGTTGTCACACAGAGGGAAGGTGTAATGATTCATCCTCTTGGGAGCATGGCAAGACTCAGCCATCCAGGGGTTTCTCTATCAGACAAGACACACGTATAATCACTTCCATCCTCTACTGGGGTGAGCCAGCCCCTGGTCTTGTGTGCACTGCCTGGGAAACCACCATCCTGTCCCATCCCGCCCACGTTCTGTGACCCCCAAGGTTGCGACTTGGGGAGTCCTATTAGGAGGCTCACTGTGGCTGTTCCTCTAAACCATGTTCTCTCCTACAGCTATATCATCAGTGTCCTAATGCTTTGCCCAGAAGCCTTTTAATGGGTTCAGCACTCAGTAGCCAGCCTGCTTATGGCTCCCAGAAGCACCCTTGTCAAGAGAACTGCCCTCAGAGTTGCCTGGCCTGGAGTTTCTGGAACTGCATACTCCTTGGGTGGGTAGGAGTGGGAGATGGAGTGTCTCCAGTCAGCCACCAACACTCCAAGTATAAAGCCTGTGCCAACTCCTGTATAACGAGGTCCAGGTGCTTTCTCTCTGTTGCACTGAGTGGGATTCCCTGAGTTTTGCCCTAAAGCCATTTCATCGGAGCCCAAAGCCAGGGGTGGGAAGTCATGGGGTCAGAGAAGGACAACTCTGGAGAGCTGAGGAGCCCAAGTTACCCTAGAGCTTCCTATGTGCCCAAGCTGAGGCCAGGTTCTTAGCTAAAACCAGATCTTTGCCTGGTTATGCCCCCTTCCCTAAGCTGTGTTCCTCATCCCTCACTGGTCCCCTCTGAGAGCACTTCCCCAGGAAGTCATTGGCACCAGAATCCCCACCTCAGCATCTGCTTCCAGGAAACCTAACCTAACACAACGAGCAGAGTTTATGGTTCCATCCTTTTCTGACCTCTGCATTTCCTGGTTTAGGACTTGAAGTCATGTTTTCATAAACCTGACTACTCAGATAACCCAGGAAGACTTTGACTATGCCCTAGTGATGCTGGGGAGTGGGGGTGGAAGATGAGTTCTTTTCTCTGGCTGATTATGGGGCATCTTGTCTGGGCATCCATACCGTGAGCAGAGAGTCTGAATACATGAGCAGTGCTGCTCTGTTCAGGGATCTGACCCCATGACTTCCCACCCCTGGCTTTGGGCTCTGATGAAATGGTTTTAGGGCAAAGCTCAGAGAATTCCACCCAGTGCAGCAGAGAGAAAGCACCTGGAGCTTGTTATATAGGAGCTGGCACAAGCTGGGCATCTCTGCAGGCTCAGAAGGTTTATGGAAAATCCCCAGTTTGAGGATGTTTACAAAAGTTGTGGTCCAGATGAGCCATCATGTCCCCCCGCCGCCCAAGAGGGCTCCTGGGGTCTCCAAGGAAGCCAGGCTGCTGGGCTGTAGCAGCTATAAGCAGTGACATTCTTGACCCCACCAAGGAGCCTGATGAAAAGAGTGGTGGTTGACCAACCTGGGTAAAGAGTAACTTTAAGATAATGAATGAGTCTTCTTCTGCATTCACATCCAGCCCTAGCTACAAAATCGTTTTTTTCTGCAGGCTAAGGACTGGCTTTAAGAGTTTTTTTTTCTCTGCACAGTTGACTTGACAGCCTTATTTCATTTTGTGGTAACTTGTTGAAGTCAAAGAGGCTCTGAGAAACACAAAACTCTAGACTTAATGATGAGGAAAATGTCAGACCAAGAGGAAATACCCACACACACATGCATCATTTTTTTTTTTTAAATACACCTTTGCTTTTGTATTGAGAAGAAGCAGGTCACCTTGGCAAGGACGCTCCAGAATCTCTCCAAGAGAATGGACTGCTTTTTTTATGAGCATGTTTCTTTGGCTATTCCAATTTGCATATTTGAAAAAACTGAAAAAGCAATTAATTCAAATCGAAATAACTTCCATGCTCAGAATTATGTTTATGGTCTTCCAGCAGACAAATTTATGGGGACGTCTGGAGACCAGGCCTCTGACACCGAATAAGCATCAATCTCTCTAGGAGACTGGTCGCAGGTTTATTTCTCAAACTTGTGCAGAATGAAGGAGCAAATCTAGAGTGTTTAAGACTTGATGATAATCACACACTTTAACACATTTAAATCATGCTGTTGCAGGAGGCAGCAACCTTGGCTTTTCTTAGAGTTCTAAGCAGGGCTGTTCCCAGAGGACGATCTTTCTTCAGAGAAAATAAGACACTGAGTTGGTTACAATCCCAAGGAGGATTTCTGCACTGGAAGGATTTTTTTTTTTAATACAATTTACACAGAAGGGGCTGACTGCCAACGTGATAATTGAGAAACACCTGGTGAAAATGTCTATTAATTGACAATGGTTTTCTCCTCCCCAGTCCTCCTCCATCAGAAAGAAAAAAGTATGCAAGAAAAAAATTTTTTTTAAGGCAAAGAAAGAGACAAAAAAAAAAAAAAAAAGAGCAACAAAGTGAGCTTGAGATGAGACATACAAGGTTTAAGGCCCAAAGGATATAAGGTGGGAGGTTGATGGGAAGCACGGCCCTGTGAGACCAACAGGAGGAGTTCCAATGATAACACCCCACTCCGAGAATGACTTCTTTGGGGAAAGAGGAAAAGGAGCGAGAGTTCCAGAAGCACCACTTTTAAAACCAATGTTCTGAATTTATGATAGTCTTTCTAGGCAAACTTGAGACTTTAGAAAATGGATAGTGGTTCTTCCTGGAAGAAGAGATGAGTGAGCTTCCTTAATCCCAAATTCCACTTCGGTCACCAGGGTGAAAGTCCCCAGGGGCTTGTGGCCACTTCCCAACACCTGCCCAGATGCTTTGTTTTCACAGAGACTCCTAGGAAGGCAGACCTCTTCGCTGAGCACTTTGCCAGTGATAACCTGAGTACATTGTGGCCAGTGCAGACTGGAACAGGAGGTGGCTTTCAGGAGGTGGAATTTCTGTATTGTAGCTGCTATAGTAAAAGATGTGCCTGTGATATCAGCATGGACTCACTCCTGGAAAAGATAAATAATAGTACATGAACTTCATTCTTCAAAAGAAACTACTTAGAGTGCCAGATTTGTGACTTTTTAATGTATCACTCCAATAGCTAGCTTAATGTCATGTAGCTAGTTGATTCTCAAAAAATATTTAGAAGATGAAAGAGACACATGGAAAATAATCAACTCTCTCTGTAAAAAAATATTTTCCTTCCTTACATAATTCTGGTTAAGGTCTTAGAGTTGAGATTATAGAACTCTATGACCTTGGAAATTCATGTACCCCCTGGCTGTCATTTCCCCTACTCCAATGGATGGGAAAGATTTCCAGCCTGAGTATCTAGGGAAGCTTAGGGGTTCCTCAGAGGCATGTCAGCTCAAGAGGAAGGCACTGACATAGACCTGCCTCTGCTGCCCGTGTCCTGACTTAACTAGTATATCTATCTACTTTATTACGATGATTATTACTAGTCTTAGGATGAGCCTACCTTTCACATTTATATTCTGCTCACTTCCTTGTACTCATTTTGTGTTTTGACTGACTATTTGGATGATAGTCAGAAAGGGACTCGATAACGCTTGGCACTAACATTGATGAAACGAGATCAGCCAGCACCTAGCCTACTCTACTCCACTCCACAAAGATGGCTGGTAGATGAGCCAGCCTGTGCTTAGTTGCTCAGTCATGTCTGACTCTTTGCAACTCCATGGGCTGTGGCCCTCCAGGCTCCTCTGTCCATCGGATTTGCCAAGCAAGATTACTGGACTGGGTTGATATTTTCTACTCCAGGGGCTCTTCCCAACCCAGGGATCAAACCCGCATCTCCTGCATCTTCTGCACTGGCAGGCAAATTCTTTACAACTCTGCCACTTGAGAAGCCTGAGGAGGCCAATAGAAGCCTCTTAATAAGGCTGGAAAATGAAAGAAAACTGCAATTTCTCTGCCTGTTCCATCCATCCGCTGCTAAAACCTACTCCCCTCTCTTCAGGCTTCCTTCCCTGTTTCTGATGTTTAATGCTCAGGCCCCACTGCTCTCTCTACTCATCCTTCTCATTCTCTAGCTTTATTTATTTATTCTCTAGCTTTATCTAATTCTTCTTTCTCGTTCGATATTTAATCTTCCTCTCACTTATTTTGGCCCCTTTCTTGAAAACAATTCATTACTTCATTACTCATTGAAAGTCTTTTTTCCATCTTATTATTTTAATCATATATACTGAGCATAATTTAGATACAATAAAATTCACCAATTCCTAGTGCACAGTTTGAACATTTGGACAAATACATATGATTGAAACTACCATCACAATCAAGATGTAGAATACTTCCATCATTCTAAAGAGAATTAAAGATTTTAAAATTTTAAAAATAAAAAACTTAAAAAAAAAAACAACAATAAGTGTCTATTACCAACCTGGCCCCAGAAAGTAATCACTTTAACCGGTTTTCTTTTTTTTTCTGGAATCACAATATAAACAGAAATATATAATATGCAGTTTTTTATGTCTAACTTAGCTCATTTGGCATAATACTTTTGATATTCCTCCATATTGTTGGATAATCCTTGTTTTTTTCCTGGGGAAAATTCTTTCATATAGACATACCACTGTTTTTTATTCGCCAGTGGATGAGCACTTGGGTTGTTCTTAGTTTGGAGCTACTATGAATAGAGCTGTTATGAATATACATGAAGAAGTCTTTGTGTGGACATACATTTTATTTTATTTAAATAAATTTGTTTATTTTATATTTAATTTATTCTTCTAATACCAAGAAGAATTTCTCAGTTATAAGAAAATGGCAAACTGTTTTCTAGAAGTAGCTGTGTCATTTTGCATTGTTAACAGCAATGTAGGAGAATTCTATTAACTCCAAATCTTAGTCAACACTTGGTATTTTCAAGTTTTTAAAAATTTTACTGATTTATCTTTAATAACTAATTTTAATTGGAGGATAATTAATTTACAATATTGTGATGGGTCAATAATTTTTTTTTTAATTTTAGCCATTCTATAGGCATGCTGTTGTATATTATTGTGTTTTGAATAGCATTTCTCCAGATGGTAGAATGGTGCTTGCCAGGGATTAGAAGTGAGGGATATGAAGAGATATTGGTCAAAGGGCAAAACTTTCAGTTATAAGATGAATAAGTTCTGGAGATCTAATGTACAGTGTGGTGGCTGTAGTTAATAATACTATTTTATATAAGTAAAATTTGCTCAGAGAGTAGATCTGAGGAGTTCTCACCATATACACCCTATTTAAGATGATCTATGTGTTAATTAGCTTGATTAAAGTACACATATCTATATATATCAAACCATTAAATTATATACTTTAAAGAATATTATTTATAATTATGCATTAATAAATAGCATTATTTATACATTTATAAATAAAATTCTGTATAATTATACCTCAATAAAGCTGGAAAAGTAAATTGCATTTTTCTAATGACTAAAAAGGTCAAATAATTTGCATGTGATTGTTTGCTGTTTGTGTATCTTCTTTGCTAAATATCCTTGTGCTCAGGCAAAAAGGACCTTCCTATATGACTAAAAACTAAAACTGGGAATGGACAAGAGAGAAATCTGAATTTACCCACTTCTTGCTTAGCAACCACAAAAATCAAACAACAGTAATCTACTACTGGAGGAGAAGTAAAAGCATGGAAAGAAACCTCTGTGGTACAAATGAGCAAAGATAGCTGAAAATTTGAAGGTGAAGTAGTAGTAATTCTAAGAAATAGCTTGTGGCCCCTCAGCCTTACCCGAGTATAAAGCTATAACAGTTCACTGCTAATGGAAATTTAACATTATGGTGTACCGAGGGTAAATCATGGAAGCAAGAAATCCTAAGCCCAATTCAGTATCTACTGGTCTACATACAATGTCAGTATTTAATGAAAAATGACAAGACATACAGGAAAGCAATGCAACCTACTCTCTCAATTAAGAAAAAAATCTAAAACAAAAACACAATTCATGGCCAGATTCATAAATGACTCTAATATTGAAATAATCAAACAATTTAGACATAAAACTGTAATTAATAGTTAAATGATCTAATAGAAAAGATAAACTTCATGCATGATCAGGTGAGGCAATTTAGCAAAAAGAAGACATTTATAAGAAAAAGTCTAATGAATATATTTTTAAAAGCATGTAGTGTGAGAGATGAATAATTCCTTCAATGATCCCATCAGTAGATTCAAAACAGCAGGGGAAAGAGAATTAGTGAACTTGCAGATTGTTCAATGGAATTATGACAATTGAAGCACAAAGAGAAAAAGAACATGAAAAATAAAACAGGGCAAAGCATTCAAGAGCTGTGTTGTTGTTAGTCACTCAATTGTGTCTGACTCTTTGTAACCCCATGGATTGTAGTACACCAAGCTTCCCTGTCCTTCACTGTCTCCCAGAGTTTGCTCAAACTCATGTCCATTGAGTCCACGATGCTCTCTAACCATCTCACTCATTGTTGCCCCCTCCTCCTCTTGCCCTCAATCTTTCCCAGCATTAGGGTCTTTTCCAATGAGTCAGTTCTTGTGACCAATGTATTGGAGCTCCAGCTTCAGTATCAGTCTTTCCACTGAATATTCAGAGTTGATTTCCTTTAGGATTGACTAGTTTGATCTCCTTGCCGTCCAAGGGACTCTCCAGAGTCTTCTCCATCACCACAATTCAAAAGCATCAATTCTTTGGTGCTCAGCCTTCTTTATGGTCCAGCTCTCACATCCATACATGACTACTGGAAACACCATAGCTTTGACTATGCAGACCTTTGTGGGCAAAGTGATGTCTCTGCTTTTTAACATGCTGTCTAGGTTTGTCAGAGCTTTCCTTCCAAAGAGCAAGCATCTTTTCATTTCATTCCACAGTCCCCGCTCTCAGTGATTTTGGAGCCCAAGAAAGCAAAATTTGCCACTGTTTCCACTTCTTCCCCTTCTGTTGGCCATGAAGTGGTGGGACTGGATGCTATGATCTTAGTTTTTCGAATGTCAAACTTTAAGCCAGCTTTTTAATTCTCCTCTTTCACCCTCATCAAGAGTCTCCTTAGTCTCTCTTCATGTTCTGCCATTAGAATGGTACCATCTGCATATCTGAGGTTGTTGATATTTCTCTCAGCAATCTTGATTTCAGCTTGTGAGTCAACCATCTTGGTATTTCATATGATGTATTCTGCATATAAGTTAAATAAGCAGCATGACAATATATAGCTCTGACACACTCCTTTCCCAATTTCGAACCAGTAGGTTTTTTCATGTCCGGTTCTAACTGTTGCTCCTTGAACCACATCCAGGTTTCTCAGGAGAAAAATAAGGAAGTCTTGAATTCCTATATCTTGGAGAATTTCCCACAGTTTGTTGTGTTCCACACACATAGCACACTCAGTGGGTAGACAGAAGTAGACTTCTTTCTGGGATTCCCTTGCTTTCTCTGTGATCCAACGAATGTTGGCATTTTGACCTTTGGTTCCTCTGCCTTTTCAAAACCCAGCTTGTATATCTGAAAGTTCTCAGTTCATGTAACACTGAAGCCCAGCTTGAAGGATTTTGAGCATTACCTTGCTAGCATGTGAAATGAGCCCAATTGTGTGGTAGTTTGAACTTTCTCAGGCATTGCCCTTCTTTGGGAGCTGTGGGGCAATATCAAATCAAATACATACACACACACACACACACGGCACGCACACACACACACACACACATATGTAAATGGACTTCCAGAGAGTGAAGAGAGAATGGGACACAGAAAATATTTAGAGAGAGAACGATTAAGATTCTTTAAAAATATACACCAAACCAAAGATCTAAGACACTCAGAGAACACAAATCAAGAAAAATTCCAAAAGAAAGAACAAAAATGCCTTCTGTATATCATTGTGAAACTGCAGGAAAAAATGAAAAAGAGAAAATGTTGAAGGCCATAAGGAAAAAGAGAAATTTACTAAAGCAGCATTCTTGTCAATAACTATGGAAGCCAGAAGGCAGTAGAATGGCATCTTTAAAATACTGGGGGAAAACACTATTAACTCACAATTCTATATCCAGCTAGGATAACTTACCAAAATTGAAGAGAAACAAAGGATTTGAGGGGGAAAAAAACGAGATAATTCACTGTTTATCACCTGGAGCTACAAGAAATACTAAAGCCTTACAGGCAGAAGGAGTATAATATCAGACTGAAATTTCAGTCTAAAATTAAAATATCATTTTCCTTATTTTTAATCACTCTAAAATATACCTGACTGAGTGGGAACTTAACATAAAAAGGAAACTATTAATGATAATTAGCACAAAAGAAGGGAGGGAGGAATTGTAAGGGTACTAATGTAAATTTCTTACTTTATACATGAAGCGGAATAAAATAATTTGAGTGTGATTAATTAAAGATATAATTAAAGATGAAACCATAGAGAAACCACTAGAAAATTTAACAATAGTGGAGTTATAAAAGTACCCAGTCTGGACTTCCCTTGTGGTCCAGTGGTTAAGAATTCTCCTGCCAATGCAGAGGACATGGCTTTGATATCTGGTCTGGGAAGATTCCAGATGCCATGGGGCAATCAACCCCATTCACCACAACTACTGCAGCCTGCACACTCTAGAACCTGGGCACCAAAACTTCTCAGCCTGTGTGCCACAACTGCTGAAGGCCGTGCACCCCAGATCCTGTGTCCTTCAACCAGAGAAGCCACCAAATGAGAAACCTGTTCACTGCAGCTGGAGAGTATCCCCCACTTGCTGCAACTAGAGAACGCCTGCACACAGCAATGAAGGCTCAGCACAGCCATGCACGTATGCTGTTGCTTCAGTCGTGTCCAACTCTTTGCGACTCTATGAACTGTGGCCTGCCAGGCTCCTCTGTCCATGGGGATTCCTCAGGCAAGAATATAGGAGTGGGTTACCATGCCCTGCTTCAGGGATCTTCCCAACTCAGGGGCTGAACCTGTGTTTCCTGTAGCTCCTCCTTTGCAGGCAGATTCTTTACCACTGAACCACTGGGGAAGCCCTAGCACAGCCATAAATAAATAAATATCTTTTAAAAAAGTGCTCAATCTATAAGTATCCATAATGAGGTAAAAAGGATAAAATAGCAGATGAAACAGAAAGAGTACAACTTGGAAAATGAGACACTTAAATCCAACAATATCTGTAACTGCATTAAATATAATTTATCTTAATTCCCCCATTTAAGCGGCAAAAAAATTATCAGATTAGGTAAAAAGCAAGATGTTGTCTTCAAGAAATCTGCTTTAAGTATAAAGATTATGCTGCTGCTGCTGCTAAGTCGCTTCAGTCGTGTTGGACTCTGTGCGACCCCATAGACGGCAGCCCACCTGGCTCCCCCGTCCCTGGGATTCTCCAGGCAAGAACAATGGAGTGGGTTGCCATTTCCTTCTCCAGTGCATGAAAGTGAAAAGTGGAAGTGAAGTCGATCAGTCGTGTCCGACTCTTTGTGACCCCATGGACTGTAACCCACCAGGATCCTCTGTCCATAGGATTTTCCAGGCAAGAGTACTGGAATGGGGTACCACTGCCTTCTCTGATAAAGATTATAGATACATTAAAAACAAATGGATAGGAAAAAAATCTATATGCTTATACTAATTCTAAGAAAAGTACAGTGGAGAAGGAAATGGCAACACACTCCAGTGTTCTTGCCTGGAGAATCCCAGGGACAGGGGAGGCTGGTGGGCTGCCATCTATGGGGTCACACAGAGTCGGACATGACTGAAGTGACTTAGCAGCAGCAGCAGAAGAATGATTATATTAATGAAGTTTAAATGAAAAAATATTGTGAGTGATAAAGGAAGACATTACAAAGTGGTAACAGAAGACATTGCAAAAGTCTTAGAGAATTTACCAAGAAGACATAGCAATTCTGAATATCTATGTACATAACAACAGAGCCTCAAAATAGAGAATGGAGAAGCAAAAACTAGACACATACATACATGGTAAATTGATTTTTTACATTGGTACTGAGGTGATTCGATGGAGAGAAGAATATTCTCCAAGATGATAGTCTTTCAAGAGAAATACTAGAACAATTGGATATCTATATGGAAAAAACAGAATAAACAAAAAATTTAACAGTTTTCTCACACCACACACTCAAAATAGGTCATTTATCTAAATGTAAGAGGTAAAACTAAAACTAGAAAGAAATATGAGTAAAAATCTTTGTAAGTTCAAATTATGTAAAGTTGTATTAGACATGATACAAAAAACATAAAATAAGGAATGAAAGAGGGTAAATAGCAAGGAGAGAAAAGAAAGCCTTCCTCAGCAATCAATGCAAAGAAATAGAGGAAAGCAACAAAATGGGAAAGACTAGAGATCTCTTCAAGAAAATTAGAGATACAAGGGGAACATTTCATGCAAAGATGGGCTCGATAAAGGACAGAAATGGTATGGACCTAATAGAAGCAGAAGATATTAAGAAGAGGTGGCAAGAATACACAGAAGAACTGTACAAAAAAGATCTTCATGACCAAGATAATCACAATGGTGTGATCACTCACCTAGAGCCAGACATCCTGGAATGTGAAGTCAAGTGGGCCTTAGAAAGCATCACTACGAACAAAGCTAGTGGAGGTGATGAAATTCCAGTTGAGCTGTTTCAAATCCTGAAAGGTGATGCTGTGAAAGTGCTGCACTCACTATACCAGCAAATTTGGAAAACTCAGCAGTGACCACAGGACTGGAAAATGTCAGTTTTCATTCCAATCCCAAAGAAAGGCAATGCCAAAGAATGCTCAAACTACCACACAATTGCATTCATCTCACACGCAAGTAAAGTAATGCTCAAAATTCTCCAAGCCAGGCTTCAGCAATACGTGAACCGTCAGCTTCCTGATGTTCAAGCTGGTTTTAGAAAAGGCAGAGGAACCAGAGATCAAATTGCTAACATCTGCTGGATCATTGAAAAAGCAAGAGAGTTCCAGAAAAAACATCTATTTCTGCTTTATTGACTATGCCAAAGCCTTTGACTGTGTGGATCACAATAAACTGTGGAAAATTCTGAAAGAGATAGGAATACCAGACCACCTGACCTACCTCTTGAGAAACCTGTATCCAGGTCAGGAAGCAACAGTTAAAACTGGACATGGAACAACAGAGGTTCCAAATAGGAACAACACTAGGTTCCAAATAGGAAAAGGATACAGTCAAGGCTGTATATTGTCACCCTGCTTATTTAACTTATATGCAGAGTACATCATGAGAAACGCTGGGCTGGAAGAAGCGCAAGCTGGAATCAAGATTGCCGGGAGAAATATCAATAACCTCAGATATGCAGATGACACCACCCTTATGGCAGAAAGTGAAGAGGAACTAAAAAGCTGCTTGATGAAAGTGAAAGAGGAGAGTGAAAAAGTTGGCTTAAAGCTCAACATTCAGAAAACGAAGATTATGGCATCTGGTCCCATCACTTAATGGGAAATAGATGAGGAAACATTGGAAACAGTGGCAGACTTTATTTTGGGGAGCTCTAGAATCACTGCAGATGGTGACTGCAGCCATGAAATTAAAAGACGCTTACTCCTTGGAAGGAAAGTTATGACCAACCTAGACAGCATATTCAAAAGCAGAGACATTACTTTGCCGACTAAGGTCTGTTTAGTCAAGGCTATGGTTTTTCCTGTGGTCATGTATGGATGTGAGAGTTGGACTGTGAAGAAAGCAGAATGCTGAAGAATTGATGCTTTTGAACTGTGGTGTTGGAGAAGACTCTGAGAGTCCCTTGGACTGCAAGGAGATCCAACCATTCCATTCAAAAGGAGATCAGTCCTGGGTATTGCTTGGAAGAACTGATACTAAGGTTGAAACTCCAATACTTTGGCCACCTGATGTGAAGAGTTGACTCATTGGAAAAGACTCTGCTGCTGGGAGGGATTGAGGGCAGGAGGAGAAGGGGACGATAGAGGATTAAGTGACTGGATGGCATTACCAACTCGATGGACATGAGTCTGAGTGAACTCCGGGAGTTGGTGATGGACAGGGAGGCTTGGCGTGCTGCAATTCATGGGGTCGCAGAGTCGGACACGACTGAGTGACTGAACTGAACTGAACTGAAATTTGATTTAATCAAGATTACAATATATTGCTCTTACACAAAGACATAGTTAAGAATGTGGCGGTGGGGAGAAAACAAACTCCTGGTGAGCCTGTGCTTCAGTAGTTCAGCCTAAAATCTACACCAGAGTTTTCCACAACTAAGAATATTGACCATACAAAAAGTATGTGTGTGTGTATAATAAAATGTGGTCACATGAGGTACAAACTGGAAAATCATAAGCATCAGCTGTATGCATAAACATTTTTTTCTTATGTTCAGTTTTAATTAAACCAAAATTTTAGGGACTTTAGTCATTCACTGGCAGAAAATATTTACAAAACATATATTTTATCCTAAATATATTAAAAAAAACTCTTACTAGTGAATAATAAGGAAAGCAAATATGTCGTAAAAGGATTCAAGATGCTTTGAAAAGATGTTTTACTAACAGAGGATATGCAAATGGCAAGTAAGTACATGAAAAGGCAATAACCTCACTTGTCATTGAAGAAATGCAATTTAAAATCAGGAGATACTACTGCACACTCATTAGAATGGCTAAAATGAAAAGGCGTGAAATTACTGAATGCTGCCAAAGATGTGGGAACACTGTAACCATCATGGGTTGGCAGTAGGGAGGCAGAAAGATACAACTCTGTCCGAAAAAGAATGCTGTTTCTCTTTATGCTAAACATATATATACTATCTAAACCTACCACTCATCTTCTATGTATTTTTGCAAGAGAAATAAAAACATATGTATACACAAAATTCCTATAACCACATATATTGTTATAGCACTTTTTTTCATAACAGCCCCAAATGGAAACAACCAAAACGTCTATCAACTGGTGAATAAATGAGCAAATTGTGTTTGATTCACACCATGGAACACTACTAAGTAATGAAAAAGGACAAGCTACTGATAAATGCAATAATATCGGTAAATTTCAAAAGCGTTATGCTGAACAAAAGAAGCTAGACTTAAAAATTGCACACTATGTAATTTTATTTATATGAAATTTTATATGATCAAACCTATAGGTAGAGAAAACTAATGAGTGGTTGCCAGGGACTGGAGAAGGCTGACTGAAAAAGGCAGGAAAAATTTGGGGGATTGAATAAAAATGTTCTATATCTTGATTGTCTGGTGATTACCCAGCTGAGCACATAATGTGTTACAATTAATTGTACACTTAAAAATGATGACTTTCATTGAATGTGAATTACACCATAATAAAAATCAACAGGAAAATATATGTAAATGTAAAAGCAAGTGAGTTTCAATGACAATTTAAATAGCAACATAACAGCTGTGACCAATATTTTTCAGTGCAGCCCCGAAATGACTATATGAAACAATTCTTTAGTTCAACTTTCCAGTTCCCCAAATACGCCATAGTACATGATAGGTGCTAGACGTCTGTTGAATTTGTCCTGAATATTCACTGGAAGGACTGACGCTGAAGTTGCTCCAATACTTGGACCACCTGATGTGAAGAACTGACTCATTGGAAAAGACCCTGATGCTGAGTAAGATTGAAGGCAGGAGGAGAAGGGGATGACAGAGGATGAGATGGTTGGATGGCATCACCAACTTGATGGACATGAGTCTGAGCAAGCTCTGGGAGTTGGTGATGGACAGGGAAGCCGGCATGCTGTAGTCCCTGGGGTCGCAAAGAGTCGGACACGACTGACCGATTGAACTGAACTGAACTGAGACATCTGTTGAATGAATAAATGAATGAATGAATGATCACTAAATAAAAAGGGAAACCAAGATGATGAAAACACACAGAATTCATGCTACATATTAGTACCCACCATGAGACATCTACATTAATAGAGGTGATGATGACTTAGGTTATTGCATGTAAATCACTACAAAAGTATGTGGATGAGCAGTCAGGCTCCATGCAGTTCTGATGGCTGCCTTTCTTGTTGTCATAGAAAGAATCAGCTTTGAGATTCACTGATAGATAAGGCATACTTTTTATATTGCTGTTCTACTTCATTACTTTTTATTATCTAGTTTTTGTTTACATTTTTAGAATTTATTTTTTCTGTTATTTGCTTCCTTGTTTATGTCTTTTGTTTGTTTGAAGGTAATATTTTTTGTTTTGTCTTTTTAAAATACATTTATGGCTATAGGTTTTTCTGAGTTCTACTTTGGTGATGTTCACCATTTTGAAGTGTAGAATATTTATTGGTGTTCATTTATAACTTGTTCATGATTTGGGGTCTGTTTTCTTTAAATCAAGAATTGAAAAAAATTTCTTTCAGATGAATCATTGCTTCTCCTCCCTCCTGATCACCATCCTGCATTCTTGTTCTCTTTTGATATTAATTTCTTACTCAATTTTGTTACGGCCAGAGAAAAATGGCCTTAATGATTTATGCTTTTTGTAACTTATATTAAAATTTTTATTTAATATCTTGCACAACTCTGTTAAATATTCCTTGGGTGCTAAAAACTAGGGGATGAGGAAGAGTGTGTTAATTCATGACTAAGGCATGTTATTTGTGCTAATCACTTATTTTGCATATTTTGGTTGATTTGATCTGTACTTGGTCAACTTGATCTGTATTGTAGTTTGAGCAAGCTCCGGGAGTTGGTGATGGACAGGGAAGCCTGGCGTGCTTCAGTCCATGGGGTAGCAAAGAGTCAGACATGACTGAGCAACTGAACTGAACTGATCTGTATTTCTCAGAAAGTTGCGTTAAAGTCTCTGCCTGTAATCAAGGATTTGTCCATTTCTCATTTGTTTAAATACCAGTTTGACTCTATCTGTTTTCTGTTTTGCTCTGGTTAATATCCTTATCTAAATTTCTTTATTTTGTAAATATCTACCTTATGCACTTCTTCCGACCCCTTACTTTCAGACTTTCTGTTCCATTTTGTGAAGTTCTATCTCTGAGGACACCTACATACTGCATCTTATTTGATAACTAAATCTGGGAACTCTGTCTTCTGATAGATCAGTTGAATCTGCCAAGAAACACACAAAAGACAGTAATCTGCATCACGTTTACTGGGGGAGTGCAGGTCAAGATAAAAGTGTCATAAGCAGAAAAAGGCAAGGACAAAATTTCTCTAGCAAAACAGATCTGCTCCATATGGAAGCAGAGGGGAAGGAAGAAGTACACGGGAAAAAGAGTCAGACTCAGTCCACAACCTGAAATTTCCAACCTGGTTAATATGAGACTGCAGCCCAAGCTGCCTTTAACAAGGCTCAGGGTTCTGTAGAAGTGGTTTGTATGAGTATCCTTGGGAACTTTCCAGGGCAAGGTCAGCCTTGGGGGGATGTGGTGGTGGATTTGGAGAGGGCAAGAGGGGTTAGTCAGCTACTATGTTCCTCATTGCATGAAGTCTGAGCAAGTCCCCTAACATTGTTATTTAAATGCTTAGATTAATTCCTCTCATCTTATTTTATGTTTTCCAATTTTTGTTTGTATTTCTTTCTTGCATTCTATTGGATTAACTTTTCCTTGTTCAGTTTCATTACAAAGGTGATTTAGAAGATAGACATTTATGTTATTCACCTGGACATATTGTTTGATGCATGTAATTTTTAAAAATTATGATTGGAGCATAATTGATTTACAATGTTGTATTAGTTTCAGGTGTACAGCAAAGTGAATCAGTTATACATGTACATATATCTACTCTTTTCAGATTCTTCTCCCATATAGGTCATTACAGAGTGGTGAGTAGATCTCTACTCACCAGTGTGATACAGCTGGTCCTTATTAGTTATCTATTTTATATTTCAGTTCAGTTCAACTCAGTCGCTCAGTTGTGTCCTGCTCTTAGTGACTCCATGGACTGCAGCATGCCAGGCTTCCCTACCCATCACCAACTCCCAGAGCTTATTCAAACTCATGCCCATTGACTCGGTGATGCCATCCAACCATCTCAGCCTCTGTCATCACCTTCTCCTCCTGCCTTCAATCTTTCCCAGCATCAGGGTCTTTTCCAAGGAGTCAGTTATTTGCATCAGGTGGCCAAAGTATTGGAGTTTCAGCTTCAACATAAGTCCTTCCAACTAATATTCAGGACTGTTATCCTTTAGGATGGACTGGTTGGATCTCCTTGCAGTCCAAGGACTCTCAAGAGTCTTCTCCAACACCACAGTTCAAAAGCATCAATTCTTTGGTGCTCAGCTTTCTTTATAGTCCAACTCTCACATCCATACATGACCACTGAAAAAACCATAGGTTTGACTAGACGAACCTTTGTTGGCAAAATAATGTCTCTGCTTTTTATATGCTGTCTAGGTTGGTCACAACTCTTCTTCCAAGAAACAAGTGTCTTTCAATTTCACGGCTGCAGTCACCATCTGTAGTGATTTTGGAGCCCCCCCCCCAAAAAAAATTAAAATCTGTCACTGTTTTAGTACTGTGTATATGTCAATTCCCATCTACAAGATTATCCCTCCCCACTCTTACCCCCAGGCTTCCCAGATAGCAGGAAGTGGTAAAAACAAACAAACAAACAAACAAAAAGCCTGCCTGCCAATGCAGGAGACATAAGAGATGTGGGTTCCATCCCTGGGTCAGGAAGATCCACAGGAGGAGAGCATGGCAACCCACTCCAGTTATCTTGCCTTGAGAATTCCCATGAACAGAGGAGCTTGGTGGGCTACAGTCCATAGGATCACAAAGAGTCGGACATGACTGAAGTGACTTAGCACACACACATGCACTCTTAACCCCAGGAAACCACAAGCTTGTTTTACAGATCTATGACTCTACTTCTGTTTTGTAAATAGGCTCATTTGCACCCTTTTAAAAATATTCTACATATATTTAATATCATATGATATTTGTCTTTGTCTGACTTTCTTTTAAAAAAAAAGATTATCACAATAATGCATGAACCTGGCTGAAGAATCAAATGGTTCAGAAGCCCTTACTCTTGTAAGCAAGAAGTTCAACTCCTATACTTCCAAATCCCAGCCTGCCTTTCCAGAAATAAACCCTTTAATCTCCTTAAATCTTCTTACTGCTACTTCTAGAAATCTAATTCACCATTTTGACTTGTTAGCCATAAATATTGTCTAATAACCTTTTGCCATGTTTTAATGATGCTTTTGTTCCATTACATGACATCTAGTGATATCTCTATCCTTCTTCAAAAAATATTTTTCACTTTTATTAATTTCTCTATTGTTCATCTCTGAGTTTGTAGCAAATGTGTATAATAATATGTGCTATACACTATTCTAAGTGTTTTAGATAGATTCACTCATTTAACCTAGTTATGTAATACCCTCATTTTACAGATGGGGCAACTGAAGTACAGAAAGATTATGTAATGTGCCCAAGGTCACACAACTAATAAATGACAGAGATGGGGATTCAAACCTAGAAACCTCATGCTCTTAGCCGCTATTCTATCCTCTCTGTCTCTATTTCTTATCTAATCAATGATAGGTTCAATCTCTGAATTAAATCTTTTGAATTTTAACTTTTAAAATGGGGATATTTCCACCTCCCAACTTCTTTCAAATGAACTTTTACTTTTATTTGGCCAAGATTTATAATATTTGCAGTATAATAAAAGTTGGATCTTCTGTGTTTCATTTATGGGGCGAGTCTGCAAGTCAAAGGCTAATAAATGATGTTAATTTTATTATGATTATATGAATATTTCTGACAAAAGAACAAATAACAGGATACATTTCTTTCACCAGGAGACCAACCTCTTGACGACAAAGCTGCTCGAAGAAGAATGTACTCAAAGCCAAGTTTAAGTTCATTCTTAAAAAACTAACATCACCAATTGTCTTTAGCAAGCCCATAGTTCTTCAAGGTCTCAGTCATTCTGCCCCCAACACCCACCCTCACTCCCACCCCATTGCTTGCTCCATAGTGTCTGATGCTTTGCAGCCCCAGGGGCTATAGCCCACCAGGCTCCTCTGTCCATGGGATTTCCCAGGCAAGAATATTGGAGTGGGTTGCCATTTCCTCCTCCAGGGGACCTTCCCTACCCAGGGATAGAACTCACTTCTCTTGAGTCTCCTGCATCAGAAGGTGGGTTCTTTACCACCTGGAAAGTTCTAATCATTCTACATAATCCTCCAACTTTCCTTTTATTCTGGAGTCACCTTCCCACCCTGGTCTGGACTTACTGGTCTCTGTGCTTGGTGCTTGGAAGGATTCTGAAATAGGACATCATTATTTCTCAGTTTTGATACACTGTTTTCTGGATCCCATATCTTTCTCTTTTTTGGTTCTTGGTTTACTCTATTTTGCTAGAGTCATCGAATAATTCCCAAGGAAAAAGTGTGTTTGAGGTAAGTTTCCAGGTCTGTGCAGTCTGAAAATATCTTTATTCTTCCCTTTCACTTAACTCATAGCTTGCTTGGCTATACACTTCCAATTTGAAAGTCAGTTCCCAAGTCACCCTAAGAACTTTGAAGGTTTTGCTCCATTTTTCTTTCTAGTGTCCAGTAGAGAGAGTTAGACATGTGATGCCTGGTTAATGCTTCCTCCTTTGTAGAGGATGTCTTATTTCCATGAATATACTGATATGGAAAATGAAGCGATATTTTCATTTATTGCAGAGTACTTCAAACTGAAGATTCTGTTCTGGGAAATCTAATATATTTTCAATATAATTTTTTTCCTCTGTTTTCTCAGTTCTCTATTTATGGAACTCTTCTTTGTCTAAAGGCATGACTTCAGGTTGAATCCACTATGCCTATTGTTTCTTTTCTTTACTCCTTTCTTTCCTTTCCTTTTTGAAATTAATTTAGAGTAAAAGTGATGTTTATACACATTTCCAAAAACTTTGACACATACATAGATTCATACAATAAATCCCACAACTTGTAATAGAAGAATTCCATCACACAAAATCCTCCCTTGGTTTTATCTCTTCATAGTCACATCCACTCCCCACATCCTAATCCCTGACTGCTGCGGATTTCTTCTCCATCACTATTGTTTTGATTTCTCAAGAATATCATTTACAAGGAATCATATAATATGTAACCTTTGAAGCTGATTTTTTTACTCAGCATAATGCCTTTGAAAGCCATGCAAATTTTTACATGAATTAGTAGTTTATTCTTGTTTATTGCTAAAGAGTATTTCACTGCATGGAGGTACTTCTATTTATTTATCCACTTACACATTGGATAGCATTTGACTTGTTTCCAGCTTTTAGCAATTATGAACAAAAGTTGCTATAAACATCTATTTATAGGTATATCAGATGACAACATTTTCATTGTTCCCTCACAATAATGTTAGTTGATTGAATATAGATTTCTAGGTTCAAAATTA
This sequence comes from Ovis canadensis, assembly GCF_042477335.2. NCBI lineage: Eukaryota > Metazoa > Chordata > Mammalia > Artiodactyla > Bovidae > Ovis > Ovis canadensis. The sequence goes on along the minus strand of NC_091258.1, from coordinate 54,718,952 downwards.
CTTTCCCACAGTCTATGGACCTTGCTCCACTGAAAATTTATCTGCAAATTTTCTGATTATTTGGGTTCTCCTGGGCAACAGTATAAAGAGGATTCTACTGAACGCAGTTCCCTCCTGCCTCAACAACCTAATCCATGCTACCAGCCTCTCCTAACCACAGACCTTCTGGAATCTACAGGACTTGGCTTAATGGCATGAGTCTTTGGAAACTAATGGCCCTTGCAGGGAGCATAGGCGGTGTATAAGTGACCAAAGACCAGTGATGCAGCTCGGGAGCAGGGGAGGAGCGCAATGTGACCTGGGGAGAGTTGTCTAGGGACATTCTTGAAGGTCAAGGAGTAAGATGAATGGGTAAACTGAGGCGTTCTTGATCCTGGTCCTCAACATCCTGAGTTGGGACATCAATGAGCAAGAGATTTCTCCAGGTGCCTTAATAGCAGGTGACAATTGCCTTTACTTTTCAGGCTCTTGGGGCCAGGAATTACCACATTTTTTTCATCATCTGTACAATCCCTGCTGTTCAGGAAAAAAAAAAAAAAACCACCAGCAGCTGTAGCTAACTGAACTATATAAATCCAGAAAGAATAATATTTTAATTAAAAAAGCCTAAACACCTTAATGAGAGGATCAGGAAGAACTCTTAGTATGCAAACCTAGTAAAAAAAAAATACTGCTGGAGGAGGCTGTGAATATCTGGATAAAAAAAGAAGCATAAGATGTGAGAAAATTAATTTTCATAATAAGATACTTGGGGGGGCTTTATAAAATAAAGTGAAAAAGTGGTAAATAAATCAAATGAAAGATTTATCACTGTTAAGATTAAATTAATACTGTCACAAGTCAAGAGCGAGAGATACTTGAAAGAACAGAAAAATATGCAAAAAGATTATGAACTTGATAGAATAGGTAAGAAGATTAAGGGATAAATCCTAGAGATCTAACATGTGAGTGACAGAAATTAAGGGAAAAGAAGCAGCTGATATATAAGAGATATTATTAAACTTTACCAAATGTATACATTCCATGAATTGAGAAAAGTCTGCAGATTTAAAATGCTTAAACAAATTGAAATAAATTCATGAAGAAACACATATACACAAACACATGTCTAGACCCACTTGGTGAAATTCTTGAATTTTACAGAAAAATTAAAATTATACTTGCTTCCAAGTAAATAGCACAAGCTAATAACATCAGACTTTTCATCTGCCCTACTAAATTCTGGAAGACAATAGAATTGTTTCTATAGATGAATAAAGAAAGACCTATAATGAGAAATTTCTATGCCTGGTGACATAGCACAAATCTAGTAGTGTGAAAGAAATGTGCTAAAAAAAATTAGAAATTACATCACCCAAATATCCAATCTGAGCAGAATACTTGTAAAATGACTTTAATGAAAAAAAATAAAGATGAGGGAAGATGAAGATAAAAGAAAAGCAGTGAACAATGAACCTAGCTAATATATAAATATCAAATATTCATCATAAATTCATGCATATACATAGAAAGTATAATTATTTTTATAAAGACACAGAATAAAAGGAACACAGTAGCTAAACCATTTTAATAAAATCTACAAGTGAGAGTGATAGGGAGAGAAGAGGGAGGAAAAAATATCAAACTTCACATACTAAATAAAAGGAAGGCTTGGGAATAGTTGGGGTAAGTGAAATTATTTTATGCCTCTCATTGAGAAATTCTGAGATGGGGTAATTAAGGCTTCATGAGGGAAGAACATAGGAAATAAATGGTAACTAACTTTTGACTAATGGTGAAGTAATATATATTTGAATCAAAGAGCAGGGGAAAGGAAGTTAGCAATAAGTGTAAAAGAGAAGTGCAGTGGATCTTCTTTGTAGCAGAGGCAAAAGTGGAATGAATAGCAACATGATCAAGCTGAAAAAATAAAGAAAGGAAAAAGGACACTGTAGTGTGCAACAGGCATACACATAAAGTTAGATCGAGGAAATGAAACTGAATTTATTCATGACTCCTCTAAATGTAAACAGCTGCACTCCAGCAGTTGCTGGAGTAGCTGGAATGGTCAGGAACTCTCAGGATTAACAAACCAAATCTGACAGTCTGCTTGTTAAGTCATACTTAAATAAAATAATAAAAACTGAACAAAAGGATAGTGCTTGAACTCAATAAGTTTAAAATGTCATTTTCCCTCAAATTGATCTTGTGGATTTTAACAAGGTGATTTGAAATTGTATGGAAAAACAGAATGCTGAGCATAGCCAAGGCACTCTTGAAAAGGAAGAACATGGTGAGAAGACTCAATGTATTTATCCATCTGTGGCCAGCATCACATTAGTTTTATAACAAGTCTTTGATATCCAGATGAACACAATAGAATGGAAAAATCCACAAGCAGAGATATTACTATAGAGCAATGGGGGAAGACATCTATATTTAAGTAAATGATTCTAGAAAAATATAGTATTTTTATAGAAATGAAATTTATAGAAATGAATTAGATCCCTACCTCACACCATTCACAAAAGTCAACTTTGGATGTATTACGAAGCTAAATATGAAAAGCAAACTTATAAAACTTTTAGAAAGTTTATTAATAATATGGGAGCATATGTTTAAGACCTTTGGTACTGGAAAATGCTTCTTAAACAGGCACAAAATGTACTAAAGACAAAGAAAAGAGATTGGTATACCATATCAGAATTAGAAAATTGAATATATCATACACAACTTAGAAGTCACAAAGTGGGAGATTGTATTTGTAACACAAAAAACTAACAAATTGTTTCTACACAGAATACATGAAGAACTTTTTTCATAGGTAGATAGATAGATGACAACCCAAAAGAAAATAAACAGAACAATTGAACAGAAATTTTGTAGAAAAATTAACCTCCTCTGCTCCTTCCATGAGTCCCTATTATCACTTTACCAGGAGGTGTTCTTTCCTTAGAAGGCATTTCTCATATTCAGCTGATGGATGCTCAGTTTATAGGTGTGTAGAGTGGGGGATAGGTGTTCAAGAGGAAATTTCTTGGTGGCTGCTCTAAATGGCATCTTCTAATTCAGTTCCCATAACACATTCTCTGCAACTGGCCTCTCCTGAGAAATGGGTCATAATTCTCCATTCATCTGGTAAGTTCAGTTCAGTTCAGCTGCTCAGTCGTGTCTGACTCTTTGCAGCCCTGTGGACTGCAGCACACAAGGCTTCCCCGTCCATCACCAGCTCCCGAAGCTTGCTCAAACTCATGTCCATTGAGTCAGTGATGACATCCTCTGCTGTCCCCTTCTCCTCCTGCCTTCAATCTTTCCCAGCATCTGGGTCTTTTCCAAGGAGTCAGTTCTTCGTATCAGGTGGCTGAAGTGTTGGAGTTTCAGCTTCAGCACCAGTCCTTCCAATGAATATTCAGGACTGATTTCCTTTAGGATTGACTGGTTTGCTCTCCTTGTAGTCCAAAGGACTCTCAAGAGTCTTCTCCAACACACAGTTCAAAAGCATAATTTCTTTGGCACTCAGCTGTCTTCATAGTCCAACTCTCACATCCATACATGACTACTAGAAAAACCATAGCTTTGACTAGATGGACCTTTGTTGGCAAAGTAATGTCTCTGATTTTTAATATGCTGTCTAGGTTGGTCATAGCTTTTCTTCCAAGGAGCAAGAGTGTTTTAATTTTATGGCTGCAGTCACCATTTGCAGTGATTTTGGAGCCCAAGAAAATAAAGTCTGTCACTGTTTCCATTGTTTCCCCATCTATTTGCCATGAAGTGATGGGACTGGATGACATGATCTTAGTTTTCTGAATGTTGAGCTTTAAGCCAACTTTTTCTTTCTCCTCTTTCACTTTCATCAAGAGGCTCTTTAGTTCTTCTTTGCTTTCTGCCATAAGGATAGTGTCATTTGCATATCTGAGGTTACTGATATTTATCCCAGTAAGCTTGATTCCAGCTTGTGCTTCATCCAGCCCAGCATTTCACATGATGTACTCTACATATAAGTTAAATAAGCAGGGTGACAATACACAGCCTTGATGTACTCCTTTCCCTATCTGGAACCAGTCTGTTATTCCATGTCCAGTTCTAACTGTTGCTTCTTGACCTGCATACAGATTTCTCAGGAGGCAGGTAAGGTGGTCTGGCATTCCCACCTCTTTAAGTATTTTAGTTTGTTGTGAGCCACATAGTCAAAGGCCTTGGTGCAATCAATAAAGCAGAAGTAGATGTTTTTCTGGAACTGTCTTGTTTTTTTTGATGCAAGATTTAGGAACAAAACTTAGGTGCAAAACTTTTGATGCAAAACTTTGAGGGAAAGAATCAGAATATTGACTTCAGCTCTAGATCCAAGCTATTTACCCCAATAATTTAGCTGTTATCTAGTTATCACGTTGAAACTTTCATCTGATTCTCAATTGACTCAAAACTTACAGGCAAGAAGGGTATGATGCAGTTCTCCCTGCATGCTCCAAGAGTGCCCTAAAACATGCTATGGCCAGTGAACCTGGGCGCCCGTGATGCCTGAAATGCACATCCAAGTTGGTCCCAGCTCCATGCAGTAGTCGCCTTCCATTATCACCAGAACTGTATAGAAACAGGTCCCTTCAGCAAATCTTTCTTTGGAAGTAAGTGAAGAGAGGAGAAATGCCCATGAAAGATGGTGGGAAAGAGGGTAGCACAAGAGGTGCTTGGGATGATGGGGGAAGACACAATGGGAAGGGGTGACTACAGTCACAGCCGTGAGAAGAGTCCAGGTGCCTCTCTACCACCAGAAATCCACAGGAAGGCATTGACCTGACTTCCTGTGGCAAACTGGATACCATAGAAAAATTTTGTTTTTGTTAAAGGAGAGATAACTTTAGATCTAAAGTCAAAAGACTTGGAGCATCTAGGGTGCATGTAAAAAAAATACATTATATTAAATTGAATGAAAAATAACTGTAATCAAAACTATCCATGTGATGTGTTATGTCATTGGAAAACAGTAAAATAATAAATAAGATAAGCATTAAAATTATTTAAATGAGTGAATGAATTAATGCTATGCACAGAAATACCAAAACAAACCAACAAAAAAGGGAAATGTGGCTTTTAGTGTTATGGAGGAAAACTCAAGAAGCCACTGGAAACATAAGTGATGGTGGCTGCTGTGGAGGGGTTGATTGTCAGAATGAGGTAGGCCATTATGATCATTGGATATGAGGGGAGCCAAAGATGTATATCCTGCAATGCATATGACAGTCTCCAACCAGGTACTGTCTCACAGTACTAGTAACACTCTTGGTGAAAAGTACAGTTTGGGTGTTTATTTCCTACTTGTCTATATGTCTCAACTTATTTCACAAATCTATTCCCTTTATTAGCAAACATTAAAATGCACCTATTATATAATTCAAAAAGGCAAAAAAATGAATAACTACAGATGAAGCAAAGATAAAAAGAATCACCTATATTCTTATTGCCAAAAGATAACACTTCCCAGGTGGCGATTGTTGTAAAGACTCTACCTGCCAATGCAGGAGCACAAGAGATACAGTTTCAATCCCTGGGTCAGGAAGATTCCCTGAAGTAGGAAATGGCACCCCACTCCAGTATTCTTGCCTGGAAAATTTCATGGGCAGAGGAGCCTGATGGGCTATAGTCCATGGGGTCACAAAATCAGACATGACTGAATGACTGAGCACATTCACTAGTAAGTACTCAGTCATTGAGCACACATTGTGTGCTCAATGAGTACTCAATAATTGTGCTCAATAATGCTAGCTTGGCTAGTATTATTTTAGAATTTGTGATAGGCGAATTAAGGGCCCAGTTCCTCTCTCCTTCCTATCTCCTCTCTCCTTGCACTCTGCCATGTGACTTTGGAATTCTTTTCAGGGATCAGAACACATTTCTCCACCCCTTGTGACCAGCTTTGGCCAAAGCCCAAGATAGAAGTGGTGGCCGGTCCGTTCTGAGCAAGGCCTCAGGAGGCCTGACATACTTTGGCCTCTGCCTCCATCATGGGAACAAGCCTGGCTCCTCTGATAGAGGAAGAGAAGTATGTGGAGGAGAGGAAGTTATCCCAGGACTCCTGTTCCAGGAAACATAAGGCTGAAAGGGGTGCTTTGTAACTGTTTTCCAAAACCTGAAAGGTTGTGGGGATAACCTACAGGAGAGAGTTTATGACAGTCCATCACAAAATCAATAGAAAGGAAACTTCTAGGAAATGGGCTTCTGGTCAGGAAGACGAGTTTCCCAGAGTCAGCTTCTTACCAAGCCTCTCTGTGATTTGTCTTGATTCCTGCTTATTGTCCTCGGGTATGCAGTGAGGGGCATCCAGCCTCTGTTCTTCTGGAGCCAGCAGCCTGCAATCTATGCCCATATCCAAGTATCTGAAACCACATGGAAAAGAGACTCTTACATACGGTTGAGCAGAAGCTTAGGGGTGCCTGCCATAGCCTTGACATGGTAGCTTTGCATATTATGATGTCACTTTGTAACAAATAAGAGAAAAACATCTTTAGGAAGAGCTCCTTTTCCTGATCTGCACATGAGTGACACCTGATTGGCACTGGGCACAGTAGTAAATAGTTTGGGCCAATGGTGCTATTTGCTCCCATGAGCTGATGCCTCAGTCCAGACACATCAAAAGATGACTGATCTTAGCATGACTGAGTTCTTTATGCATGGTCTGATGTGGTAGCCACTAGCTATAAATGGATGCGTGCCTGCTAAGTCCCTTCAGTCATGTCCAACTCTTTGTGACCCTATGGACCGTATCCCACCAGAGGACTGTAGATCCTGTCTATGGGATTCTCCAGCCAAGAATACTGGAGTGGGTTGCCATGCCCTACTCCAGGGGATCTTCCTGACCCAGGGATCAAACCTACCTTTCTTACATCTCCTGCATTGGCAGGCAGGTTCTTTACCACTAGCACCACTTGGATATTAGAATTTAAATTGGAATTTTAAAACTTTGAATACAAGAAAAACTCAGTTCTTCAGTCTCACTGGCCATATTTCAAGTACTCAATAACCACATGGGGTTTGAAGCAACATCATCCTATTATCAAAGGAACAGTGCAAATATATAATTAACCATTTCTATCATGGCAGAAAGTTCTACTGGACAGTGTTGCTGATAAATAGCCAGGCAAGACCCCCTTCCTGCCTGAATGTAAGGAGATGAACTGGAGGGGCCCCTGCTGCTCTGGGTTCTGAAGCAACAAAACCAAAGGTACACCCTTTCCAACATGGTGCCTCAGGCAGAAACAGATGCCCAGAAAATTCTCCCCACACCCAAGTGCCTTCACCTACATTATTTTACACAAGCACTCCACTGGGTTCTGCTATTATTGCACATCACCTACCTAAATCCGGAGTGAATGTCTTGCTATTTGGAAAAATTACACAAGTGAAAGCCCCAGATGTATGTGCAAGGCTCTTGTGAAGTGAAATCCAGTCTTAGTACATTGCCTTTAATCCAAATGCATTTTGAAAACAGTGGTTTCAATTGTTGCAAACTATAGAACACATGGAGAATCCCTGGAGAAACAGATGTTAGATCTTCTGATCGCAGTAAAACATCCCCCCGCTCCAAAATCTTGTAAATATGAGCAAACTTGACTAATAGAGTATTTAGCAGTTAAAGAGATAGGAATGCACGGTGGATGTCATTTGGTTTTATAAAATAGTGGCATGAGTGTCATTAAAAAAGAAATATTCTTTTAAATGTCTGTTATTTAGTTTTAAAATGAAAAATATTGAATAGTTAAACTTTATTAAGTGTAAAATTGGTTTTCAGACTACTTTGGAGTGTTAGCAACCAGGAAGCAAAACTTGAAAAGTCACGGGAAGCAGCTGCTATTTAAACAACAACAACAAAAAAAATTCAAAAAGCTAATTTTCAGGACCAAGTCCAAGGTGAAGCCTTTGCGTCAATTGAAAAGGCTGTTGTAGGTTTGGGCCTGGCATCCCAGGAAACTCTACAAACATATCTACACATATACACTATAAATATATAAATATATATATATACACACACATATATACACATATGCACAAATAGAAGTATATATATACTTTGTATATATATATATATACTTTGTGCATATATATACTAAGTATATATATATATACTTTTATATATATATATACTTTTGTATATATATATATATAAACTTTGAAAATGTATGAAAGTTGAGAGTCTTGAGTTTTAATTCAGAAACTTACAGGACAAAGCATTCATTTCTACTAGATTCCAGAGTAAATATCTGTAAACAAGGGTTCACAACTGGACTGAAACTGATACAATCACTTTAACGTCCATCTCTTTGGCCTCCACCTGTGTGTACCTGCACTCACTGCACTTAGTAAATCAATGTCAAAATGGAGAAGGAATGAGATCCAACTTATGGCATAGAACCTCCAGATCTTTATGGGCGTTGGGCTTCCCTGGTGGCTCAGATGGTAAAGAATCTTGCCTGTAATGCAAGAGACCTGGGTTCAATCCCTAGATTTGGAAGATCTCCTGGAGGAGAGCATGGCAAACCCACCCCAGGATTCTGGTCTGGAGAATCCCCATGGACAGAAGAGCCTGGTGGGCTACAGTCCATGGGGTTGCAAAGAGTCAGACATGACTGAGCGACTAAGCACAGCAGCCTGGCTGCCTTTGCTCATCTGAGGGGAGGTTCAGACTCCGTTGTCATCCTTGATGCTTCCCAATATGAAGGTCCCTCATCCCTAAGCCCCCGGGTCCCTGGAGGACAGGGCTGTATGTTGCTCTTCTTTGGCTCCTTACCACTCCGTGTGCTACCGTCCTGCAGTAGACTCCGTCAGAATTCATGAATGAATGAATGAATGAGCCAACAAATGAGTGAATGAAGGGATTGTGGTTATAGGTACATGTTTCCTAGGCTACAAGGCCCAGACATGGGAGCTCTTATTCAGCTTGGAGGATTTTCTTATGAGGCACTGAAGTTATTTACCTTTGGTCCTTTAAAGTGCTTTTTAAAATGATCCTGCTCAAGATCTTTGCCAAGTTGAAGGTGTGATCAAGCGACTGCTGTGCATCCAGGCTTCATCTTGTCACCTAGCATGGATGCAGTGTCTGTACCTGTGGTGGAAACTTCATGGACTGACATTAACTCTGCCTAGAGGACTTAAGGATAAAGCCGATTCTTAGTAGCCTTGTCAACCAATAAACATCTGTCAAAGTATTTTTATTGATCATTTGCCATGTGCCAAGCGTGGGCTTTCTCCAGATTGCTCATTCAGATAGAAGTTGAATTGTCCAAAATCTAAAAAACCAGGATTATTGAAGAGGAGCTGGCTATTTTTACCCCCTGGGAGCACAGAATAAATGGCCTATCAACTTATTATTTAGCTACTTTCACATTTTAATGAATAGTTATAGTAATAATTACTAAATGTCTATATTAATGAAAAACAAGTCAGCACTTTATAGAGTAAATACTGGATTGCACCATTATCAACACATGGGCTGGTTTTCTGTAAATACAGAAATTTGATATTTGTCACTGAAACTATTCACTGCAATTGAAAGGAAATGAATAATGGACGGTAATGTCCCTCGTTCATGAAAATTCTACAAACACAAAACATCTGCCAGTGATTCCTCTCATGAATGCGGCCACTGAAGGTTCATGCACAATTGTGCTCCACATTTCCTTCTAATGACTGTGAACTTGATCCAGGCCACCCGGAACCCAGGGAAAAAGCACTTTCCTGTTTCTTGTGCCTGGTTCTGGGCAGAAGAGCTGGAGTCCAGGGGACTGTGGTGACTTGAATGGGGACCGAGCCCACCAGTGTGTGGGGCTGCCCAGAGGTGGGGCTGCTACCCCATCTCTTGCTGGCAGAAGCACAACTCCTGGTCTCTGCTACTCTCCTGCCATCCCCCCAGATTCCACTCTGTTCATCTGGGCAAATGCTGGTGTCTGCTTGGAAGCTGGAGCTAGTATAGAACCCCTGCCCAGACTCCCTTGGACCCACCCTGGAGGCCAGCCATAGACTGTTCCATCCAACCCAAAGCTTCCCACCTGAAGATGTTCTAGGGGCCTAGGAATCCTTGGGGAGGAAGGGCAAAAGAGCTGGAAGTTTACAACCCCAGGAGTTCCCCCTCACCAATGAACTGGAGGATCTACGTCCCAGCTGCTCCCCTCTTGGTGGGGCCATCCTGGGGGAACTCTAGAGGTGTTCACGGAGCCCCAGGGTCACTGAGCCTCAGCTGCCCACGCACTAGCCTTCACTGGCAAGGCCTTTTTGCCTTTTCTGTCTCGCTCTGCTTCCTGGGGTCATCTCTCACCTACACCACTTGTCCCCAGAGGCTCCTCTTGTCTGGGTATCTGCTTCAGGGGAACCTGAAGCCAAGTCACCATTACCTTGACTAATGCCAGCATGTGACTGGGAATACGATGTTTCTGTTCTATTCCCACTGTCCCACCAAAAAAGTATTTTGTCCTATGTAAGCCCCAAGCCCCAAGGAGAGCTTCCCAGGTGGCACTAAGGGTAAAGAACCTGCCTGCCAATGAAGGAGATGCAAGAGATGCAGGGTTTGATTTTTAGATCTGGAAGATCCCCTGAAGGAGGAAGTGGCAACCCACTCCAGTATTCTTGCCTGGAGAATCCCATGGACAGAGGAGCCTGGAGGGCTATAGTCCATAGGGTCGCCAAGAATTAAACATGATTAAAGTGACTCAGCACACAGCAAGCCCCCAGGAGTGGAAGCCCAGCCTTTCTTATCCTCTATCCCATTCCCTGGGACCCCCACGACAATGCCTAACACATGGAATGTGCCCACCTCTACGTTCATCTGGCTGGGGACACCTGGGAGGTCCCACTCGTGATTACTGGCCACACTGGGTGGTTGCTCTGGGATCCTCCATGGCTCTCTCCGTGGTGGGTGCTCCAGGACACAGAGGAGTCTAGCATCCGTTTCTCAGAATAAGCAGCAAGGCCTCTGGAGACGTTTTTACTGACTGTGATGATTAAAACAAAAAACAAAGAGAAAGGAAGTCTGTCCTGGTTTATGAAAATTTCCCCCAAAATTGTTCCTTGAATTATTCGCAGTGTGCCTCGAAAGAGGGAGGTCTGGAACTAACTTGCTGACCAAGACACTATTTTATTTTCAAAAGTATTTATTTATTCATTTGATTGCACCAAGTCTTAGCTGCAGCATGCAGGATCCTAAGTTGCAGCATGCAGGATCCTAAGCTGCAGCATGTGGGATCTAGTTCCCCGATCAGGAATCAAACCCAGGTCCCTCGCACTGGGAGCATGGAGTCTTAGCTGGACCACTAGGAAAGTCCCCAAATCCTGTTCTAGGGTCAGCAGCCCTGACTAGTGGTCCTAAGGCCACCTTTCCGGCTCAACACTGCGCACATTCCGTCCTTCCCTTTCCTCTCCTTCCATTTCTCTTCCTGCCTTCCCTTCCTTCTTTATTTTTCCACTACAGTCTCCTTTCTTCAGAACCTCTTTCTGACTTTCCTCTTCCAACATCAGAAACTATGGTTGCCTAGTGGCCTGGATTATCTGGAGCTTTGGAGACCATCTACCTGTGTCATGGAATCAATGCCATTTTAACCCTAGGAAAGAAGGGGAAAATCCTGCAAGTGTTTGCTTTGCCTCTTGTGTGATTCCACATGGTTATTCCTCAGGAGAAAGGAAGAGATGGCCAGAGTGTGGCTGGCCCCTAAGGGCATAAGGGGAGGGGGACCTGGCAGGACTTCTCTTTGGCTGATTCTGAAGACAGGTTAGCTTTCTTTGGGCAAGGCAGAGTCCAGTTAGGACAATCTCTCCACCTCCTCTTTTTCCTGCTTCTCCTCTTCCTCTGCCTTTCTTAACAAGGTCACAGCCCCGTGCGGTAGCAGGTCCAGTCCAAATGAGCATGAGCCTGGTGGGAGAGTGCAGAGAAAAAGGGGAACCTCACTTCAGATTTGCTAAACATCTTAAACCCTGTCAGGGGGTTGAGGAAGCCCGGGCTGTATTTTGCCAAGCACATTTCCCCTTAATTTTCATACCCAAGTGTATTCTGAGGGAAATGAAATCCACATGTTTCTGATCATTTATACTTAAATCATCAAAATATTGCCTTTTAGGGGCTTTGTGTGTCAGGAAATCCATTGAACCTTTTTCACAGCAGTGCTCACTGCGTCCTGGAAAGATAAACAGGAAGTGGTGATCTGTAGAGGGCAGTAGTTCTGACCCCAGGATGGGCCTCCAGAGTGGGCCTGGGTGGGGCCTCCGGGTGAGGGATGGGGAGGCTCACACCGCCCAACATCTGGGCTCCATCCCTGGCCTGTGTCATTGGCTTGATTTGGGACATTGGACACAACCTGGTTAACCTCAAAGGCCCCAATTTCCACTGAGTCAATGGGGACTGTTAGAGAACTATTTGGTTAAGGCAATATCTGGGAGGGAAAATTAAGGACTGAAAGAAACTTAGTGGAATGTCCACCAAACACAATGTGTGAAACTAATTTAGACCTTGCTTCAAACTATCTTTGGTCTGACTGTACTTTATTGGATGTATATGTCAAGTGATGTATATATATGTCAAGTGTCTCTTCTCTGTGTGTATGTTTGTGTGTGTGTGCGTGCACACACTAAATCTGACAATATTAAGAAATTGTCATTAACTTATTTAAAAATATTTTGGCTATATATATATTTAAAAGATTGCTTATTTTTTAGAAACACATGCTGAACTGTTTTCCAATAATTTGATATCTTGGTATCTGGGAGTTGTGTAAGAATAATTGGCATGGGGAAAGGAGGCAGTGGGTGGGTGGGTTGGGAATGAAATAAGACTGAATATGAATTTGATAGTCTTGAAGCTGGTTGAGGAGTGTCTGGGTCTTCAGTATGTTCTTCTCTTTACTTTTGTATATGGCTTTACCTTTTGAAGGTTCTTAACATGAAAAACTAAAAGTAAAATCTAAGCTTCTCTGATAACAGGATGCTACAGTGAGGAAATATCTTGAGCACAGGAGATCACAAATCCCAGTGTATAAAGTCCAGAATTGCTTATTGATAAATCATAAACCCCAATAAAGTCAGATGCAATTTATTTTGGTTGAACTACATGGGATGGCAATTTTTGCAGGTTAAAAAGTGGCTGGTTATTGGCAACTTCAAATAGTCCCACCTCAGTAGCTTATATCAGCCCCCATTACTGAGTTTTCCAGCTTTGGGGGCTCTGTGTTTAATGAGAGAAACATAGCACTAGCCTGCAGGAACCTAGGGTGAGGAGACAGTGAACTAAGATTCTCACACCAACTGGATGGAGTAGTGCCAGAAGAGTGCAAACAGAGGCTGTAACAATGGAAAATCATTTCTGTCTGAGGATGGCAACCAGAGAGTGGGTCTGGAAAGATGGGTTAGGTCTCCATGGAGATGAGATAGAGGTACTCCCAAAAGGATGGCCTTTATGAGCAAAGTCACAAAGGAAGGCACGTCTAAAGGGTATTCAGCGCTCAACAAATGATGAGTGAATTAATTATTTAATACATAAATGGATTTTAGACTTTATGGAAAGACCTTGAGAAGACTCTTGACCCAGTTTTAGAACCTATTAGGTGAGTGACCTTGAATGCGCTTCTTAGGTCTCTAAGTCTCAGTTTTCTCACCCAGAAAGTGCCTCACATGATTCTTAATAAGAGTTAAATAAACTGAAGTGAATAGGCTTTCCTATGGTAGGTGTAGAAATGCCAAGACAGGGAACAGATCCAATGCTGAAACTCAATTGAGAACTTGAGATGAGTTCAAGTTCAAGCTAAAAAGATATTGTGGAACTATGTTGTATCAAAGTCAGACTCAGGGTACAGGGAAACTTTTTTGACTCTTCAATATTTAACAATTTTTTTTTTTTGTAAAAGTGCATGAGTGTCTCTTTAGAAATGAGTTCTACCCCCATACCTGTAGTCTGATGGGCTGTACACTAAAGGGTCTCAATTCGACTGGCCAAGCAGCAGGCATGTGTCCCAAGTGAGATCAACTAGACACTGCCCCCAAGAGGCTGTGTAACTTTATAAGTCACTTGCCCTCTCTGGGATCAGTCCTCTGCCTTCTATTTTGGAGATAATGAATCCTATGTGCATCTTTCACAGAGCTGCCAGCAGACATACTGAGAAAGGATACAGGCAAACATTTGTTCTGTAAAAGCACATCCCAAAGATGTCAAAAGTGGCTTCCAGGAACATGATGTTGAGAAGGATCCTGAGGCTGAATCTGGGTTCATCAAGAAAGAAGGCTTCTGATTGACTAGTGATGTCTGCTCCGGGCATAGAAGCACAGACGAGTGACTCACTTGTTCATATACTTGGTATTTCCTCTGTGTCCTCTCAGTTCTTTGTATGAAAGACAGATACTTTACTTCCCTATAGGAAGTCAAATTCCTTCAGGGAAAGATTTCTTGCTTCCAGAACTCATGTAGTGGTGCATGGGTTGTTGAATTGGTTTAAATGGAGCATCTTCTCAGTGGCATGTTTTGCAAAAAATGGAAAGCTCATCTTTATTTGGCAGCAAAGAGTCGCCTTGTGCATCCAATAACTTAACTAGTTCTGAGAACTGTTATGAGGATTAAATGAGTTAATAAGCAAGTAGTGCTTAAAATAGGGCCCCACCCAGAGCAAGAACTAAATAAATATCAGCTGTAACAAGATCTTATTGTGTTTGAGGCATTGTTCTTGCAGCTGCCTGGGTGTCTCTTCCAAGATCCTATGGAACATAAAATATTAAGCTCCAGATCAGACTCTCCTATGGTTTTACACAGGGTGTGTATGTACTGAGACACTTCAGTTGTGCCTGACTCTTTGCAACCCTATGATTGCAACCTGCAAGGCTCCTCTGTCCATGGGATTCTTCCATGGACAAGAATATTGGAGTGGGCAAGAATATTAGAGTGGGTTGTCATACCCTCCTCCAGGAGATCTTTCTGACCCAGGGATCAAAACTGGGTCTCCTGAGTCTCCTGCATTGGCAGGTGGCTTCTTTATCACTAGAACCAAGAATGCTGTAGAATGCTGCCCAGGCCCAGGGCTAAGCTGAGGGTCACGTCCCTCCTTGAAAGAGAAGCATGGATGCCTACAGGTTGATAGTTGACCCAGGAATGCACAGATGGCCTTAGCCCGGAGAGGACACCAGGCAGAGTGGCAGGGACTGTTCATACCCCTGACTCTCTGGGACCCCACCTGGTCCTTGATAGTTTTCTTGTGAGCATTTGACTCAAGAGAGGGCTTACCCCTTGAAGGCTGGGTCACCAACCCCCAGCAAAGATACTCATCCTGGGTGTAGTGGGGATCCTCATGCTACACTTGAGAAAACAGACCCAAGAGAGGGAAGGGCTTGCCCACAGCACATGGGACCAAGTGGCAGAGTAAAGGAAAGGAGAAGGCCTCACTTAGGGGGTCCTGTGATCAGTCATCATTGGTGGCACTTGGAAGCCCACCGCAGGACTGGCCTACCCACGGGAGCCAAGTTAACAAGGTGGACAGCCTTACAGAACCACCTCACCTTTCTTCTAGCAGATTCTGGTGTCTCCAAACCAGCAAGCTAGAACGTGTGGACAGTTCTCATTTATTAAAGCAAGTAGCTCACAGGGTTTTCATCTTCCCCTGAGACGATCCTGGCTATGCCCACATTGAGAGAGGGGCCTTTGGCTCCGTCTCACACCCTCTTGTCAACCCAGTCTCTTTCCTTGTCCAATCAGCCCAAAGCCCATCCCAAACAACACCCTTACTTCAGATGGGCCCCTGGATAACATGAATAGTATAAACTGAAATTCCAGTCCTGCTTATGAAATCTGTGCCCTGCTTATGTGGCCCAACCTCCTAACAGCGAGCATCTTCAGGTCTCATCTGACAGGAGACACTTAGGACCACTCTTCAGATCCCAGCTGGAGAATACAACCCAGACACCTTCATTCTCACTCAATACAACCAGAAGCTGATCATTTCATCCACAAAAAATCTGCCAGCTAATGATGGCTTGAGCCTATTTGTCCTCTGGTCCCGCAGCAAGCCTTATCAGATACCCAACTGTCCAGCATGAGGTTGGGAGGGAAGACATATGACACCCCGGTGGTGCCTTAGAGTCCTCATGCCTTTTAGTTTTTATAACAATCTATTGAGGCAGAGTTCACTATGCCTACTTATGGATAGGTTAACTGAGTCTCAGATATGTTCAGATATTTGACCAAGGTTTCAATTGCATTAAGTAAACGGAAGAGCTGGGGACAGCCCTCTCCCCCCTGCCTGGGTGCTTTCACCTCTTCCCCTGCAGAGGTGAGACAGGAGCTGGTAATCTGAGAGGAGGTGGAGGGAACAGCATTAATGGGAGAAGGAAAGTGGAGGCTTCCAAATGGTCCTTTGTAATGTTCTAGGCTTTGCCTTTGATACCATTTTGAGGTCCAAAGAAAGCCAGAACCCTTCTCTTTCCCTCGTCCCAAATGACACACTTTTCCACTGGACCTATATTTCAAAAAAGAAACAGTGAGAGTGACAGAGAGAAGAAAAGAAAGGGAGAGCCAGACCGAGGAGGGCAGAATCCCCCATCTGAGCTTATTTTGGGACATTTGGTTGTGTAATTGGTTACACATTAGGCTCAGTAATGAGCAGACCCAAAGAGTCTGCTTGCTAGACAATGTCTGTCTCATGGCTTCAGTTCAACAATGTTAACATAAACCATGGACTGCTTTAATCTATTAACTATTTCTTTTCTGCTTTTTGTTTTTTTAATCTGGGATGGCAAAGCCCAACCCAACCCAATCCACATTCCAGCTTCAGCCAAAACTGCCACTTTGGTTGTTGATCAGTACTGTCAGTATCCTGTTGTGCCTTCCCAGGGCTCAGAAAGTTGGTGAAGGTCACAGCACAGGCAACCCCAAGAGGCCTCAGCTCTGGCCTGGTTTCCAGGGAGAGAACGGTCCTATAGGTATATGCCTGCCTTTCTACCCTAGTGACACTCATGAGAATGGAGCTTCCATCTTAGAGTTGATTGCATTCTACATGTTCAACTCATAGGCATCAACCCTGAATATTCACTGGAAGGACTGATGCTGAAGCTGAAGCTCCAATACTTTGGCCACCAGATGTGAAGAGCCAACTCACTGGAAAAGACCCTGATGCTGGGGAAGATTGAGGGCAAGGGGAGAAGAGGCAACAGAGGATGAGATGGCTGGATGGCATCACTGACTTAGTGAACATAAGTTTGAGCAAGCTCCTGGAGATAGTGAAGGACAGGGAAGCCTGGCCTGCTGTAGTCCATGGGGTCGCAAAGAGTCATACATGACTGAGTGACTGAACAACAACATAATCACTTTAAGAATTTACATGCATAAGGTGAAGGGCTTCCAAGAGCAAGACATGGTTATAGAACAATAGAAAAAAACACCCCTCCTTGTTTACAGCCTTCTGATATTTTAAAAACAAACTGATAATCCGAAGAGAAGTGAGGGTTTTATGTCAGATCTCTGTGCTATGAGACTAGATAACCCCTAATTTTTCAGACTCTCATAGCTGACTTTATCCTGTTAGGTGAAACAGATAGATTCAAATAATCCTGCTCACTGGGAGCACAAATGTCCTTGCACTTGCCACTGGTCCCTTATTCTTTTCACCTTGAGCTGTGGTCCACAGTGGGCATTGTGCTGGGGTCCCTTGGGCAGCCACCCTCTCTTTTCTCTCGGCAGTGACTTCCAAGTCATAGATATTTGACTGGTGTCAGCTGATTACATAAGTGGATGAATGCATCAACCATAGGGTGGGGCCTGGGGACAGTCAACCCAGTTTTTAATTCTGTTTTGTATCCCAACCCATAGTTACTGTGATGGGATTTTACAAATTATGATACAGTTTTTGACAATTGCATTGTATAAAGTTGTATGACAAGTCATGCCTTGGTCTGCTTTCAACCTCAGGACCCTGGGAGAGAGGACTTGGACTTGGCTGTTATCTTTACTCTGATCAACAGGAAAATTCCCACTGCCTGAGTGTGGTCCTGAGGACAATTTAAGAAACTCTGAGCTCTGCACGTTTGCTAATTCCAAGTGTCCAAAGTGGTGGTGACAGCACCTTTATCAGTTGCACTTCTGATGTGGCTACAGTCTGTGTGGTGGGTGTTCCCCCTAAGAGACTCAGTACCAGGATGAGAGACACCCCCCCACCCCCATATGCTTGAAGCTGATACAACATCACAAATTAACTATACTTCAATTTAAAAAAAAGGAGAAAGTCCAAGCCAAGACTTCTGATCAGGTTCAACATAGTGATGATGACTTGCAAGGCGTGAATTAAAATTTGGAATCAATATTAGATTATAATTAAATCATCTGGGAATTATATGTTATAGAATCATTCCCACAGAGAATTTATAGACATATTTTTCCCTTTCATTGCCTTGGTTTCCTCATCTTTAGAAGTTGAAAAATGGTCACTTCTCAACTACTAGAATTTGGAGGAGAGTTAATAGAATCCCCCACTGTCATACAGATAATGGTGCCACACTGGGACTGGGGCCACAAGATCCTTTTTAGGTCCAGCGCATTCCCCCAAGCCAGTGCTCCACAGATCAGGGAGCAGTGATTCCGAGGAATAGTCCCTCTCTCTTCTCCAAGGTAGACATCAGAGCAATTGCAAGTAAGGGTTTGGGAGGAATGAGCTGAAAAACGCTAGTCATTCTATCACTCTGGCAGGCAAGATACCAGTGACAGCCACCCCCTGTGGTCCCCAATCCACCCACAGCTCAGATGGTTGGTGAGGGGAGGGGAGGGGGAGAAGAATGCAGGCCTGGCAGAGTGAGATGCTCAGGGAGCAGTTCCAGGGCTCGAGGACTGACAGGGCATGGTGCCCGCTGTGGGTCCTGGGCATCGGACCCGCAGTGCAGCATTTCGTTATGCTCCCTTGGCTGCTCGATCATTAGCTTGTCCCTTTGGTATTTTCTAGACCTTTTCAAATTATCATTTTGAAACAAAGACAAAACTTTTGATTACTATTTGAGTGAAAGAGAGCAGCTTCCCCTTCATTTTTAGAACCTGAATTAAAAACAACAAATGATCTTGAGGACAACTCTCCCCCATGTCCCCTCCCCAACACATATGTGGAAATTCTAGAATCTTGGGATTATCATGAAATCTGGAGTTTTTCAAATTTCAGCGATAGAACTCATCTAAAAAAGAAAATCATATGTCAAACCTTGATATGCAGAACAGTTAAAAGTGAGACTGTTTGGATAAAAGCAGGAACAGAGGCTGAATGTCCAGCCCCTCACCACTGCCTCATTCCCCCAGAAGTGTCCTCTGAATCTCTGAGGCCCTCTGGCAGCATTCTTTCTTGGATCTCTCTGTCTTCCCTCCATCTTCACGGCTGGATGTGAAAATTTTCAAAATGGTAAAAACATAATATAGAAGGAGCCTGAATTCCTGAGTAACCACCTGGAAGAAACTTCCCACAAGAGCTATCTAACTCCAACTGGATTTTGAGCAAGAAATGAACTTTGGTTAGTGTTTGTCTTCTGACCTAGGCAGCAAGTCCCCTGAAAGCAGGGACCTTGTCTATGATGGATAGGGCTTTTATTAGTCAGGATAATTCGTGCTAGCTTCTGTAACAAACAATGCCCCTTCCCCCAAGTCTTTGGCTAAACACAGTAAGAGAATCATCCCCTTCTGCTAACTCCTTATCACACAGAGTCACTGTTTCGTACATGGAGGATTGCAAAGGTCTCCTAACTAGTGTTCTCAGCACTGAAGCAACATGGTCCCTTGAAGCCTGGAGTGAGTCCACGGGCACTCCTCTGCCAGAGCCCACCATAGCTCTCCTCTCATGCAGGGGAAAATCTTACATGGCTCCATTCCCTGACTTGGGACACCTCTCACTCACCCAGCTTCCACACTACTGCCCTTTGGCTCTTTCTGAAACAAGTCAAAAGAACCCTGTCTCAATGTCTTTGTACTTTCTTAAGAGACCTGGGTTCGGTCCCTGGGTCAGGAAGATCCCCTGGAGAAGGCAATGGCTACCCACTCCTGGGTACTCTCAGCCAGAGAGCAACAGTCCATGGGATCACAAATATTCACTCATGTAACTGAGCAACCAACACTAATCTTCCTCCTAGAACATTCCTCCCCAAATGCTGTCATAGGGCACACTCTCGGTGCTTTCTGGCCTCTGCAGCAGTGTCCCTTGTCAGAAAGGTCTGCACTGAGCCCTGTGTACAGGAGCCCTCTCCTTCTCAGCCCTCCCGTCCTCCTCCTGCTGTGATGCGGCCCCATCTCCACCACAAGCTCCGTGAGAGCAGAGACCTGCGTGCTCATTTGCAGGGCAGGAATAGAGGCACAGACATAGAAAACAGACACGCTGACCCGGAGGGGCGGGGGTGGGATGAACTGAGGGATGAAGACTGACACATAGACACAACTATGCGTAAAACAGACGGCTAGTGGAAGACTGCTGCATAGCACCCGGAGCTCAGCTCGGTGCTCTGTGACGACCGGGAAGGGTAGGATCGCAGGGTGGGCCTGGAGAGAGGCCCAAAGGGGAGGAGATGAATATTTATACATAGCTGATTCACTTCACCGTACAGCAGAAGCTAACACGACATTGTAAAGAAAATATACTCCATTAAAAAAAAATAAGCATGTGCTGAATGAAAGAAAAATCAAATGAGGAATATATAATCATAAAGACATAGAAGCTCTTAAAGAAAGAATTGTGGAATAAGAGCGCCTATAATTAAAAATAAAACCTATCTTGTAGTGGGGGTCAGAGGAAGCTTCCCTGGGGTATCTGAGCCTGTGGCCACCATTTCAGTTCAGTTCAGTTCAGTTCAGTCGCTCAGTCATGTCCGACTCTTTGTGACCCCATGAATCGCAGCACGCCAGGCCTCCCTGTCCATCATCAACTCCTGGAGTTCACTCAGACTCAAGTCCATCGAGTCAGTGATGCCATCTAGCCATCTCATCCTCTGTCATCCCCTTTTCCTCCTGCCCCCAATCCCTCCCAGCATCAGAGTCTTTTCCAATGAGTCAGCTCTTCGCATGAGGTGGCCAAAGTACTGGAATTTCAGCTTTAGCATCATTCCTTTCAAAGAACACCCAGGACTGATCTCCTTTAGAATGGACAGGTTGGATCTCCTTGCAGTCCAAGGGACTCTCAAGAGTCTTCTCCAACACCGCAGTTTAAAAGCATCAATTCTTCGGGGCTCAGCTTTCTTCACAGTCCAACTCTCACATCCATACATGACCATCGGAAAAACCATAGCCTTGACTAGACGGACCTTTGTTGGCAAACTAACGTCTCTG
Organism: Ovis canadensis; assembly: GCF_042477335.2. Lineage (NCBI taxonomy): Eukaryota > Metazoa > Chordata > Mammalia > Artiodactyla > Bovidae > Ovis > Ovis canadensis. The sequence goes on along the minus strand of NC_091258.1, from coordinate 54,697,684 downwards.
CTTTTGAATATGCTATCTAAGTTGGTCATAACTTTCCTTCCAAGGAGTAAGTGTCTTTTAATTTCATGGCTGCAATCACCATCTGCAGTGATTTTGGAGCCCCAAAAAAATAAAGTCTGATACTGTTTCCACTGTTCCCCCATCTATTTGCCATGAAGTGATGGGACCAGATGCCATGATCTGAATGTTGAGCTTTAAGCCAACTTTTTCACTCTCCTCTTTCACTTTCATCCATTTAGACTTCGACAAATGGCTCTAAAGCTCTCTAAGACCTCAGGGTGTGTGGGACTCTTGCGAGGCATGAACTTGCTCGAGGGGATAGAATCTGGACCAGCTTTGCCTCCAACTGGCTGAGTTTGCACAGCATAGCAGCACTGTTTTCCTAGCCTTTATAAAGGAGTAGTTCTTTCCTCGTGTGAAAAAGATAACTTTTAAGACAAGGGTTTGCTGCAGAGCTCCTGGTGTCCTCAAGATAAAAAGTCTTCTTACCCAGTTCCCCTGCAGAACCCACACCCTAGGGAGGCAACTTCTTTTGCTCTGTGAGCCTCCATCCCTTTCCTAGTTGAGGTTGAGAAACCAGGAGGGGACCTTGGAATAGATGAGTTGGGCCCATCTGATTTTCTGCCTTGGGGATATAAAGTCAAAAACATGAAAATTGCTGAGTGTATGGACTTCTATAGTGGTTCAGATGGTAAAGAATATACCTGTGATGCAGGAGACCCAGATTCGATCCCTGGGTTGGGAAGATCTCCTGGAGAAGGAAATGGCAACCCACTCCAGTGGGTTTACCGTTCTTTCCAGGGAAATCTGATGGATAGAGAAGCCTGGCAGGCTACAGTCCATGAGGTTGCAAGAGTCAGACACAACTGAGTGACTAACACTCTGCTATAAAATGGTTCAGAGGGAGAATTCTGAGGTGGAAGAACTTCTAAGGCAATTTTTGCTGCTAATTATAATTGAAATCAGTGTCTTCAGGGGCGTATGTATGGGTTCCCAAAGGCTCTGGAGAGACTGAAGGAGGTCATGTAGGGAAGGGGAAGAGGCACCACGTGAGTTCTCTGCCATCTGGGCTAAGAGGGGAGTCAAGGGAATACTTGTGGGTAACCACAGCACACAGGGTTTACCTTAGGCTGGCCCGCACGTGCACGCACCACCTCCCGCTGCTTCGACCCCACACTGAGGAGTAAAGCTTGTGCCAGTGAGTAAACAGTCGTGCGTCTTGGCCCTCCTGCAGGGAGGTCTGGGGAAAGCGTGGGAGACTCCCTGGGTATGATATCATGAGGAAGAACCTGAGGATGAGTGGCTGCGTTAAATGTAAACCTTACACCCTAGAGAGGACCTCTGTCCTCTTGATCAATGTCATGATTTACCTGCCTTGGCAAGAGCCATACCTGGGGGGTGCAGTGTTCTCTGTTCAGGCCCAGGGTGAGCTGACCTGGAAGACAGTGACGTGGGTTCCTTTTCTCACTGGGGAATTGAGCCCTGCAAGGAGGCAGGATGCGGGGCCCAAAAGAAAGAACTAAGATTCCTGCAGTGGTGGACCCCAGACGGCGAGCTGGGGTCCCAGCAGGCCAAAGGTAGAGTGTGATGAAGGAAACAATGAGAACATAGGTTGGGACGGGGGGAAAACCATTCAATGATCATCATGATGATGCTAATAATTTAAAATGATTAACACATTTTGTTTTGATTCCTGGACTCATGGCTCCAAAGTTTGTTCTCTTATCTCTACATGGTATTGTTCTCCACATAGAGCATAATATGAGGAGAAAATAAAAAATAGGAGAAAATAAAAAATAAGGAGGAAAAAACCAGGAAGCAGATATGCAGAAAATAACAATCATGCTGATGCTGCTGCTGCTAAATCGCTTCAGTCGTGTCCGACTTTTGCGACCCCATAGACGGCAGCCCACCAGGCTCCCCCGTCCCTGGGATTCTCTAGGCAAGAACACTGGAGTGGGTTGCCATTTCCTTCTCTAATGCGTGAAAGTGAAAAGTCAAAGTGAAGTGGCTCAGTTGTGTCCAACTCTTCACGACCTCATGGACTGCAGCCCACCAGGCTCCTCCGTCCATGGGATTTTCCAGGCAAGAGTACTGGAGTGGGGTGCCATTCCCTTCTCCAAACAATCATGCTAGTTCTAGCTAATCTTTATTGAGGTTGTCTTATAAGTAATCCTCTCAACAATCCTAGCATTATTATCAAAGAAAGAAAAAAGAAGTGGGGAAGGAAAGAAGGGAGAGAGAGTGGGAGGAAGGAAGGACTTACTCATGGTTATACAACTAATAAATAGAAAACTCAAAATTCAAAGCAGGCAGTCTGCCCCCTTAAGGGTGTTCTCAACAGTATGAAATCGTCAGCCAGTGTCTTGCTCTTTCGTGCCTTGTTCTCTGTGATGAGACCTAGGGCTGTGCATCTGACTTGGGCCTTGGAGCCTACCTCCACAGACTCCTCCTGCCAAAGGCCATGGGCCCCCTTGCTCCCAGCTCTTGTGGCTCTTGATTTTGTCTTTTTCTGGACTTTATTCTGACACCTCTCAAATGTCAGATGTGAATTTGCAGCTCCAGGCTCAAACACCAGAAGTAGCTCATTTCTCAATATTACTCTAATCAAAGATATTAGGCCCTTAATTCTTGATCATTTCATTCAATAGAAATGCACCATTTCAGGCTTTAAAAAAAAATTTTTTTTTTTTTAATTTGGCCACACCATGCAGCGTGCAGGGATCTTCATCCCCTGATCAGGGATCGAACCCTTGGCCCTTGCATTGGAAGAGTGAAGTCTTGACTGCTGGACCACCAGGGAAGTCCCCATTTTAGGGATTTTTTTATACAACTCTTTGCCACTTATCCCACCTCTTCATGGTCAGCCGAACCTCTGAAATGTTATGCAAAGCAAAGCATCCCGGAAGGGGCCTTCTTTCTCTCCTTGGTAACAGTTACCCCTAGTCTGCCCGTGGTCCATCTTTGCATGGTACCTTGATCACTGTTGCTTCGTCTTCTCCTGGGCTCTGTTGCCAAGCCTGGGGACCATAAGGACTTGGCTGTATCCCCACCAGGTGCCCCATGAAGTCGTCTTCTTCAAGGTCTTATCAGCTTCAGGCACTGCCAACAAGCAAGGGGGCCACGCTGGTGACTTGAGGACCACCGAGTTCTGTTCTTTTTCCAGGCTGAGGGACACTCTCTGTCTCCCTAGCTGCTTTCCAAGGTCTTCACCTACCCTAAGGAACCCCCGCTCCGGGCACCATCATCATGACTCGAGCTTGCGTAAAACAAAGGAAGAGGGATTGCCCACAGCTTTAAACCTGCATATATACCCCAAAAGGGAAATACAAAGTGCTTGGTTTGCTTTTGGAAGTGAAGTGCAGTGGAGAGAGAAAAGTGAAAACAACAGAATTCAGTTCCCATCCCAACTGGATGCCCAGTAAGCCTCTGTTTCTGGTGCATTTGGGTGAGGTTCTGTTCATTGAGAACAAAACATCAAGGAAGTATGGTTTCAAGGAATCTCCTCTTTCTCCTCTAGACCCTTCCTCCCACCTCCTCCTTCTGGATCTCTAAGACATATCATGGCCTAATGCTGCCCCTGCCATTCAGCTGACCTGTGCCTTCCCCCGTCACCTTCTACCAGCACAATTGTGTGTTGCAGAAGAGAAACCACAGGGATCAATGACACATTTAATTCAATGGTTTGTCTCATCTGGGGGGCTTCCCAGGTGGCTCAGTGGTAAAGAATCTGTCTGCCAATTCAGGAGCCACAGGGGACACAGGTTCAATCCCTGGGTTGGGAAGATCCCCTGGAAAAGAAAATGGCAACCCACTCCAGTATTCTTGCCTGGAGAATCCCATGGGCAGAGGATCTCCTGGGCTTCAGTCCACAGGGTTGCAAAGAGTCGGATAAGATTGAAGCGATTTAGCAGGCAGGCACGTTTGGCCTGGGGCGCCTGGAAGGAAGAGCAGGTTGGGTGTCAGACTCCTTTTTGCTTCTTCAAATTACATCAGAGCATTGTTTCTGTCTGTCTTGTGGGGGAAGGGGTGGGGGGCAGAAACCTACAGAACTCTCTTTTCGTCCAAAGCAATGGAAAGGTGGGTGACACCCTCTGGCTCAAGTGTGGCTGGAGATCTGCCTGGAATCTCTTGTGGTGTGGAGGTACCATGACCTGGCTGGTCTCAGGGCTCCTGGCAACCTGCCTGCCCTGGGTGGACTGCACAACCCTAAATAACCCACTCAGCACCATCTGACACAGAGAGCATTTCCCTGATGAATTACCCATACCCAGATAATCCAATACATCTTTGTCTTACTACCTGCAGTTGAAGAGCCCTGCAAAGCATCCCAGGTAACAGCACAGATTATATCAAGATCCAGAATCACTGCAGGGATGGATAGATCAGCACAGCCTTCACTGACATATGCAGGCAGTTCTCCTGGCCAGGCTGAGGCTTTGGGGGACATGCTGATCACCAGTTCCAGTACCCAGGTGAGCTACAAGGCAATGGCAAAGCATCAAGGTGGTGGGAAGAAGAGAAATGAGAAAATAAATCCACTTCCTTCAGTGTAGTGAAAGACCTCGCTTCCCCCAAATTCTCCTGTCTCAGAAAAGGGCAGAATGAGGGTCTACCCCATGTGTGCCCCACCCCCCAGATAGCAGGGGATGCTTCGTCCCCCTTCCTGACAGAGTGCTATCACAAACCGAGAGCCAGATGGCAGCCTTTATATTTCTTTTTTTTTTCTTTCTTCTCCTTTTTTTTTTTTTACTGCAATACTAAAGCCACCATAAAAAAGCAAAGTTGAACAGACAGAGCTAATAATATAATCATTCAAAACACCTGCAAACAGTGCAGATGGGCAATTTCTGTCTGCAGAATCATCGGTGAAAGACCGCCTCCCCATATGGGCAGCTCCAGAAGCTCAGCGTTGCCCAGGCTCTGTCCCTTACCTTAAGAAAACCTGCACAGAGCATATGCATGCTTTTTATAGTCGAGCTGAAGGATCCGTGGCTGATTATTTATGTCCTTCTGGTATGTCTTGGAGCCGGGCAACCTGCGAAGGGTCTGTCCACTCCGGTGCCCCAGGTGTAGAGGGGCCCCCGGGGAGGCCAGGAACCCGGGGTGCAGCCACGCGTTCAACCCGGCCACAAACAATGGCTGTTGTTTGAGAATGGATCCATCACCATCCAACGCCACCATCTACCTGCTTCCTTGAAATAAACAATCCTCAAAAGCCAACAGCCCTGTTTTCCATTTCTCACTGAAAGCACAAAATGTGAATCTGTAGAGAAAGAAACGTTTTACGATGCAAAGCTTCGTTTTGTTCTCTGTTGGAGCAGGTTCCTCAGTCTGCTGCTCCCAGTCTCTTTCAATGGAACTCATTTCCCGGAATAAACTGAAACATTGGGAGCCTGTGAAGAAGGCAGGCCACCCTTCAACCAGGAGGTCACCCTTCAACCTTAGCAATCAGCCCCTCCCCCGGCCCCACCTGTTTGACAGGAAAGATTTTCCCAAGGCAGCAGAGGCATAGCTGGTCTCCCCGTTTGGACCTGTGCAGGGAGTGTGGGGACCTCTCTCACTGCTCCTCTCGACACTGAGTTGGTCCCGCACTTCACAGCGCACAGATTCCTGTTGAGGAGTGTGGATGGATGGGTGGGGGGATCAGAGTAAAGGTGAAGCTTGCACAGAGCCTGTCTTCTTTCAGGCAAGCTGAGCAGCGGCTGATTGACCTTGAGTGTCAGGCACTGTACTGGGCACACATGGGACCAAGAAATGGAAGAGGTTGTGTCTCCATCCTCAGAGAGTTCACAGGTCATGTTGGCAGGGGGTATGGTTCAAATGATATAAGATGGAAAGGATCCCCTGTTCATGGAATTCTCCAGGCAAGAATACTGGAGAGGGTAACCACTCCTTTCTCCAGGGGATCTTCCTGACCCAGGGATTGAACCTGGGTCTCCTGCACTGCAGGCAGATTCTTTACTGTCTGAGCCACCAAGGAAGTCCACACAAGAAAAAACCAGTTCCCAAAGAGAAGGCCACACACCATCACTGGAGGGTTTAGAGGAAGGAGAGTTGAAAACCAGAATCTAGTTGAGAAAGTCGGAGGCTTTCTGCAGGAGGCAACATAGGAAACTTTTCTTCCTAAATAGGTGTGAACCCATTCACTTCTCTCCATTATCACTTCCACCATCAAAGTCTAAAGTGTCATTGTTCTCATCTCTTCTGGAGGATATTCACATCAGTTCTTCTTTCCTTCTCCCCCAGTCCACTCTGTAGGCATTTTAGACCGTAACCTAAGCATGTCAGTCCCATCCTGGGCTTAATATTTTTAAGTAGTTTCTTGTTACTCAAATCAAATATGTATTCAAATCCTCACTATAAAGAATTATTTATGATGCATTGGGCAGCAAGTGATAGAGTAACAGAATCAGCTCAAAATGACTCAAACAACAAGAGCATTTATGATCTTCCATAAAGAACTGGTTAACTTAGTGGTCCGGTAACATCATCAAAGGAGAAGGCAATGGCAACCCACTCCTGTACTCTTGCCTGGAAAATCCCGTGGACAGAGGAGCCTGGTAGGCTGCAGTCCACGGGGTCACACAGAGTCAGACACGACTGAAGCGACTTAGCAGCAATATCATCAAGGATGTACATCCTTCCAGCTTTCCTGGCATCCTCTACTCTGGCTTTTTTCTGGGGGTGGTCCCCCAGGGCCCAAGATGTTTGCAGGAAGGCACTTGGAATATCACATTCACACACAGCAGTGCCCAAAGCCAGAGGACAGAATATCCCTTTTTCTTGTCCTTTATAAAGTTCAGGAAAGATTTCTGAAAGCCTCTCCACCCACTCCTGCCCCTCTAGTAGCAGACACCACTCACATCCCATTGGCCAGAACTGTGTCACCTGTCAGCCCTAAAACCAATCAAGGTAAGAAGAATGGCATTTCCATTGGTTACACTAATGAAGATTCATCTCCTGGAGTTGAGGGTGACTCTTACCTCAATGAAATTAAGGTTTTATTACAAGAAAGAAGGGACATTAGGGGAATGTGACATTTCAGCAGTCAACCACCAATGTCTGTCAGCCACATAGCTTCCAGGACCCAGCAGGTATGGCCCTTTGAGTACTCCAGCTTCATTCTGGGCCACCCTCCCTGTACATTGCTGTGGTCCACAAGCCTTCCTACCCTACACACTGAGGTACAGATGATCCTTGATATTGGCCTGGAGGAAGTTGCCTCAGCTTGTGGAATCATTACCACTGAGGATACCTATTCCTTGAGGGTTGGTAGAGCTTTGTAAAACCACGCAGGCACATTTGCTAGCTGTATGTATGTATGTATGCATGCAATGCTCAGCTGTTCAGTCGTGTCTGACTCTTTATGACCCCATGGACCATAGCCTATTAGGCTCCTCTGTCCATGGGATTCTCCAGGCACAAATAGGAATGGGTTGCTGTCTCCTCCTCCAGGGTATCTTCTTCTCGACCCAGGGATCAAACTCTAGTCTACTGTGTCTCCTGCCTTGGCAGGCAGATTCTTAACCACTGAGCCTCGTGGGAAGGCCCAGTATGTATGTGTGTGTGCATATATGTGTGCGCAGATATGTAACCATTTTCCTTTTCTTTTGTTCAGTCTGTTTTTAAGATATTTTATTGAGGTATAAATTATATATTGTGACATGCAGGTTCTAAGTATACAATTTGATGGATTTTGACAAATGCATATGCCCACATAACCCACATCCCCATGAAGATATAGAATATTTTCATCACTCTAGAAAAATCCCTCATGTCAGTCCCTCCCTAAAGAGCTAATGCTCCTCACTCTCTTCCCAGACAATAACTACTATCATTTCTTTCATCACAAGCTAGTTTTGCCTCTTGTAGAACATCATTTTAAAAAATCACAGAGTATGCATTATTTTGTATCTGGCTTCTTTCACTCAAAATAATTTTTTTGAGATTTATCTGTGTTACTGGTTTATCAGTGGTTCATTCTTTATCTTGCTAGGTAAAGTTGCTCTGTATGAATACACATAATTTCTTTATCCATTTCTCTCTTGATAGATACTTATGTTATCTCAGTTTGGGGCTGTTATAGGTACTTCTGATGTACAACTGGTGTAAACACTGGTGTACAACTCTTTGAATAATAACTTCAAAGTATAATTGCTTAGTTCTATGATAGGCCCATGATTAACTTTATTTTAAAAAAAAACCAACTGCCAAAGAGTTTTCTAAAGTAGTTTTAGCATTTTACATTTCACCACCAATATAAGAGAGTTCTTTTGTTCCACATCCTGGCCAGCATCTGATGTTTGGGGAATTTTAATTTTAGCCATTCTGCTGTGTATGAAATGATATTTTATTGTTGTATTGATTTGCATTTCATCAGAGATACTAATATTGAGCACTTTCCATGGGACTATTGGCAACCATGTCTTCCTATTTAAGTGTCTGTTCAACTCTTTTGCCTTTTTTAAAAATTAAGCTGTCTTCTTATATAATGACAGTTAGCTATTTGTGCATTCCTCACACAAGTCCTTTGACAGATATCTGTCTATCTATATCTATCTATTTATAGATACAGATAAAAATATATAGTAAAGATTTTCTCCCCATCTTGAGTCAGTTTTCAGAAGTCTTTTTCTAAAAAAATATTTTTTGTCTGTTTTCAAATTTAGAGCCGTGAAATTTCCCAGTATTTTCTATTTTTTTACATCCCTACAATATCTGTAGTTGTGGCTCCTTTTTCAGGCCTAAAATTATTTGTACTTGATCTTTTTTTGCCTTGCTCAGTCTTGCCAGAGGTTTGTCTATTTTTATAATCTTTTTTTAAAAAACAGAAAAGATTTCATTATTTTTATCACTTCTTTGTTTTTTGTTTCATTAATCTTTTCTCTTACCTTTATTGCTCCTTTTTCTATATTCTTTTATTTACTCTACTTTATTTTTTTTTTAACATTTTCAGTATGTTCCAGAATTCTTTCTCTACCACAAGTTTTTAAGAGTATATATTTTGCTCTGGCTTAGTATGTAGCATTTTCATTTTTGTTCAACTTTAAATATTGTCAAATTTCCATTTTTACTTTTTTTGACTCATGATTTATTTAGAAACATATATTTTTCCCCTAAAACTGTGGGGGTTTTTTAACTTATATTTGTTACTAATTTTTAAACTGGTTCCTTTATAGTCAGAGAATGTTGTGTCTATGATATTTAACACTTTGGCATCTTCTGAGACAAACTTCATGAACTGGAATATTGTCATTTGGGTTAGTATTTCACATACGCTTTGAAAATAACATGTTCTATTTTTGTAGGTTTTAGGGCTCTCTGTATATATGACCATGAATGTATCATGCTAGCTCTGTTTAAACGCTCTACTTCCATAATGGTTTTTGTTGCTTTCTTTGCAATTATTGGGACTGCATCAAATAGCTTACTATGATTATATATTCACCAATGTTTTATAAGTAATATGTTGCTTATTTATTTTATATTGTTTAGAGCAGTGTTTAGGATATGGCAGCTGCCCAGCCATGGAAGACCTTAGGGACCTTTGGCCTATGGGAGGTTGAATTTGAGGACAAGCCCTCTTGCTGGAGGTGAGTCAGCTGGTACCAGCTGGATCAGTAAACGGGCAACCAGGGAGGAACCTCTGTGATCAGTGGTTAGATCAGCTTTCTGGTCTCGACACACCATTTGCATTTAAATATACACTTAGCCTTGTGTTAATATGATTGATGGTTCTCTGGCTAGCTCAATGTCTGTTACATAATAAGTTTAAGTATAAATATATATGTATATAAATTTAAGTCTCTCTATATATAGACAGAGAATAGAGAAGGAAGAATAAATGGATTAATGGATCTTTAGGCAGAAGATGGTGCCCATGGGCAAAGAGAACACTGGCTTTGATCGCAACCTGGAGCTTGGCCATTCTGGCTTGCTCAGTGTCACCTGTGCATCTGACAGCAGCTCTCTCTCTCTTCTTTTTTTTCTTTTTGGGGGTAGGGAGTGGGGGGGTATCTTCTCTTATCTGTCCACACAGTTTTCATGCAACATTCCTCATCTCATCCCTCTAGGAATGAACGCAGAATCTAGTCCTATTCAGTCAGACCATGGTCCCCCTAGGGTTGCTGTTGCAGGAAGGGCAGATGACCTGAACTAGGCCAAGGTAACTTAGCACTTGCCTTTTGTTGGAGCTAAGGAGGAAGACATTTTTCCAGCTGGAGTTGATAGACTTGGAGCATATAATTCTGGGCTTTCCAGGGGACACCACAGGAGGACGTCCTGCCTAAGAGCAAAGCCCATGGGCAAGGAGGAGAAGAGAGAGGAGGACACTTAGGATCCTAGGACTTTGTTGATGACTCTGCCTGAGGGCATCCCTGGAACTTCCTAGTGAAATGAACCAACAGATTCCCTTTCCTTCGAGGTGAGTCTGAGTTATGATTCTGTTTATGAAAGAGCCTTGATGAGGGATCTTTCACAAGACTAGTTCCCCAGGGTCATAGAGCACACAAAAATCTTTTTTCTTAAAGGCTGGAAGGCCTGTATCCCCACTTGCATCTATTCCCACCTCAGCTGCAGGGATGCAGTGCTTGGCTTGTTTTAGTTAAAAAATTTCCCATTATTCCTAAACATGGCCCCAGACTCACACCTGCCAACTACAGGAGTATAACCTGGACCCATTTGTATTTCCTTGGTCAAGTCTACAAAATTCTATGGCACCCCCATTCTTCTTCTGACCCAAGGTGAAATGCAAATGCAGAGGAGTGGGGAGGGGGGTTGGATAATAATGGTTCCCTTATCCATTTGATTCAAAGTTTGTTGCAAAGTATGATCATCTAAACTACTGAAACCACACTATAGTTTACATTCCTTAAATAGCCAGTTGATTAAGGAGGACCCAGAGCCAGGTAAGGCTTCCCTGGTGGCTCAGATGATAAAGAATCTGCCTGCAATGTGGGACACCTGGGTTCAATCCCTGAGTTGGGAAGAACCCCTGGAGAAGAGAATGGCTGCCCACTCTAATATTCTTGCCTGAAGAATTCCATGGACAGAGGAGCCCGGTGGGCTACAGTCCATGGTGTTGCAAAAGAGTCAGACACAACTTAGCAACTGGCTACAACAGAGAGGACCATTGAATAAAAGCAGTTCATTCCCTTGCTGCTGCTGCTGCTGCTGCTGCTGCTGCTAAGTTGCTTCAGTCATGTCTGGCTCTGTGCGACCCCATAGATGGCAGCCCACCAGGCTCCTCTCTCCCTGGGATTCTCCAGGCAAGAATACTGGAGTGGGTTGCCATTTCCTTCTCCAATGCACACATGCACGCTAAGTTGCTTCAATCGTGTCTGACTCTGTGCGACCCTATGGACAGCAGACCCCAGGCTCCTCTGTCCACGGGATTCTCTAGGCAAGAATACTGGAGTGGGTTGCCATTTCCTTCTCCATAGCAGATGGTATATCCCCTCAGCACTTCCAGTTCCCAAACATGAATGGGGCTTTCACTGTCAGCCCTGTGCCTCCGTCTGCAGACCCTCACTGACCACAGGAGCATGGCAACCCCTCAGTCAGGCCTGATGTACTGGGCAAGGTATGTGCTTCCTGTGTCTCAAAGGACAAGAGATAGTTGATGATAGACACCCCAGCTTCCTTGACCTTCATATGGGACCACCCTGAGGTGTTCTCACAGTTTTCTGGAGTCCCCAGTTGCCCACTGACATATCTTACATATCGACACACTCTACACTGGTTCCTTCCCTTCCCAGTCTCACTTTCTCTTTTCCATACAGGTTCTTCCCAGGATCATCTCACAAATAAATGACTTGCACTTAAATTCTTGTTTCAGTGTTTGCTTTGGGGGAAACTCAACCTGCTTTTGTGATTTAATCACTAAGTTGTGTCCTACTCTTGCAACCCATGGACTGTAGTCTGCCAGGCTTCTCCATCCATGGGATTTCACAAGCAACAATGCTGAAGTGGCTTGCCATTTCCTTTTCCAGGAGACCTTCCTAACTCAGGGATTGCACCTGCATCTCTTGCATCATCTGCATTGGCAGATGGATTCCTTAACACAAACCCACCAGAGAAAGCCCTTTTGGCAACAACCAATTCATTTGCTTATGACCATCCATTTTTTTAGCTGTGTACTTTCTGACTCCAGGACTATCTCTCCTTTGGTTCCTTGGAAAGTGTGGCATGGTTCTCAAATTCATGAATAGTTTCTGCTCCTCTCTATCCTACTACTTGTTGCCTGGCTGCCTTGGATCATCAAGGAAAACAGAACTATGAAAACACCAGTACGTGGTTCCCACAACAAAAGCAGGTCATTCAGACTCCTCCTTCATATCTGCCCCACCACAGACAAATAGTAGCTATTAGGATCTTTGACATTTATTCCTTTTTCTTCAGTTCAGTTCAAGTCAGTCGCTCAGTCGTGTCCGACTCTTTGCGATCCCATGAATCGCAGCATGCCAGGCCTCCCTGTCCATCACCAACTCCTGGAGTTCACTCAAACTCACGTCCATCGAGTCCGTGATGCCATCCAGCCATCTCTTCCTCTGTTGCCCCCTTTTCTTCCTGCCCCCAATCCCTCCCAGCATCAGAGTCTTTTCCAATGAGTCAGCTCTTGGCATGAGGTGGCCAAAGTACTGGAGTTTCAGCTTTAGCATCATCCCTTCCAAAGAAATCCCAGGGCTGATCTTTAGAATGGACTGGTTGTATCTCCCTGCAGTTCTAGCGAAGCCCAAAAGAATTCATGCAAGCCATGAAATTAAAAGACGCTTAGTCCTTGGAAGGAAAACTATGATCAACCTAGATAGCATATTCAAAAGCAGAGACATTACTTTGCCGACTAAGGTCCGTCTAGTCAAGGCTATGGTTTTTCCAGTAGTCAGGTATGGATGTGAGAGTTGGACTGTGAAAAAGGCTGAGTGCCGAAGAATTGATGCTTTTGAACTGTGGTGTTGGAGAAGACTCTTGAGAGTCCCTTGGACTGCAAGGAGATCCAACCAGTCCATTCTGAAGGAGACCAGCCCTGGGATTTCTTTGGAGGGAATGATGCTAAAGCTGAAACTCCAGTACTTTGGCTACCTCATGCAAAGAGTTGACTCATTGGAAAAGACTCTGATGCTGGGAGGGATTGGGGGCAGGAGGAAAAGGGGTCGACAGAGGATGAGATGGCTGGATGGCATCACTGATTTGATGGACGTGAGTCTGAATGAACTCCGGGAGCTGGTGATGGACAGGGAGGCCTGGCGTGCTGCGATTCATGGGGTCGCAAAGAGTCGGACACGACTGAGCAACTGAACTGAACTGAACCGAATAACAAACTTAATAATAAAAAGATGAATAGCCCAATTAAAATTGGCCACATAATCCAAGTAGACAATTTGCTAAAGAAGATATACAAAGTCCAATAAGTTCATATGAAGATGTTCGACATCATTAGACTTTAAGGATCTACAAACCAAAACTCTAAGAAACCACTTGACATATACCACAATGAATGTATTTAAAAAGACAGACAATATCAAGTGTTGATGAGAATGTGAAGAAATTGAAACCCTCATGCATTTCTGGTGTGAACGTAAAACTGTGCAGCCATTTTACAAAATAGTTGGAAAGTCCTCAAAAAATTAAACATGGAATTATCATGTGACCCCACAATTTCACTCCTAGGTATATACCCAATATGTAAAAGTGGACCTCTAACACAATCTTGTACACAAACCAACATTCATAGCAGCATTATTCATAACAGCTACAAAAAGGAAACCATCCACACTTATCAAATAATGAATAGAAAAGTAACTGTGGTGCATGCAAAAAATGTATTATTATAATCCAACAATAAAAAGGAATATATTACTTGATACATGCTGCAACATGGCTGAACCATGGCTGAACTGACTAACTGAAAGAAGTCAGTCCCCAAAGGCCACATCTTGATTCCACTGATACGGAATGTCCATAACAGGCAAAACTGTAGGAACAAATATATGTTAGTGGTTCATGTTCCCAGGACTTGTAAGGAAGTATATTAGGGAGCAATTGTATTGCAAGATTTCTTTTTGGGGTGAAGAAAGTGTTCTAAAATTAGATTGTGATGATAAGTGTCAGTTCAGTTCAGTCGCTCAGTCATGCCTGACTCTGCAACCACATTTGCAGCATGTCAGCCTTCCCTGTCCATCACCAACTCCTGGAGCATTCTCAAACTCAAGTCCATCAAATTGGTGATGCCATCCAGCCAGCTCATCCTCTGTCATCCCTTTCTCCTCCTGCCCTCAATCTTTCCCAATATCAGGGTCTGTTCCAATGAGTCAGTTCTTTGCATCAGGTGGACAAAATATTGGAGCTTCAGCTCCAGCATCAGTCCTTCCAATGAGTATTCAGGACTGATTTCCTTTAGGATTGCCTGGTTTGATCTCCTTGATGTACAAGGGACTTTCAAGAGTCTTTTTCAATACCTCAGTTCAAAAGCATCAATTCTTTGGCACTCAGTTTTCTTTACGGTCCAACTCACATCCATACATGACTACTGGAAAAACCATAGGTTTGATTAGATGGACCCTTGCTGGCAAAGTAATGTCTCTGCTTTTTAATATGCTGTCTAAGTTTTTCGTAACTTCTATCCAAAGAGTAAGCATCTTTTAATTTCATGGCTGCAGTCACCATCTGCAGTAATTTTGGAGGCCCCCAAAATAAAGTCTTTCACTGTCTCACCATCTATTTGCCATGAAGTGATAGGACCAGATGCCATAATCTTCATTTTTCGAATGCTGTTTTAAGCCAGCTCTTTCACTCTCCTCTTTCATTTTCATCAAGAAGCTCTTTAGTTCCTCTTCACTTTCTGCCATAAGGGTGGTGTCATCTGCATATCAGAGGTTATTGATATTTCTCCTAGCAGTCTTGATTCCAGCTTGTGTTTCATCCAGCCTGACATCCCGTACAATGTATTCTGCATATAGATCAAATAAGCAGGGTGACAACATACAGCCTTGATGTACTCCTTTCCTAATTTGGAACCAGTCCATTGTTCCATGTCTGGTTGCTTCTTGACCTGCAGATTTCTCAGGAGAAAAGAAAGGTGGTCTGGTATTCCCATCTCTTTAAGAATTGTCCAGTTTGTTGTGACCCACACAGTTAAAGGCTTTAGGATAGTCAATGAAGCAGAAGTAGATATTTTTCTGAAATTCTCTTGCTTTTTCTATGATCCAACAGATGTTGCCAATTTGATCTCTGGTTCCTCTGCATTTTCTAAATCCAGCTTGAACATTTAGAATTTCCTCCTACCACCTTGTTGAGGTTTCTCCTTTGCCCTTGGATGCGAGGTAACTTTCTTCAGTGGGATCCAACATTCTCCTGTCTATGGCTGTTCAGCGGTGAGTTGCAATTTTGGAGCTCTCGCAAGAGATGAGTGCACATCCGTCTACTCCACCATCTTTTCATCTTCAATGAAAATGTACAAACTGTTCACTTTTACAGATTGTAACGTACAACCCTGTAAGTGTACTAAAATCTGAGTTGCACAACTTAATTCTAGGAAATGTGTGATATGTGAACTTTATCTCAGTAAAGCTGGTTTTACTAATTCCCACTTTCCAGAGAAAATCACTACTGATATATTTAGTAAGGGAAATGTTCAAGATACAAACATATATATAAATAAAAATAAGTCATCCTGTATATAACTATTTGTAAAATTCTTTCTTGGAGTAGTATTACATAACCATTTGTGTCATGAACATTTTTATAATTCATTTTTAAGATAGGCATTAATTTTATATGTGTATTCTATACTTTGTCTAAATAATCTTGGCTAAATGTTTGTTTCTTCTAATGTGTTGCTACTGTAAACAATACTGTACCAAGGAACTTTTGGGCTAACTGGATCAATAAGTAAGCATATTTTGATGACATAAAATACAAATTCCCTTGGAGAAAGCATCAGTTTTTCTTCCAAAGGCAGTTCAAAGGAGTGTCCATTTTCCCACACTGACTACAACTGATGTTAATCATTTAAAGAGTTTTGCCAATTTTATTTGGGTTATTCTTTCTGATGAAGAGTAATTATCCATACACTCTAAGTTGAGTCTGCATAATGCAAAGAAGCAAAAGAAAGATATATTGGATACGTGATGGAGAGAAACTTGTTGAGATATTTTTCAGCAATCTGACTTACTGACCCCATACATTTACTGGTCCTGGTCAGAGAATCCAAAGGGAAGAAGTCCACATTCCCACCACATGTCAAGGCTGCCAATACACAAGGCCTTACCTGGCCAGGTTGAACCATCTGCCCCCAAACCTCATGCATTATGTCTTGATGATCTAGGAACAAGGATGCTTGAATTTTTCTGCACATATGGTACTGCCTCCAGGCTCATGTGTTTCTGGAGAGTGGTGGCCGTGAACCATTCTTTGATTCATAAACCCAACCAAACTGTACCTGGCATAGAAATTTACACACAAAAATAAAATTTTCTGAATGCTAGATAGTAGCATTGGATACTGGAACAGGAAAAGGGCATTAGAGGGAAAAGTGATGAAATCCAAATAAAGTTTGGATTAGTTAACAGTAATTCATCAATGTTTCAACAAGTCTACGATAATTATGCAAAATATTAACATTAAGGGAAACTGGATAAAAGGACTCTTTGCAACTTTTCTGTAAATCCAAAATTATTTCAAATTTTTGAAAAAAACTTCAAAAGTAAAAAATAAAAACAATAAATAAGTCTTTTATCCATAAATGTCAACCATTAATTCACTCATTTATTCACCTCAACAAGGGCATGACAGCCCACTCCAGGATTCTTGCCTGGAGAATCCCCATGGACAGAGGAGCCTGCGGTTTATAGTCCATGGAGTCGCAAAGAATTGGACATGACTAAGCAACAAAACACATTCACCTATCAAGTGAGGTCAGCTAATTCTAAAACTAAAGAAGGACATTTGGTAGGACAACATGCCAGAAGGGTGCAACACATTCCCATCAGTAACAGGATCACTTGGACATATGCAATTTAAAAGTTTCCACCTTGACCCTGTAACTGAACTATACAACTTAGAGGTTAGAGAAGAGAGGGCTACAGCTTTTATTTAGAATTCCTGAGTTAGTTCAATATGTTCATTTTATTGACAGGAAAATGGAACTCACAGAGAGAACAGAACTGTCTTCGTTCTTTTTCCGATCATTATTTTTAAGTGACCTTAAGCTGGAATCAAGATCACTGGGAGAAATATCAATAACCTCAGATATGTAGATGACACCGCTGTTATGGCAGAAAGAGAAGAGGAACTAAAACACCTCTTGATGAAAGTGAAATTGGAGAGTGAAAAAGTTGGCTTAAAGTTCAACATTCAGAAAACGAAGATCGTGGCATCCGGTCCCATCACTTCGTGGGAAATAGATCCCATCACTTCATGGGAAATAGATGGGGAAACAGTGGAAACAGTGTCAGACTTTATTTTTTGGGGCTCCAAAATCACTGCAGATGGTGACTGCAGCCATGAAATTAAAAGACGCTTACTCCTTCGAAGGAAAATTATGACCAACCTAGACAGTATATTCAAAAGCAGAGACATTACTTTGCCGACAAAGGTCCATCTAGTCAAGGCTCTGGTTTTTCCGGTAATCATGTATGGATGTGAGAGTTGGACTGTGAAGAAAGCTGAGCACTGAAGAATTGATGCTTTTGAACTGTGGTGTTGGAGAAGACTCTTGAGAGTCCCTTGGACTGCAAGGAGATCCAACCAGTCCATTCTGAAGGAGATCAGCCCTGGGATTTCTTTGGAGGGAATGATGCTAAAGCTGAAACTCCAGTACTTTGGCCACCTCATGCGAAGAGTTGACTCACTGGAAAAAACTCCGATGCTGGGAGGGATTGGGGGCAGGAGGAGAAGGGGACGACAGAGGATGAGATGGCAGGATGGCATCACTGACTCGATGGACGTGAGTCTGAGTGAACTCCGGAAGGTGGTGATGGACAGGGAGGCGGTGATGGACAGGGAGGCCTGGCATGGTCACAAAGTCAGACACGACTGAGCAACTGAACTGAACTGAACTGAAAGAGGTATTTACTCACCAGCGTTTTTCTTCCAACTTGAGTGTTGACACTTTAGAGTCCAAAGGACCCAGGGGACTTCTTGCATGCTTTTTGGCTCTTTCCTCCTGGGTAGGCCCATTCAGAAGGAGGCTTGGTCCTACCAACTCTCGTTCATCTAACAAGGCCACTCCGAGTAACTCTTGGAGAGATTGTTTCCTAATTGGAGATTACAGCTTTTAACAATGTTTTCTGAAAGAGAATGAAGAGGGTCTTTGAGGCTCTTCAGTGGCTTCCTGCCATGCAGTTGTGTTATTGCTAAGTATCCTTCTGCCCTCTCAAAGTCTTCTGAATTTTTCTAAAAAGCAACAATAATTTGAATAATTACAAAACTGAAAATATTTTTTTCTATGTATTCTGTTTTCCTCCAAGCAAGAGCTGTGCTTTCATCTGATACATAAAAGAGCAATGGTTCTCTGATGAACTAAGACACATGGAATATCTAATTAACATTAAAATATTGTCTCTCATCATTAGCTTCATTCGCACTGAAAGTGTCAGTTCTCAAGAAAGCAGTGCAGAGGCGGTGACCTAATCTCACTTAGAAAAAGAAAAAAAAAACCATGCAAATTAAAGTAAAAAGGACAATGTGTTTTACTTATAGGACAGTGGCTTGCTAAGCCCACTGCCTGAGGATGGCTTCCCTGCCTCAAGGCCCTGAACACTTTCTGACACTCAGTCCCATCTTAAATGTGTCTATTACCATCCCTGTGTGTTTCTATCATCTCTGAATCTCTGCCGAAGGACCTGACAATCTCAGGGTGTCTAGGGCTGTTACCTGAAGCTGTTTAACTCCAGCCAGTGGCAGAGAAGCTGAGGACCTCATTAGAACAAAAGCAATCCAGCTGCTATGTTCACCTTCATGGAGCCTCAAAAAACTGTCCCAGATGAGCTCACAGGAGTCACAGAAGACTAAATAAACTGGTTTCAACAGCCTTCCAGAAATGTATTAGAATGTCTCAGTGAATGTTTTATCACCAAGAGAGGCGCAAGAGTCTGGAATGGAGTCCCATAATAAGTAAGAATATATTTAAGATTTTGGAACTCCAAGGGGCCAGGAGATGTTGCATTCTCCACGACCACATGATTCCCATGGATGCCAGCCTACTGAGTGGCATCCATGTTCTTCCTGTGTGTCCCTCTGTTGCTCTGAAAAAACAATGTTCTATTTAAATTGCCTCCTGTTGGTCCTCAAGCTGACCACAGACACATTAGCAGACCCAACTAAAATCCACTAAAATAATCCACTAACAAAACCATGCAACCGAGCCTTAAACTTATGAGAAATTACAAATAGTTGGGTTTTTAAAGGACTTAATTTTGGAGTGGTTGTGCCTCAAAAGCAAATGGATAAAAAAATCAGTACCTAAGATTGGGGCTATACTGAAACAAAACCCTGAAAATAGGTAGCATCAGCTTTGGAACTCAGTAGAGAGTAAGGCTGGAAAAGCAGCAATGAAACCCTTAACAGAAGCAGGAAAATGACAACTTACGTTGTTAACGGTCCAGAAATTGTTAAAAACTGATTCCTGTGGCAACATGGGGAATAAAAATTAACTTGCTTTTGACTTTGAAAAAATGATTTGCAGCAAGAGTTTTGAAAGTGTTGACTAATTACATCTAGTTGTATATGGTAAGATAGTAAAAAAGAGATAAAAGTCAAACACTAGCCACTTTGCAATCAGAACATAGACAGAATATAGAAAGGCAAGAACTTGCAGAATTAGAAAAATAATTTTTTTTCTCTCTCTCTAGACCCTTCAGTTGGGTAAAGATTCAAAATAAAATGAGGAGGTTCTAGTTCTGGGTAAGGTGAAGGAAGCACATCCCATCTGATTTCTTCCACTGACTGCAAGTATAAAATCTATACAAAAGGCACAAAGCAGTTCTTCCACGACTTTGAAGGTAAATAGTATTATGCATATTGGGGAAAAGACTAGCATTCAAAATATCATCAAATGGATGAATGGTACCAAACAGAAAGTCCACCTTTTATGTCACTGGAGTTCCAGAAGAAGAAGAGAAAGAGGTAAAAGCTGAAAAGGTATTCATAGAAATAGTGCTTGAAAAACTCCTACATTTGACAACAAACATAACCTATAGATTCAAAAAGCTAAGCAAATTCCAAATAGGGTAAACCCAAAGACATTCATGTGGAAAATTCTTCAAGAGATGGGAATACCAGACCACCTGACCTGCCTCTTGAGAAACCTATATGCAGGTCAGGAAGCAACAGTTAGAACTGGACATGGAACAACAGACTGGTTCCAAATAGGAAAAGGAGTACGTCAAGGCTGTATATTGTCACCCTGCTTGTTTAACTTATATGCAGAGTACATCATGAGAAATGCTGGGCTGGAAGAAGCACAAGCTGGAATCAAGATTGCCAGGAGAAATATCAATAAACTCAGATATGCAGATGACACCACCATTATGGCAGAAAGTGAAGAGGAACTAAAAAGCATCTTAATGAAAGTGAAAGTGGAGAGTGAAAAAGTTGGCTTAAAGCTCAACATTCAGAAAATGAAGATCATGGCATCTGGTCCCATCACTTCATGGGAAATAGATGGGGAAACAGTGGAAACAGTGTCAGACTTTAGATTTTGGAGGCTCCAAAATCACTGCAGATGGTGACTGCAGCCATGAAATCTCTGGAAGGAAAGTTATGACCAACCTAGATAGCATATTAAAAAGCAGAGACATTACTTTGCCAACAAAGGTCCATCTAGCCGAGGCTATGGTTTTTCCGGTAATCATGTATGGATGTGAGAGTTGATTATGAAGAAAGCTGAGCAGCAAAGAATGGATGTTTTTGAACTGTGGTGTTGGAGAAGACTCTTGAGAGTCCTTTGGACTGCAAGGAGATCCAACCAGTCCATTCTGAAGGAGATCAAACCTGGGTGTTCTTTGGAGGGAATGATGCTGAAGCTAAAACTCTAGTACTTTGGCCACCTCATGCGAAGAGTTGACTCATTGGAAAAGACCGTGCTGCTAGGAGGGATTGGGGGCAGGAGGAGAAGGGGATGACAGAGGATGAGATGGTTGGATGGCATCACTGACTAGATGGACATGAGTTTGAGTGAACTCCAGGAGTTGGTGATGAACAGGGAGGCATGATGTGCTGCGATTCATGGGGTTGCAAAGAGTTGGACATGACTGAAAGACTGAACTGAACTGAATTGAAAGAAATTCATGCCAAGACATATTATAATCAACCCTCTGAAAATTAAAGACAGAAAAAATGTTGAAACCAGTTAGAGGAAAAACAATGCATTACCTATAGAGGAAAAGTGCTTCCCTGGTGGCTCAGATGGTAAAGAATCTGCCTGCAATGCAGGAGACCTGGGTTCAATCCCTGGGTCAGGAAGAACCCCCTGGAGAAGGAAATGGCAAACCACTACAGTATTCTTGCCTAGAGAATTCCATGGACAGAATCCATGGGGTCACAAAAAGTCAGACACAACTGAGCAATTAATACAGCAATAGGGGAAAAAGTCTCAAATGATAACAACTTCTTATCAGAAACCTTAAAGGCTAGAAGGAAATGGCATAATATTTTTCAAGAACTGAAGTAAAATATCTGTTAAACCAGACTTCTAAATCCAGCAAGAATATCTTTTAGGAATGCAGAGAGAATAAAATATTTCCAAATGAAGGAAAAGTAAGAGAATTTGTTGCTAGCAAACTTATCCTGAACGAATGGCTAAGGAAGTTCTCTAAAAAGAAAGGTGATAATAAAAGAAAGAACTTTGAAATATCAGGAAGGAAGAAAGAAGATGATAAGGGCAAAAATATAGGTCAACACAAAATTTACTTCTCTTGTGTTCTCTAAATAATGCTCTATCATTGAAGAAAAGAATACAGTCTAATGTGATTTTCAATATATAGAGAGATAACATGTAAGATAATTTTATTATAAAAGGATAGGGTAAAGGGATGTAAAAGGAGGCAAAATTTCCGGAATTCATTTGAAATCGTAAAGTGTAGTCATCAGTAGACTTGAATATATGTGTAACCAAACACAACTACTAAAAAGGCTGATCAAAGATACACTCAACAAAAGAGTGGCCAGTAGTATGGAGGAGTGGGAAGACCCTGAGCTTACCTTCTCCAATGGGAACTCCAAAACTATAACTATTACAAAGGAATTATTGAGAAGAAGGACTAGAAGACTAGCAAAAAAGATATACAACTAAGATATAAAGAAGGAAACACTATGAGATGGGTAGGAGGGGTGGTGATGTGGTACATTCAAGACCCACACCCCTAAGTGGGTGAGCCACAAACAGAAGGAAGTTATAATAATTAATTATGATAATTACAGAAGTTCTTCCCAAGAAGCAAGGGGTCCAAGCCCCACATAAGCATCCTCAGCCTAGGGGTCCTGAAGTGAGACAAGCCCCTAGAACAACTGGCTTTGAAGGCCAGTGGGACTTACTTTCAGGAAAGCCGGAAGAAGACTGTGGGAAATAGTGGGACCTGGCCTTATTCACTACAAGTCCCAAAACATAGTCCTACACACCAGTGTACTGGCGCTAAGCCCAGGAGCTCCTGGGTCCTGCAACCAGAAACTCTGGACCCAAATCCACCCATCAGGAGGCTGGCACCAGCCCCAGGATGCTGTGTGCCCTGTTCCATATACCAGTGGGCACCAGTACCACCACAGCCTCTCAGCCTGCCATGTCAGGATACAGCCCACCTACAAGAAGGACAGCACCAACCCCAAAGATAACCCAGCCTCTCCCATGAGCAGACCAACACCAGCCCTGGCACACCTTGAGCCCCTCATCCAGCTGCCCCAGGATTTGGCCCCATATACTTTGAGCTGACACCAGCTCCACCAGGACTCCCAGAACCCTGTAGCCAGAGGCCCCTTGTCCTGCCTCTATCTACCAGCAGGTCAACATCAGCCCTGGGATCCTCCAGGACACCAGCCTCACCAACCAGCAGCAGGCCAATACCAGTTCTAAGACTCTAGACCCCTCAGAAATCTGCCTGGGACCCAGACCCACTGACCAGTAGGCCAACACCAGCTTTGAAACAACTCAGACAGTTCTATAAGAAAAAACAGGTTCTGCCCACTAACACGTTAACACCACATCTGGGATGCCCAGACGTGCAACCACCTACCTTAAAAGGTAGCTCCACCCACAAGTGGGCCAGCACAAGTTCTGAGGTTCCTTGAGTTCTACAGCAAGCTGCTTCATGATCCTACCTTGCCCACCAGCAGTCAGAAACCTCCACAGAAGGCAGGCCTGGAAACCAGCCAGACTGGAGGTCACCTATAGTAGAAAGTCCACTACAACAGAAGGACCCATGCAGCCTACATGGGAAGACCCCCTAGAACCTGTAGCTCTGGTGATCAGAGAGGAGTGTGTTTCTGGGGCATATAGAGCGTCTTCTAAAGGCCACTTCTCCAAGGTTGAGAAACATAATCAACACACCAAATATACAGAAATAAACACAGCAAACTGGAAGAATATATTCCAAATGAAGGAACAAGACAAAGTCCCCCCAAAATGAGTTAAGTAAAGTTGAGATAAGTGATCTATCCAGTAAAGAATTCAAGATAATGATCATAAAGATGTTCAAAAACTCAGGAGAAGAATGGATGAACAAGATAAGTTAGAAGCTTTGAACTAAGAGAAAATATAAAGAACCAAACAGAGATGAAAATTACAATACCTAAAACAAACAAACAAAAAATACTCTGGAAGAAATCAGCACTAGAGTAGATAATACAGAAAAATGCATCAGTGGGCTGAAAGACAGCATAGTGGAAACCACTATGCAAAAAATATTAAAAAGAAATGAGAGATTAAGACACCTCAGTAACAACATCAAGTATATGAACATTCACATTAGAGGAGTCGCAGAAGGAGAAGCGGAGAAGGCGATGGCACCCCACTCCAGTACTCTTGCCTGGAAAATCCCATGGATGGAGGAGCCAGGTGGGCTGCAGTCCATGGGGTCGCTAAGAGTCGGACACGACTGAGTGACTTCAGTTTCACTTTTCACTTTCATGCCTTGGAGAAGGAAATGGCAACCCACTCCAGTGTTCTTGGCTGGAGAATCCCAGGGATGGGGGAGCCTGGTGGGCTACCGTCTATGGGGTAGCACAGAGTTGGACACGACTGAAGTGACTTAGCAACAGCAGCAGCAGAAGGAGAAGAGAGAGAGAAGGGGTCAGAGAACATATCTGAAGACATAAGAACTGAAAACGTCCCCAACCTGGAAAGGAAATAGATATCCAGATCCAGGAAACATAGAGAATCTGAACCAGAATCAAGTCATAGAGGGTCACACCAAAAAACATTATAATTAAAGCAGCAAAAATTAAAACTAAAGAGAAAATATTAAAAAGCCTCCAGGGAAACAGGCTTTCAACAAGCTACATACAAGGGAAGACTCATGAGTCTATTAGTTGATTTTTCAGCAGAAACTTTGCAGGCCAGAAGAGAGTGGCATGATGATGAAAGGGAGAAACCTACAAAAATAATCTACCCAGTAAGATTTTCATTTAGATTTGATGTAGAGATCAAAAGACACAAGGATACCAATGTTGACTAGCTTTATTTGCAATATCTAGGACATGGAAGCAACTTAGATGCCCACTGCCAAATGAATGGATAAAGAAGTTGTGGCACATATATACAGTGGAATATTACTCAGCCATAAAAGTGAATGTATTTGAGTCAGTTCTAATGAGGTAGATGAACCTTGAGTCTATTATATAAAATAAGTCAGAAAGAGAAAAACAAATGTATATTAATGTATATATATGGACTCTAGAAAGGTGGTACTGAAAAACTATTTGCATGGCAGCAGTGGAGACACAGACATAGAGAATAGACTTGTGGGAGAAGGAGAGGGATGAATTGAAACATATACATTATAATATGTAAAATAGATACCGAGTGAAAATTTGGCTGTATGATGATGGGAGCTCAAATCTGGTGCTCTGTGACAATCTAGAGGGGTGAGATGGGTAGGAGGTGGGAGGGAGGTTCAAGAGAGGGGGACATATGTATACCTATGGCTGATTCACTTTTAAGTATAGCAGAAACTAACACAATATTGTAAAGCAACTCTCCTTCAATTAAAAACAAAAATTGTAAAATGTTTTGTAAACAAATACTAAAGGAGTTCACCACCACCAAACCAGCTTTACAAGAAATGATAAAAGGATTTCTCTAAGTAAAAAGGAGAAGTACACAACTGGAAATATAAAAATGACAAAAGAAAAAAGTCTCATTGGTAAATGTAAATGTACAGCAAAGACTGTAAACTAACCATATATGAAGTTATTAGGAAGGTTAAAAGACAGAAGTAGTAAAATCATGTATATCAACAATAAGTAGTTAAAGAATACACAAAAACATGTAAAATATGAAGTTGAGAACAGAAAACTGGGAGGAGGAGGGTTGAGTAAAAATGCAGAGTTGTTACAATGCATTTAACCTTAAGAGAGAGCAGAAGTCAATGAAATCAGAAAGCAAAAAGAAGTCAAAACTGACGCTACAGAAATATAAAGGATCATAAAAGATTAATTACTACAAACAATTATATGCCAATAAAATAGCCTAGAAAAAACATTTGCATGCATGTGTATTAAGTCATGTCCAACTCTTTGTGAGTCTATGGACTGTACCCTGTCAGGTTCCTACGTGCATGGGATTTTCTAGGCAAGAATACTGAAGGGAGTTGCCATTTCCTCCTCCAGGGATCTTCCTGATCCAAGGATCAAACCCATGTCTCCTGAATTTCCTGCATTGCAGGAGGATTCTTTACCACTGAGCCAACAGGAAAGTCCTAGAAACAAAAATGTTTTAATTCATAGAAAAGCACAATCTCTCAAAACTGAACCACAAAGAAATTTTGAAAAAAATGTGGAGACGATTTATCAGTAATGAAATTGAATTAGTAATAACAACAACAACAACAAAACCTCCCCCAAACAAAGGTCCAGGACCAGATGGCTTCACAGTTGAATTTTACCAAACATTTAGAGAAGAGTTGACACCTATTTTTCTTAAACTATTCCAAAATATGCAGAGGAAGGAATGCTTGCAAATTCATCCTATGAAGCCAGCTTCACCCTGATACTAAAGCCAAACAAAGATATCACAAAAAAAGAAAATTAAAGGCCAATATCACTAAGGAATATAGATGCAAAAATCCTCAACAAAATACTAGCAAACTGAATTGAGCAACACATTAAAAGGATTACAAATCATGATAAGTGGGATTTATCCCAAGAATGTAAGAATGGTCCGGTATCACAAATCAATCAATACGATATACCTTATTAACACATAGAAGAAGAAAAATCACATGATCACCTCAAAAGACCATATATAACAAGTCTGCAGCTAACATTGTACTCAGCTATGAAAAGGTGAAAGTATTTCTTCTATATTAGGAACAAGGCATGGATGACCATCCTTGCCACTTTTATTCAACATAGAATTGAAGTTCCCAATCACAATAATCAAACAAGAAAAAGAAATTCCTGATTCTTGAAAGAAAAGAATCAGAACTGTCACAGTTTGCAGATGACATGATATACATAAAAAACCCTAAAGATGCCACACACACACAAACCACTAGAACTCATCAATGAAATCAGTAAAGTTTTAGGACACAAATTCAATAAACAGAAATACATTGTATTTCTATACACTAAGAAATACCACAAAGAGAATTTAAGGAAACAATCCCATTTAACATCACATCAAAATGAATTAAATACCTAGAAGCAAATTTAATTAAGGAGGCAAATGATCTGTACATAGAAACCTATAAGGCACTGATAAAATAAATTGAAGTTGACATACACAGATGGAAAGATATACCATGTTCATGAACTGGAAGAATTAACATCTACTTCTGCTTCATTGCAGAATCTGCCTGAGATGTAGGAGACCACGGGTTCGATTTCTGGGTTGGAAAGATCATCTGGAGAAGGGAATGGCAACCCACTCCAGTATTCTCACCTGGAGAATCCCATGGACAGAGGAGCCTGGCAGGCTACAGTCCATGGGATCACAAGAGTCGGACATGACTTAGCAACCAAACCATCTGCTTCATTGACTACGCTCAAGTCTTTGACTGTGTGGATCACTAACAAACTGGAAAATTCTTATAGAGATGGGAATAGAAAACCACCTGACCTGCCTCCTGAGAAATCTGTATGCAGGTCAAAAAGCAACAGTTAGAACTGGATGTGAAACAATGGACTGGTTCCAAATTGGGAAAGGAAGAATGTTAAGACTGTATATTGTCACCCTGTTTATTTAACTTTATGCAGAGTACCTCATACTAAATGCTGGGCTGGATGAAGCACAATCTGTACTCAGGACTACCAAGAGAAATATCAATAACCTCAGATATGCAAATAACACCATCATTATGGCAGAAAGCGAAGAGGAACTAAACAGGCTCTTGACGAAAGTGAAAGAGGATAGTGAGAGAGGCGGCTTAAAACTCAACATTCAAAAAATGAAGATCATGTCATCCAGTCCCATCACTTTGTGGCAAATAGATGGGAAAACAGTGACAGACTTTATCTTCTTGGACTTGAAAATCACTGCAGATGGTTACTGCAGCCATGAAAGTAAAAGATGCTTACTCCTTGGAAGAAAAGCTATGACCAACCTAGACAGAATATTGAAAAGCAGAGACGTTATTTTACTGACAAAGGCTCATTTAGTCAAAGCTATGGTTGTTCCAGTAGTCATGTATGGATATGAGAGTTGGACCATAAAGAAAGCTGAGCACCAAAGAATTGATGCTTTTGAACTGTGGTGTTGGAAAAGCCTTGGACTGCAAGGAGATCCAACACATCAATCCTAAAGGAAATCAGTCCTGAATATTCACTGGAAGGACTGACGCTGAAGCTAAAGCTCCAATATTCTGATCACCTGATGTGAAGAACTGACTCATTGGAAAAGACCTTAATGCTGGGAAAGATTGAGGGCAGGAGGAGAAGGGAACAACAGGATGAGATGGTTGGATGGCATCACTGACTTGATGGACAAGAATTTGAGCAAGCTCTAAGAGTTGGTGATGGACAGGGAAGCCTGGCATGCTGCATTCCCAGGGAGTCACAAAGAGTTGTACGCAGCTGAGATACTGAACTAAACTGAATATTGTTAAAATTACCATGTTATCCAAGGCATTATACAGATTCAGTGCAATTCCTATCAAAATGCTAATGGCATTTATCACAAAACTGGAATAAATAATTCTAAAATTTGTATGGAAATACAAATACCCTAAATAGCTAAAAAAGTCTTGAGGAAGAACAAAGCTGGAGGTATTATACTTCTTGATTTCAAGTTATCAAAGCCACAGTAACATAAAGAGTATGATACTGGCACCAAAACTGACAGAGAGATCAATGAAATAGAATAAAGCCATCAGAAATCAACCCACACTTATATGGGCAATTAAGCTATGACAAGGAAGTAAGCATATACAGTGAAGATAAGACAGTCTCTTCAAGATTGCTTTTGCTATTCAGGGTCTTTTGTGTTTTAATGCAGAGCATAATTTTTTTTGTTCTAGTTCTGTGAAAAATTCTAAGCTGGAGAAAACAGTTTCCCTGACTCGAGACTATACTACAAGCCTGCAGTAATCCAAAAGTATGGCACTGAAACAAAAACAGTAATATAGATCAGTGGAACAGAATAGGAAGTTCAGAGATAAACCCACACTCATAGGGGCACCTAATCTATGACAAAGGAGGCAAGAATATAGAATGGAGAAGACAGTATCTTCAATAAGTGGTGCTGGGAAAACTGGACAACTATATGTAAAAGAATGAAATTATATTACCTATCAGCATATACCAAAAAAAAAAAAAAACAAAAAAACAAAAAACACCAACTCAAAATGGATTGAAGACCTAAATGTAAGGTTGTGAAAGTGAAAGTGAAGTCACTCAGTCGTGTCCGACTCTTTGCGACCCCATGGACTGTAGCCTACCAGGCTCCTCCCTCCATGGGACTCTCCAGGCAAGAGTATTGGAGTGGGTTGCCATTTCCTTCTCCAAAATGAAAGGTTAAACACTATGAAATCCTTAAAGGAAAATATAGACAGAACACTCTTTGACATAATTCATTACAAGATCTTTTACAACTCACCTCCTAAAGTAATGAAAATAAAAGCAAAAATCAATAAATGGGATCTGATTAAACTTAAAAGCTTTTGCATAACAGGGGAAACTATAAACAAAATGAAAGACAATGCTCAGAATGGAAGAAATATAAGCAAATGAAACAACTGACAAAGTATTAATCTGCAAAACATAGAAAGAGTTCATGCAGCTCAAAAAACAAAACAAAACAAAAAAAAAAACAAAAAACAAAAAAAAAACCTAACCAACAAAGCCCAAACAGCCCAAACAACCCAGAAAAATAAACGACCCAATCAAAAAATGGGCCAAAGAACTAAAGAGACATTTCTCCAAAGAAGACATACGGATGGCTAACAAACACATGAAAAGATGCTCAACATCACTCATTATTAGAGAAATGCAAATCAAAACCACAATGAGGTACCACTTCACACCAGTCAGAATGGCTGCGATCCAAAAATCTGCAAGCAATAAATGCTGGAGAGGGTGTGGAGAAAAGGGAACCCTCCTACACTGTTGGTGGGAATGTAAACTAGTACAGCCACTATGGAGAACAGTGTGGAGATTCCTTAAAAAATTGCAAATAGAACTACCTTATGACCCAGCAATCCCACTTCTGGGCATACACACCGAGGAAACCAGAATTGAAAGAGACACATGTACCCCAATGTTCATCGCAGCACTGTTTATAATAGCCAGGACATGGAAACAACCTAGATGTCCATCAGCAGATGAATGGATAAGAAAGCTGTGGTACATATACACAATGGAGTATTACTCAGCCGTTAAAAAGAATTCATTTGAATCAGTTCTGATGAGATGGATGAAACTGGAGCCGATTATACAGAGTGAAGTAAGCCAGAAAGAAAAACACCAATACAGTATACTAACACATATATATGGAATTTAGGAAGATGGCAATGACGACCCTGTATGCAAGACAGGGAAAGAGACACAGATGTGTATAACGGACTTTTGGACTCAGAGGGAGAGGGAGAGGGTGGGATGATTTGGGAGAATGACATTCTAACATGTATACTATCATGTGAATTGAATCGCCAGTCTATGTCTGACGCAGGATGCAGCATGCTTGGGGCGGGTGCATGGGGATGACCCAGAAAGATGTTCTGGGGAGGGAGGTGGGAGGGGGGTTCATGTTTGGGAATGCATGTAAGAATTAAAGATTTTAAAATTTAAAAAATAAAAAACTAAAAATTAAAAAAATAAAAAAAAAAAAAAAAAAAAAAAAAAAAAAGAATGGGTAGAAGGCCTAAATAGACATTTCTCCAAAGAAGACATAAAAATTTATTAGAGAAATATCTATCAAAACTATAATGAGGTATCATCTCACACCAGTCAGAATGGCTATCAACAACAAATCTACAAACAATAAATGCTGGAGGGGGTGTGGAAAAATGGAAAACTTTCTTTGCTATTGGTGGGAATGTAAATTGGTATAGCCACTATGGAGAATAGTTTGGAGGTTTCTTAAAAAACTAAAATTAGAGCTATCATGTGGTCCAGAAATCCCACTCCTAGGCATACATCCAGAGAAAATCATAATTTAAAAGGATACATGCACACTGGTGTTCATTGCAGCACCATTTACAATAGCTAGGACATGGAAGCAACCTAAATGACAATCTACAGATGAATAGATAAAGATGCAATGCATATTATACAATGGAATATTCAGTTCAGGTCAGTTGCTCAGTCATGTAAATGGAATATTATTCAGCCATAAAAAGGAATGAAATTGAGTCATTTACAGAGAAGTGGATGGACCTAGATATTGTCATACAGAGTGAAGTAAGTCAAAAGAGAAATCAAATATCATATAATGCCACCTATATATAGAATCTAGAAAAATGGTAGAGATGAACTTATTTGCAAAAGCCATATATGACAAACCCACAGCAAACATTATCCCCAATGGCAAAAAAAAAAAGAAAGAAAGAAAGAAAGAAAGCATTTACTCTAAAATCAGGAACAAACCAGGGTGCCCACTCTGACCACTACTATTCAACATAGTCTTAGAGATCCTAGCCACAGCAATCAGAGAAGAAAAAGAAATACATGGAAAAAAGATTAGAAAAGAAGTAACACTCTGTTTGCCGATGACATGATCCTTTACATAGAAAACCCTAAAGATGCCACCAGAAAATTACTAGAGCTAATCAATGAATATAGTAAAGTCACAGGATATAAAATTGATACACAGAACTCCCTTGTATTTCTATATGATAACAATGAAAAATCAAAAAGAGAAATTAAGGGGAAAAAAATCCCATTCACCATTACAATGAAAAGAATAAAATACTTAGGAATAAATGTATCTAAAGAAACAAAAGACTGCTATACATAAAACTGTAAAACACTGATGAAAGAAATCAAAGATGACACAAATATGCCATGTTCTTGGATTGGAAGAATCAATATAGTGAAAACAAGTATACTACCCAAAGTAATCTATAGATTCAATGCAATCCCTATCAAACTAACAGCAGTATTTTTCACAGAACTAGAACAAATAATTTCACAATTCGTATGGAACCCAAAAGACCCCAAATAGCCAAAGCTATCTTGAGAGAGAAGAATGGAACGGGAGGAATCAATCTGGCTGACTTCAGCTTATACTGCAAAGCTCCAGTCATCAAGACAGTATGGTACTGGCACAAAGACAGAAATATAGATCAAAGGAACAAAATAGAAAGTCCAGAAATAAATGCACACACCTAACAGTTTATATTTGACAATGGAGGCAAAGACATACAATGGAGAAAAGATGGTCTCTTCAACAAGTGGTGCTAGAAAAACTGGTCAGTTCAGTTCAGTTCAGTCACTCAGTCCTGTCTGACTCTTTGTGACCCCATGAATCGCAGCACTGCAGGCCTCCCTGTCCATCACCAGCTCCTGGAGTTCACTCAAACTCACATCCATTGAGTTGGTGATGCCATCCAGCCATCTCATCCTCTGTCGTCCCCTTCTCCTCCTGCCCCCAATCCCTCCCAGCATCAGAGTCTTTTCCAAGGAGTCAACCCTTCGCATGAGGTGGCCAAAGTATGGAAAACTGGTCAACTACATATAAAAGAATGAAACTGGAACACTTTCTTATACCATCCACAAAAATAAACTCAAAATGGAGTAAGTACCTAAATGTAAGACCAAAAACTATGAAACATAGGCAGAACATTCTCCAAAATTAGTCACAACAAGGTCCTTTATGATCTACCTCCCAAAGTAATGGAAATAAAAAATAAAAATATATGGGACCTAATTAAACTCCAAAGCTTTTGCACAACAAAGGAAACTATAAGCTAGGTTAAAAGGCAGCACTCAGAATGAGAAAAGATAATAGCAAAGGAAACAACTGCAAAGAATTAATCTCCAAAATATACAAGCAGCTCAATACCAGAAAAATGAACAACCCAATAGAAAAGTAGGCAAAAGACCTAGACAGACATTTCTCCAAAGAAGACATACAGATGGCTAGTAAACACATGAAAAGATGTTCAATATCACTCATTCAGTTCAGTCTCTCAGTCATGTCCAACTCTTCGCCACCCCATGGACTGCAGCACACCAGGTTTCCCTGTCCATCACCAACCCCTGGAGCTTGCTCAAACTCATATCCATCAACTTGGTGATGCCATCCAGCCATTTCATCCTCTGTCATCCCCTTCTCCTCCTGCCTTCAATCTTTCCCAGCATCAGGGTCTTTTCCAATGAGTCAGTTCTTTGCATCAGGTGGCCAAAGTATTGGAGTTCAGCTTCAGAATCAATCTTTTCAATGAATATTCAGGGCTGATTTCCTTTAGAATTGACTAATTTGATCTCCTTGCAGTCCAAGGGACTCTCACAAGGCTTCTCCAACATGACAGCTCAAAAGCATGAATTCTTCCAGGGTCAGATTTCTTTATGATCCACCTCTCACATCCATACATGACTACTGGAAAATTCATAGCTTTGACTAGACAAACCTTTGTTGGTAATGTCTCTGCTTTTTAATATGTTGTATCGGTTGGTCATAGCTTTTCTTTCAAGGAGCAAGCATCTTTTAATTTCATGGCTGCAGACACCATCTGCAGTGATTTTGGAGCCCAAGAAAATAAAGTCTTGTTTCCCCCATCTATTTGCCATGAAGTGATGGGACTGGATGCCATGATCTTCATTTTCTGAATATTGAGTTTTAAGCCAACTTTTTCACTCTCCTCTTTACTTTCATCAAGAGGTTCTTTAGTTCTTCTTTGCTTTCTGACATAAGGGTGGTATCATCTGCATATCTGAGGTTATTTTTTCTCCCAGCAATCTTGATTCCAGCTTGTGCTTCACCCAGCCTAGCATTTTGCATGATGTACTCAGCATATAAGTTAAATAAGCAGGGTGACAATATATAGCCTTGACGTACTCCTTTCCCAATTTGGAACCAGTCTGTTGTTCCATGTCTGGTTTTAACTGTTGCTTCTTGACCTGCACATGGATTTCTCAGGAGGCAGGTAAGGTGGTCTTGTATTCCCATCTCTTGAAGAATTTTCCACAGTTTGTTGTGATCCATAGTATTATTAACTTAGTTACAGATTTTGTCCAAATTTCACAGAATTTTATGCTAGGGTCCATTATTTGTTTTTACGTCTTATTCAAGATTCCACATTATGGTTGGTTACATTAAGCAGCTTTCACTTGCATACAACATATTCTGATAAATTCTCTTATCATTTTTATTCCATTACAAATATTTTCTAATTTTCCTTGTTATCACTTCTTAGATAAACCCATCATTTAAAAGCACACATTTAATTTTCAAATACATGGGTTTTTTTAAAGTATCTTTGATATTAATTTCTCATTTGATATTAACTTCTCATTTAAACGCTTTCTTCTCTGTAATCACCCTCTGTGCTTTTTGGTCTTTTATCTTTATTAAGGCTTTCAGTAGGTAAGTCAAAGATCTCTCTTGGTAAATGTCTCATTGCACTTGAAAATATGTGGGTTATTATCAAATATCTTTTGATATGGATTTCTAGCATAATTCCACAGTGATAAGAGAACACACTCTATGATTTCAATGCCTTGATACCATGAAATTTTATACCTTGTTTTATGTCCCTGTGTCCAGTGTCTCCTGCTTTGTAGTCTATGGGAACTTGAATAGAGTTTGTTCCCTGCGGTTGTGTGAAAATTATATAAATCTTAACTATGTTGAATTGGTTCATAGTGCTTTTCAGGTCTACTATATCCTTCTACCTTTCTGTCTGTTCATTCTATTAACTTTTGAGAATTGGATAATGAAACTCAATCTAAAAATCTTAATTCATCTACTTAAAAAATAACTGTAATATATAGTGAAACTATATGTAACTTTGTTCTAAAGAGATATTTTTTAGGTAACCAAATAG
This sequence comes from Ovis canadensis, assembly GCF_042477335.2. Lineage (NCBI taxonomy): Eukaryota > Metazoa > Chordata > Mammalia > Artiodactyla > Bovidae > Ovis > Ovis canadensis. The sequence continues at coordinate 54,663,050 of NC_091258.1, read as the reverse complement.
AATGTTTGGAATTGAAAATTACAAAACTGAAAAATAAAATTTACTGGAAGGACGCAATAGTATACTTGAGCAGGTAGGATAAAGATTCAGTAAACGTAAAGGTAGCCCAATTGAGATTATCCAATCTAAAGAAATGAAAAAAAAAAGAAGAATGAAGAAATATGAACAGAGCATAAGAGACCCGTGAGACAACACCCAAATACCGATGTATACATAATAACGGTTCAAAACAGGAGAAGAGAAAGAGTGAGAGAAAGGAGAACAATAAATATTTGATGGTGAAATATTCTTAAATTTGATTAAAATATTAATCTACACATCTAAGGAGCTTAACAAACTCCAAGTAGAATAAACTTAGATATCCACACAAAAATCATGATTGAATCATTGAAGGTCAGAATCCTGAAAGCAGCAGAGAAGCAATTCATTATGTACAATGAATCCTCAAAAAATTAACAGCAGATTTCATATCAGAAGCCACAAAGTCCAGGAGGCACTGGGCTGGCATTTTCAAAAGATGAAGGAAAAAAAAAAAAAACCTGTTAACCAAGAATTTTATTATTATTATTATTTTTTTTTTTTTACTTTACAATACTGTATTCATTTTGCCATACATCAACATGAATCCACCGTGGGTGTACATAAGTTCCCACTCCTGAACCCCACTCCCACCTCCCTCCCCATACCATCCCTCTGATATCCCAGTGCACCAACCCCAAGCATCCTGTATCCTGCATCGAACCTAGACTGGCGACTTGTTTCTTATATGATATTATACATGTTTCAATGCCATTCTCCCAAATCATCCCACCCTCTTCCTCTCCCACAGAGTCAAAATATATATAAGATATATATATATATATAATATTATTATTCTTTGAAAATGAAAGAGAAATTAAGATAGAGAACCTCTCCTGTAGACTTGCCTATGAGATATACTTTAAGGGAGTCTTTCAGGCTGAAGTGAAATGACACTCCACAGTATATTGAATATATATGAGCAATTAAAAGTAACTACATCCATAAAAGGAGCTTCCAAGGTGGCGCAGCACTAAAGAATCTGCCTGCCAATGCAGGAGACTCAAGAGATGCAGGTTTAATCCCTGGATTCAGAAGATACCTTGTAGTAGGAAATGGCAACCCTCTTCAGTATTCTTGCCTGGAAAATTCCACCAATAGAGGAGCCTGTCCAGTTGCAAAGAGTTAGACATGACTAAGCAAATGAGCACACACACACACATCCCAAAAAAACCAATAACTGTGTATGTGTGTGTGTGTATATATATATCCATAAATACAAATTGCAACATAAATATGTTTGTGTGTAAATTTTTTTCTCTTTCTTAAAAGACACCACATAAGGCAACAATTACAAATATATGTGGTGTTTACACAATGTATAAACATGTAATTTAGGATGTTAACAGCATAAGAGAGTAAGGTAATAGAGTTGTATTGCAGCAATGCAGCTTCCAGTCCCATCAGTTCAGTTCAGTTCAGTAGCTCAGTCGTGTCCAACTCTTTGCGACCCCATGAATCGCAGCACACCAGGCCTCCCTATTCATCACCAACTCCCGGAGTTCACTCAAATTCACGTCCATCAAGTCCGTGATGCCAGCCAGCCATCTCATCCTCGGTCGTCCCCTTCTCCTCCTGCCCCCAATCCCTCCCAGCATCAGAGTCTTTTCCAATGAGTCAACTCTTTGCATGAGGTGGCCAAAGTACTGGAGTTTCAGCTTTAGCATCATTCCTTCCAAAGAAATCCCACAGTTGATCTCCTTCAGAATGGACTGGTTGGAGGATCTCCTTGCAGTCCAGGGGACTCTCAAGAGTCTTCTCCAACACCACAGTTCAAAAGCATCAATTCTTTGGCGCTCAGTCTTCTTCACAGTCCAACTCTCACATCCATACATGACCAGAGGAAAAACCATAGCCTTGACTAGACGGACCTTAGTCGGCAAAGTAATGTCTCTGCTTTTGAATTTATTATCTAGTTGGTCATAACTTTTCTTCCAAGGAGTAAACGTCTTTTAATTTCAAGGCTGCAATCACCATCTACATTGATTTTGGAGCCCAGAAAAATAAAGTCTGACGCTGTTTCCACTGTTTCCCCATCTATTTGCCATGAAGTGATGGGACTGGATGCCATGATCTTTGTTTTCTGAATGTTGAGCTTTAAGCCAACTTTTTCACTCTCCTCTTTCAGTTTCGTCAAGAGGCTTTTTAGTTCCTCTTCACTTTCTGCCATAAGGGTGGTGTCATCTGCATATCTGAGGTGACTGATATTTCTCCTGGCAATCTTGATTCCAGCTTGTGTTTCTTCTAGTCCAGCGTTTCTCATGATGCGCTCTGCATATAAGTTAAATAAGCAGGGTGACAATATACAGCCTTGATGGACTCCTTTTCCTATTTGGAACCAGTCTGTTGTTCCATGTCCAGTTCTAACTGCTGCTTCCTGACCTGCATACAGATTTCTCAAGAGGCAGGTCAGGTAGTCTGGTATTCCCATCTCTCTCAGAATATTCCACAGTTTATTGTGATCCACACAGTCAAAGGCTTTGGCATAGTCAATAAAGCAGAAATAGATGTTTTTCTGGAACTCTCTTGCGTTTTCCATGATCCAGCAGATGTTGGCAATTTGATCTCTGGTTCTTCTGCCTTTTCTAAAAACAGCTTGAACATCAGGGAGTTCACGGTTCACGTATTGCTGAAGCCTGGCTTGGAGAATTTTGAGCATTACTTTACTAGCGTGTGAGATGAGTGCAATTGTGTGGTAGTTTGAGCATTCTTTGGCATTGCCTTTCTTTGGAATTGGAATGAAAACTGACCTTTTCCAGTCCTGTGGCCACTGCTGAGTTTTCCAAATTTACTGGCATAGTGAGTGCAGCACTTCACAGCATCAACTTTCAGGATCTGAAATAATTCAACTGGAATTCCATCACCTCCACTAGCTTTGTTCATAGTGATGCTTTCTAAGGCCCACTTGACTTCACTTTCCAAGATGTCTGGCTCTAGATTAGTGATCACACCCATTGTGATTATCTGGGTCATGAAGATCTTTTTTGTACAGTTCTTCTGTGTATTCTTGCCACCTCTTCTCAATATCTTCTGCTTCTGTTAGGTCCATACCATTTCTGTCCTTTATCGAGCCCATCTTTGCATGAAATGTTCCCTTGGTATCTCTAATTTTCTTGAAGAGATCTCTAGTCTTTCCCATTCTGTTGTTTTCCTCTATTTCTTTGCATTGATCGCTGAAGAAGACTTTCTTATCTCTCCTTGCTATTCTTTGAAACTCTGCATTCAGATGCTTATATCTTTCCTTTTCTCCTTTGCTTTTCACCTCTCTTCTTTTCACAGCTATTTGTAAGGCCTCCCCAGACAGCCATTTTGCTTTTTTGCATTTCTTTTCCACGGGGATGGTCTTGATCCCTGTCTCCTGTACAATGTCACGAACCTCATTCCATAGATCATCAGGCACTCTATCTATCAGATCTAGGCCCTTAAATCTATTTCTCACTTCTACTGTATAATCATAAGGGATTTGGTTTAGGTCATACCTGAATGGTCTAGCAGTTTTCCCTGCTTTCTTCAATTTAAGTCTGAATTTGGCAATAAGGAGTTCATGATCTGAACCACAGTCAGCTCCTGATCTTGTTTTTGTTGACTGTATAGAGCTTCTCCATCTTTGGCTGCATAGAATATAATCAATCTGATTTCGATGTTGACCATCTGGTGATGTCCATGTGTAGAGTCTTCTCTTGTGTTGTTGGAAGAGGGTGCTTACTATGACCAGTGCATTTTCTTGGCAAAACTCTATTAGTCTTTGCCCTGCTTCATTCTGCATTCCAAGGCCAAATTTGCCTGTTACTCCAGGTGTTTCTTGACTTCCTACTTTCACATTCCAGTCCCCTATAATGAAAAGGACATCTTTTTTGGGTGTTAGTTCTAAAAGGTCTTGTAGGTTTTCATAAAACCATTCAACTTCAGCTTCCTCAGCATTACTGGTTGGGGCATAGACTTGGATAACTGTGATATTGAATGGTTTGCCGTGGAGATGAACAGAGATCATTCTGTCATTTTTGAGATTGCATCCAAGTACTGCATTTCAGACTCTTTTGTTGACCATGATGGCTACTCAATTTCTTCTGAGGAATTCCTGCCTGCAGTAGTAGATATAATGGTCATCTGAGTTAAATTCACCCATTCCAGTCCATTTTAGTTCGCTGATTCCTAGAAGGTCGATGTTCACTCTTGCCATCTCTTGTTTGACCACTTCCAATTTGCCTTGATTCATGGACCTGACATTCCAGGTTCCTATGCAATATTGCCCTTTACAGCATCGGATCTTGCTTCTATCACCAGTCACATCCACAACTGGGTATTGTTTTTGCTTTGGCTACATCCCTTCATTCTTTCTGGAGTTATTTCTCCACTGATCTCCAGTAGCATATTGGGCACCTAATGACCTGGGGAGTTCCTCTTTTGGTATCCTATCATTTTGCCGTTTCATACTGTTCATGGAGTTCTCAAGGCAAGACTACTGAAGTGGCTTGCCATTCCTTTCTCCAGTGGACCACGTTCTGTCAGCTCTCTCCACCATGACCCGCCCATCTTGGGTGGCCCCATGGGCATGGCTTGGTTTCACTGAGTTAGACAAGGCTGTGGTCCTAGTGTGATTAGATTGACTAGATTTCTGTGAGTATGGTTTCAGTGTGTCTGCCCTCTGATGCCCTCTTGCAACACCTACCATCTTACTTGGGTTTCTCTTACTTTGGGCGTGGGGTATCTCTTCACAGCTGCTCCAGCAAAGCACAGCCGCTGCTCCTTACCTTGGATGAGGGGTATCTCCTTACCAGTCCCATCACCTCATGGCAAATAAATGGGAAAGCAATGGCTACAGTGAGAGATTTTATTGTCTTAGGCTCTAAAATCACTGCAGACGGTGACTACCACCATGAAATTAAAAGATGCTTGCTCCTTGGAAGAAAAGCTATGACCAACCTAGATAGCATATTGAAAAGCAGAGACATTACTTTACCAACAAAGGTCCATCTAGTCAAGGCTATGGTTTTTCCAGTAGTCATGTGTGGATGTGAGAGTTGAATTATATAGAAAGCTGAGCACTGAAGAATTGATGCCTTTGAACTGTGGTGTTGGAGAAGACTCTTGAGAGTCCCTTGGACTGCAAGGAGATCAAATCAGTCAATCCTAAAGAAAATCAGTTCTGCGTATTCATTGGAAGGACTGATGCTGAAGCTGAAACTCCAAAAATATGGCCTCGTGATGTAAAGAGCTGACTCATTGGAAAAGACCCTTATGCTGGGAAAGATTAAGGCAGGAGGAGAAGGCGATGACAGAGGATGAGGTGGTTGCATGGCATCACCAACTCAATGGACATGAGTTTGAGCAAGCTCTGGGAGATGGTGAAGGACAGGGAAACCTGGCGTGCTGCAGTCCATGGGGTTGCAAAGAGCTGGACACGTCTGAGTGACTGAAAAACAACAGCAACAACAATGTTTGCACACTAGTGAAATTAAGTTGGTATTAATCCAAAGTAGAATTTTATTAAGATGTTAATGGCAATCCCCAAGGAAACAACTAAGAAAATAATTTAAAAACATACAGTCAAAGAAATGACAAGAATAAAAAAGTAGTACAAAAGAAAACATGTAAGTAATGCAAAATGAGATAGTAATGTCAGAATTAAGAAACCCATACAGTTCACTTCAGTTCAGTTCGGTCGCTCAGTCATGTCCGACTCTTTGTAACTTCATGAACTGCAGCACGCCAGGCCTCCCTGTCCATCACCAATACCGGGAGTTCACTCAGACTCATGTCCATCGAGTCAGTGATGCCATCCAGCCATCTCATCCTCTGTCATCCCCTTCTCCTCCTGCCCCCAATCTCTCCCAGCATCAGAGTCTTTTCCAATAAGTCAACTCTTCGCATGAGGTGGCCAAAGTACTGGAGTTTCAGCTTTAGCATCAGTCCTTCCAAAGAAGTCCCAGGGCTAATCTCCTTCAGAATGGACTGGTTGGATCTCCTTGCTGTCCAGGGACTCTCAAGAGTCTTCTCCAACACCACAGTTCAAAAGCGTCAGTTCTTTGGTGCTCAGCTTTCTTCACAGTCCAACTCTCACATCCATACATGACCACTGGAAAAACCATAGTCTTGACTAGATGGACCTTTGTTGGCAAAGTAATGTCTCTGCTTTTCAGTATGCTATCTAGGTTGGTCATACATTTCCTTCCAAGGAGTAAGTGTCTTTTAATTTCATGGCTGCAGTCACCATCTGCAGTGATTTTGGAGCCCCCAAATATAAAGTCTGACACGGGAAGTGATGGGACCGGATGCCATGATCTTCATTTTCTGAATGTTGAGCTTTAAACCAACTTTTTCACTCTCCTCTTTCATTTTCATCAAGAGGCTTTTGAGTTCCTCTTCACTTTCTGCCATAAGGGTGGTGTCAACTGCATATCTGAGGTTATTGATATTTCTCCCAGCAATCTTGATTCCAGCTTGTGCTTCTTCCAGTCCAGCATTTCTCATGATGTACTCTGCATATAAGTTAAATAAGCAGGGTGACAATATACAGCCTTGACGTACTCCTTTTCCTATTTGGAGCCAGTCTGTTGTTCCATGTCCAGTTCTAACTGTTGCTTCCTGACCTGCATATAGGTTTCTCAAGAGGCAGGTCAGGTGGTCTGGTATTCCCATCTCTTTCAGAATTTTCCACAGTTTATTGTGATCCACACAGTCAAAGGCTTTGGCATAGTCAATAAAGCAGAAATAGATGTTTTTCTGGAACTCTCTTGCTTTTTCCATGATCCAGCAGATGTTGGCAATTTGATCTCTGGTTCCTCTGCCTTTTCTAAAACCAGCTTGAACATCAGGAAGTTTATGGTTCACGTATTGCTGAAGCCTGGCTTGGAGAATTTTGAGCACTACTTTACTAGCGTGTGAGATGAGTGCAATTGTGCAGTAGTCTGAGCGTTCTTTGGCATTGCCTTTCTTTGGAATTGGAATGAAAACTGACCTTTTCCAGTCCTGTGGCCACTGCTGAGTTTTCCAAATTTTTCAGGGTCAGAAGCCAAAAGGACCCCATGCCGGAGGGGCAGCGGCCAAGAGGAGTTACCCCACGTCCGTGGTCAGGGGCAGTGGCTGAGAGTGCCAGGCTGCAACATCACTGGAATGGTCAAGAGGAGCTACCCCACGTCTGAGGCCATGGGCAGTGGCCGGGAGGAGCTACCCTGCGTCCATGTAGCAGTAACTGCATGGGCTCAGGAGCTATTCCACATTCAAGGTCAAGGAGGGTGGCAGTGAGGAGATACCCCTCGTCCAAGGTAAGAGAAACCCAAGTAAGACAGTAGGTGTTGCAAGAGAGCATCAGAGGGCAGACACACTGAAACCATACTCACAGAAAACTAGCCAATCTGATCACACTAGGACCACAGCCTTGTCTAACTCAATGAAACTAAGCCATGCCCGTGGGCCACCCAAGACGGGCGTCATGGTGGAGAGGTCTGACAGAATGTGGCCCACTGGAGAAGGGAATGGCAAACCACTTCAGTATTCTTGCCTTGAGAACCCCGTGAACAGTATGAAAATGCAAAATGATAGGATACTGAAAGAAGAACTCCCCAGGTCAGTAGGTGCCCAATATGCCACTGGAGATCAGTGGAGAAATAACTCTAGAAAGAATGAAGGGATGGAGCCAAAGCAAAAACAATACCCAGTTGTGGATGTGACTGGTGATAGAAGTAAGGTCCAGTATTGTAAAGAGCAATATTGCATAGAAAAGTGGAATGTTAGGTTCATGAATCAAGGCAAATGGAAGTGGTCAAACAAGAGATGGCAAAAGTGAACGTCGACATTCTAGGAATCAGTGAACTAAAATGAGGAATCAGCGAACTAAAATGGACTGGAATGGGTGAATTTAACTTAGATGACCATTGTATCTACTACTGCAGGCAGGAATCCCTTAAAAGAAATGGAGTAGCCATCATGGTCAACAAAAGAGTCTGAAATGCAGTACTTGGATGCAATCTCAAAAATGACAGAATGATCTCTGTTCGTTTCCAAGGCAAACCATTCAATATCACGGTAATCCAAGTCTATGCCGCATTCAGTAATGCTGAAGAAGTTGAAGTTGAACGGTTCTATGAAGACCTACAAGACCTTTTAGAACTAACACCCAAAAAAGATGTCCTTTTCATTATAGGGGACTGGAATACAAAAGTATAAACCCATACAAGACATATGAAAACAAACAGCAAAATGAGAGATGTAAATCCTATTGTACCAATAATTACCTTAAATGTAAATAGATTAATTTTTAAATTTAAAGGCAGAGATAGGGAGAACAAATTTTTAAAAACATAACCAAACTACATGCTACCTATATAAAAGACTGTTTATTCCAAGACAAACAAATAAACCATGCTCTAAACTACAACCCTTATACAAAAATTGACTTAACTTTAATCATAAATTTAAGTGTAAAATTATAAAACATTTCAAAGAAAACATGAGAAACTCTTCAAGACAAAGGGATGGATGAGCATGTTTTTAGAAATGATGTCTAAGCATGATTCATCAAAGTAAAAAAAAATCAATAATTTAGGCTTTAACAACATTCAAAATGTTTACTTTGTGAAAGATCCTGTTAAGAAGATGGGGAAAAAAGCACATCTTGGTAAATATTTTCAGGCCACATATTTAACAGACTTCGTATGTAGTTATATATAAAGAACTTTCAAGATTCATTAAGTAAACACATAAAAAACATTAAAAAAACAAATAACCCAGTTAGGAAATGGTTAAAAGACACAGAAACTTCACTGAAGAAGATATATAGATGTCATGTAAGCCAATAAACATATGTTCTCACTAGTCACTAGGGAAATGCAAATTAAAGTTAAGATGAACACCTATTGGATTGGCGAAGAACACTAAGCATTCCCAAGGATGGAAAGCACCTGGAACTTTCATAAACTGATAGTAGGAATGTAAAACTGTATAAGCATGAAATAAAAGTGCATAATTTCTTATAAATGCAAGCGTACCTTTCCCTATGACTCAGAAATTCCACTCATACATATTTACCCCAGAAAAGTTAAAAAACAAACAGAAACCCTACATCTACATGAAGATATATGCAGTTGTTACAGTTCAGTTCAGTCGCTCAGCCATGTCAGACTCTTTGCAACCCCATGGACTACAGCCAGAACACCAAGCCTCTCTGTCCATCACCAACTCCCGGAGCCTAATCAAACTCATGTCCATTGAGTTGGTGATGTCATTCAACCACCTCATCCTCTGTCATCCCCTTCTCCTCCTGCCTTCAATCTTTCCCAGCATCAGGGTCTTTCAAATGAGTCAGTTCTTTGCATCAGGTGGTCAAAGTATTGGAGTTTCAGCTTCAGAATCAGTCCTTCCAATGAGTGTTCAGGACTTATTTCCTTTAGGATTGACTCATTTGATCCCCTTGAAGTCCAAGAGACTCTCAAGAGTCTTCTTCAACACTGCAGTTCAAAAGCATCAATTCTTTGGCACTCAGTTTTCTTTATAGTCCAACTCTCACATCCATACATGACTACTGGAAAAATTGTAGCTTTGACTAGATGGACCTTTGTTGGCAAATTAGTGTCTCTGGTTTTTAATATGCTGTCTAGGTTGGCCATAACTTTTCTTTCAAGGAGCAAGAATCTTTTAATTTCATGGCTGCTGTCACCATCTGCAATGATTTTGGAGTCCAAGAAAATAAAGTCTATCAATGTTTCCATTGTTTCCCCGTCTATTTGCCATGAAGTTATGGGACTGGATACCATGATCTTAGTATTTTGAATATTGAGCTTTAAGCCAACTTTTTCACTCTCCACTTTCACTTTCATCAAGAGGCTCTTTAGATCTTCTGCACTTTCTGCCATAAGGGTGGTGACATCTTTGTATCTGAGTTTAATGAAATATCTCCTGGAAATCTTTTTTTTTCTTATTTATATGTTTATTTATTTTAATTGGAAGCTAATTACTTTACAATATTGTACTGGTTTTGTCATACATCAACATGAACCCGCCACGGGTGTACATGTGTTCTCCATCCTGAACCCCCCTCCCACCTCTCTCCCCATACCATCCCTCTGGGTCATCCCAGTGCACCAGCTCCAAGCATCCTGTATCCTGAATTGCACCTGGACTGGCAATTCATTTCATATATGATATTATGCATGTTTCAATGCCATTCTCCCAGATAATCCCACCCTCTCCCTCTCCCACAGAGTCTCCTGGAAATCTTGATTCCAGCTTGTGCTTCATCAAGCCCAGCATTTTGCATGCTGTACTCTGCATATAAGTTACATAAGCAGGGTGACAATATACCACTTTGATGTACTCCTTTCCCAATTGGAACCAGTCTGTTTTTCCATGTCTGGTTCCAACCATTGCTTTTTGACCTGCATACAGAGTTCTCAGGAGGCAGGTAAGGTGGTCTGTTATTCCCATCTCTTTAAGAATTTTCCACAGTTTGTTGTGAACCACACAGTCAAAGGCTTTGTTGTAGTCAATATAGCAGAAATATATGTTTTTCTGGAACTCTCTTGCTTCTTCGATGATCCAATGGATGTTGCCAATTTGATCTCTGGATCCTCTGTCTTTTCTAAATCCAGTTTGAACATCTGGAAATTCTAGTTCATGTACTGTTGAAGTCTGGCTTTGTGAATTTTGAGCATTACTTTACTAGCATGTGAGAAGAGTGCAATTGTTTGGTAGTTTGACTATTTTTTGGCATTGCCTTTCTTTGGGATTGGAATGAAAACTGACTTTCCAGTCCTATGGCCACTACTGAGTTTTCCAAATTTGCTGGCATATTGAGTATAGCACTTTCACAGCATCATCTTTTAGGATTTGAAATAGCTCAGCTCGAATTCCATCACCTCCACTAGCTTATAGTGATGCTTCCTGAGGCCTGCTTGATTTCGTATTCTAGGATGTCTGGCTCTAGCTGAGTGGTCACACCATCGTGGTTATCTGGGTCATGAAGATGTTTTTTGTATAGTAATTCTGTGTATTCCTGCCACCTCTTCTTAATATCTTCTGCTTAATATCTTCTTCTTCTATTTCTGTCCTTTATTGTGCCCATCTTTGCATGATATGTTCCTTTGGTATCTCTAATTTTCTTGAAGAGATCTCTCAATCCGTTCAGTTCAGTAGCTCAGTCATGTCAGACTCTTTGCAACTCCATGGACTGTAACACGCTAGGCTTCCCTGCCCATCACCAACTCCTGGAGTCTACTCAAATTCTTGTCCATTGCATCAGTGATGCCATCCAACCATCTCATCCTCTGTTGTCCCCTTCTCCTCCCGTCTTCAATCTTTCCCAGCATCAGGGTATTATCCAATGAGTCAGTTCTTCACATCTGTTGGCCAGAGTATTGGAGTTTCAGCTTCAGCATCAGTCCTTCCAGTGAATATTCAGGACTGATTTCCTTTAGGGTGGACTGGTTGGATCTCTTTGCAGTCCAAGGAGCTCTCAAGAGTCTTCTCCAACAATTGTTCAAAAGCATCAATTCTTTGGCACTCAGCTTTCTTTATAGTTCAACTCTCACATCCATACATGACTACTGAAAAAATCATAGCTTTGACTAGAGACCTGTAGTCTTTCCCATTGTATTTTTTCCCTCTATTTCTTTCCATTGATCACTGAGGAAGGCTGTTTAGAAAATTTCTGTTCATAATTATCCCAAACTGGAAAGAACTCAAATATCTTTCAGCGGGTGAAGGGTTACATAAACTGGGTTCATTCATACACTGGAATACTACTAAATAGTAACAGTGAATGCATCATTTATAGGAGCAGTATATTGAACTCATTGTGCTGAGTAAGTCTAGTGTCAAAAACTTGCATTCTATATGGGGTTCCATTTGTGTGGCATCTTAAAAGTTCAATATATAGTGATGGGAAACAGATCCGAGGTTCTCACAGGTTAGGAGTGGGGAAAGTGTGACTCTAAAGGGACAGCACAGAGGAGTTTCTAGGATGACGGGATGGTTATCTGTATTCTCAGTAATGATGATTATGCAAATCTATCCATATATTATAACTCAAAAGACTGTGCATACAATAAAAGTCATTTTTGTTGTATACTAATTTTAAAAATGAATAAAATGAGCCATAAGTACAAAGATAAAATCAAGAATGTTATATTTGTATAGACTTTCTCAACTGGGCTAAAGGGAAGCTTAAGAATATAAAAGAGAAACTCTAAACTAGAAGTGACTTCAAAAAGTGAGGTCTGTCTAGAAGCTATTTTAGTTGTGGCTTTCAATGCAGAGAATAAATAATAGTTGGGTACATAGAAAGCACACAAAGTGTAAAGCCAATTGAATTGGCAAATGTTATTCCTGTGTAATAAAAAGACTGAGATTTCTTTTAAAATTTTAAAGACTCCTTTGCCTCCAACTTCTTAAGGTCAAGAAGAAGGCTAAGAAAGCAACTTGCTGCCAAGGCAGACGACTTAATTTAGAAACAGCCAAAGAGGATGACCACCCAGAGCCAAACATTCTGGAGTGTGAAGTCAAGTTGGCCTTAGGAAACATTACTACAAACAAAGCTAGTAGAAGTGATGGAATTCCAGTTGAGCTATTTCAAATTCTAAAAGTTGATGCTGTTAAAGTGCTGTGCTCAATATGCCAGCAAATTTGGAAAACTCAACAGTGGCCACAGGACTGGAAAAGGTCAGTTTTCATTCGAATCCCAAAGAAAGGCAATGCCAAAATTATTCAAATTACCACACAATTGCATGTGTTTCACATGCTAAGAAGTTAATGCTCAAGATTTTTCAAGCTAAGCTTCAACAGTATGTGAACTGAAAACTTCTAGATGTACAAGCAGGATTTAGAATAGGCAGAGGAACCAGAAATCAACTTGTCTACATCCATTGAATCATAGAAAAAGGGAGTTCCAGAAAAACATCTACTTCTCTTTCATTGACTATGCTAAAGCTTTTAACTCTATGGATCACAACAAACCATGGGAAATTCTTCAAGAGATGGGAATACCAGACCACCTGACCTGCCTCCTAAGAAACCTGTATAAAGGTCAAGCAGCAACAGTTACAACTGGATATGAAATGATGGACTGATTCCAAATTGGGAAAGGAGTATGTCAAGGCTGTATATTGTCACCCTGTTTATTTAACATATATGCAGAGTACATCATGTGAAATGTTGGGTTGGATGAAGCTCAAGCGGGAATCAAGATTGCTGGGAGATAAATGAATAAACTCAGATACGCAGATGATACCACCTTAATGGCAAAAAGTGAAGAGGAACTAAAGAACCTTTTGATGAAGGTGAAAGAAGAGAGTGAAACAACTGACTTAAAACACAACATTCAGAAAATGCGAACCGTGGCCCATCACTTCACGGCAAATAATTGGGAAAAAAATGGAAACAGTGACAGACTTCATTTTCTTGGGCTCCAAAATCACTGCAGATGGTGATTGCAGCCATGAAATTAAAAGATGCTAGCTCCTTGAAAGTAAAGCTATGACCAACCTAGACAGCATATTAAAAACAGAGACATCACTTTGCTGACAAAGGTCTGCATAGTCAAAGCTATCTTTTCTACAGTAATCATGTACAAATGTGAGAGTTTGTACCATAAAGAATGATGAGCACTGAAGAACTGATGCTTTCAAACTGTGGTGCTGGAGAAGACTTTTGAGATTCCTTTGAACAGCAAGGAGATCAAACCAGGCAATCCTAAAGGAAATCAACCCTGAGTATTCACTGGAAGGACTGATGCTGAAGCTGAAACTCCAATATTTTGGCCACCTGATGCAAAGAGCTGACTCATTGGAAAAGATCTTGATTCTGGGAAAGACTGAGGGCAGGAGGACAAGGGGGCAACAGAGCATGAGATGGTTGGATGGCATCACTGAATTAATGGAAGTGAGTTTGAGCAAACTCCAGGAGACAGTGAAGGACAGGAAAGCCTGGCATGCTGCAGTCCATGGGGTTGCAAAGAGTTGGATATGACAAAGTGACTGGACAACAACAAAAGAGGATGACAGGAAAGGAAGAATTCTCAAACAGTTAAGCCAAGGCTTTTAAAACCAAAGGGTGGAGCAGCCACTCCAAGGGAGTAGAAACATTGCTCCATCAAGTAACACATCCAACCATTTATCCAATGGGGTTTCAGAACTCCTGTAGACCAAAGCCTGCCACACACCTCCCATTCTTCTCACTTTTGAATAAGTGTTCTTTGTGATTTACTGTTTATTTCAACATTATAGATACAGTGAGTGAGGACTGAAGATTTGGCTTTTAGTTCATTGGTCTCAGGATCAACAGGATTTGCGTCTGGAGCTGAATGGATCACAGTTGTTAGACTTGGAGCATGATATCACCACTGGAGTTGGGATGTAGGGATCTCATAGGGGTGTGATGTACTTTGTATGAAGGAAAAATGTAATTGTGGACAGAGGCTTGACTGTGGTTGGTTTATTACAAAAGTAGCCCAAATCGCCCAAATTCTTTACCTGTCTGTGTTCATGAGTTTTGCGATTTGACTTCAGAGGTCATCCCAGGAAGAATTAGACTGTTGTTTCTCCCCTCTGGGCTGTCCCTGTGACTCACTTTTGGCCCAGAGACTGCTGCAGAATTGAGGCTGTGTCAGCTTTAAGTCTAGGCCCTAAAATCCTCTTGTACCTCTCCAGTCCCTTTTGAACTTGGTAACCACTGGACTGGCTCCAGTTAGCATGATGATGGAAGAGGAGAGACTACATGCGGCAGAGAAAAGTTCTTCCAGCTGAGGCCAGGAGCAGCTAGCAGAGCTGACCCCCCAGCTGGCCACGGAAGCATGAGTTTCCCTGGCTGAAGTTAGCTGGTCTGGCCCAGATCAACAAAACTGCCTAGCGCACCTATATACTCAAAAGAGACTTTTAAAAATTAGGTTGTTAGTTTCATCCGTTAACAGGCTTAAAACGAATGATACATAGCAATAGCTGGTCCAGAAGATTCTCGGTCATTTTATTAAAACCCAGCTCATCTCAAAACCCAGGATCTGGAAATGCATTTCTCCTGATGCACCACTGTGACGTTGTTTTGAGACCCTGTATGTCTCTGGTCCCTCTGTTTCCTGGGATCCCCAGAAGCTCAGGACCAAGAATTGTACTCAAAAGCCTTAGTTTTCTTCAGTCAGGAGAATTCTAGGAAATCCCCCTTCTTTTCCATTCTCCATCCTTCTTTCCTATTTCCTGTTCTTCTGGATGCTTTTTTTGTTGTGTATTGGAGTGTGCTTTATTGTATCTGTGTTTGTTAGAGCCAAAAATGTTATCTCTATCAAGGGGGTCATTTGCAGAATCCCTGTCCTAAGTTCATCCTTTAGGCATTAAGAGCATTAACGATGTAGACTTAGTGAGGTGGCACCACTGCTAAATATCAAACAAATGGAGGCAACTCCATGGCACAGCCAAGACTCAGGAATAAAACAATAAAAGAGAAAAGCAATTCCCAGTTGCACTGCTGATTCTGTTCATGATGCCGATTGTCTCGCTGTGTCTCACTGTGCACACTGTTCGCTGAACCCATGGTAGGCAAGGTGTGAGCTAAGAGGCTGGAGGGAAATGTGAGGAGCCACAGGAACTGCAGACACGTTTATCCTCTCCTGGCTGGCCTGGCAGCCATAATACAGCCTCTCTTCTAGCGGACGCAGCAGCCATAGCAGCGGCTATAACATAACCACAACGTAGCCGTGACATAGCCATAACATAACCATGATGCTGCTCCAGTGTAGCCTTGGTGCAGCAACAGCCAGGGCTTGCCTGGTGAAGCTCACACAGATGTATCGCACAGGAGCCCGTGACTAAGCAAGCACCTTGTACGCGCATGCACAGTGCTACATGTGATCTCAGCTGTTACGTAACCATGCAAAGTCATTGTCCACAGAACATGGGGCAAGAGGGCATGAGAGTGTGGGGTGAGAGAACCTGGTCGGTGCCATCTTGTTAATTTCCCCACATCAGTTCTCTGGGGAAGTATGGAACCACAGAGCTATTGAATGCAAACAGACATGCTCTGTGACTCCCATGTGTTTGCCAGAAGTTGAAGACAAAATTCTAGGACTCTACACTCTCTCCTTTGAGATGGGAACGGGGTGAGGGAAATCAATGCCTCTAAGTGGACAGCATATACTACCTCTTCTCTCTTTTCCTTTCAGACCCTTCTGCAAACAAAGCAAAACTCTAACTCAACGAGTTAGGCACAAACCCTAAGATAGGTCAGATAGACCTTCTGAGGGATGTTATAGTCAACAAGACAAGATCTTTACCCTCAAATACCTTAAAGACTCACAAAATATGAAAGCAGGGGCAAGTGTGAAACAATAAAGAATGCTGAAAAGAAGAATGCTTGGTCCATAGACTACCCACTCAGATTTACATGCATAACACAAGTACCGGAGCAGGGAAGCAACCTGCCAAAATGAAACAAGCAGGTAAAGTCTGAGTTGATCCAGCATCCTGAACTTCCAACCCCAAATCCTTTTCTACTACATCAGGATCCATCCAAATGACCACAGGCTCCCTAGATGGTGTTGATGACAACAATGGTAATGATGATGTATTTGGATCATGGTGTAACTGAAAGCATACACATGTGTGTCTGATACTGCTTGATAATTCTCAGTTGCTCCAGAGCTAACTTCCCATGTTCTATAACTCCCCATGGTTAAAGGAGTTCATTATTCATTTTGCCTAAAGAGACGAAAGAACTAGATATGGAACACCTCCTAAGGCACTGCACTGAGTTTTCTATGGAGCAGCACAGGGTCCTGAAAGACCAGATTTCTGTCATCTTTAACCCATTTTATCATGATGAAATAGTGGCCAGAGCAGACCACCCTGAGGTTCCCACCTTACTTGGGCAACTGCTGCTGAAACTTCCATACTTTCTATTTTGAGGCTGGATTCTCAGTCTGAAGAATTGATTTGTGTAATTAGGCAAGCGATTTTTATAGGAAGATTTTGCATATAATTTTCTTTTTCTGTAACTGTTAATTGAAATCATTTATCAGGTTTTTAAGCTGAAGAAAAGTTAACTTTGAAAAAAAAAGGTGTGAACTGCTCATTTTTTATGCAATCTCGACATTGTCTTTGATGCACACATTAATTCCTTATTTACAATTGAGGCTGCTGGCTTCCTCGGTGTGGGTAAGAAATGGCCTGCCTTAACCCTTAGCGGGAGGGTATTTTCAGACCCAAGAACCGCTGATAGTTGTCTTTACTCTTCATTCTCATGTCCTCACCCTCAGGAAGTCTGGAGCTAAAATTACCATAAAATGATTACATAAGAATATTGGTCCACAAACACAAGTATTTAATAAATATAACTATTTTTTTTGTAATTCCATTTTCATCTATTCTGAGCAATCATTCTGTCACAGTTGGAGAAATTTAACTTCAGCAAAGGTAAAGATAAGGGCTACTCCAAGCCCTTTCCTACCAGTTGCTTCTAGGTGTTAAAGCTTATTTAGTACCCAGGTGCTTAAAACATCAGTGTTATTCGACCACATTGACATTTACCAGGTTGCCCATTCTCATGTCTAATATGAATCATTGGTCCATTCCACTCACTACAAGATGTCTCACACCCCCGGACCTAGAACAATTCACCCAGCAATTTCCTTGCTGCCTTTGAACACACCGGAATTGAAATGCTTCCTTCTTTTGCATTTCCCTGTTATCTGGAAAATTCACTAAATTGCCCACAGCATTTCTGTCTCCACTGAGCTTCCTGCTTTCCTGGTCTCTTCCCAGGGAAATGTGCAGGCCACCGTGGCTTTAGAGTTCCTACAAACTTGTCTGGGTTGTTTTTCCACTCTCTGGGGCTCAGCCTAGGATACAGGTCACAGTAATCCCTGCAGGGAACATGGATTTCTCCATCTCTCTCCCCTCACTCCAGCCTGAAATCCTTTCCTAGACTTGGGAGGAGACTCTCAGTCATAATGTTTTCTGTTAAAATATTGTCTGTACCTAGAGTCCTGCAATTTTTCCCAAGGCATTGAAATTTTTCCAAGCCTACTGAAATTCTGAAGAAAGAGATGCCCTTTCCTCCTCTGCTTTTGGGATCTTATCCTTTCTTGAAAGCAGGAGAAAATAAAAAGCCTAGTTCTCTGAATGAGGGCCAGGCAAAGATGGTGCTTGGTGATGAGGGCAGTGGGGCAGGGGAAGGGGTGGTAAGTCGTATTCCAACTCCTCTAGTTAAAACCTCAGAATCACCAGGTCAAGGGAAGAGCCCCCTCTCCAGCAACTAATCCCACATTCCCAAACCTTAGTCGGGGGCCCTTGCTCTCAGGGCCTGTCTCATCCAGGCCCAGGAATCTGCACTCTGTGTGTGCTGCAGCTGGCTGGGCACTCTTCTTTTTCCGCGCAGTCCCTTTCCCTACACCAAGACTGGGAAACACTCTCAGAACTACAAGAGGAAGAAGAAACAGTGAGTTCTCCCTGTGATATGATCACAGGGTGCCTGTAATTTATTTCTAGTGAACTTTGCTCAGCTATGATTAATTAGTAGACCACCAGGAGATGGACAACAAGGGAAGGATGCTGGTTCACCGTCATTTTCAACTTCATGGTTAACCATCACATGGATTTACCACAGTCTTATCCAATTGTTGAACATTTCTGCTGTTTCCAAATGTTTACTATTATAAACAACACCAATGTAGAGAAAAGAAAAATTATATAGGTCAGGAACTTGGATCTATATGAAGAAAGGAAGAGTGTTAGAGAAGGAATAAATGAAGGTAACATGTTAAAAATGTATTTTCTTATTCCTAATTGAGCTAACATATAACTGGTTTTTCAAAATAATAATACTGATGATTTACTGGGGGATTGTAACTTATAGATAAGGGAATGAATGGCAATAATATTGCATAGGACAGGAGGGAGGGACTGCAGGCACTTATATAATAGTTACACGTACCATGGAGTTGTATAAAGTTATTTGAAAATAGACTTAGATTAGTTGTAAATGTATAAATATATTGTAAACTCTAGTGCCACTACTAAAAAAAAGTTTGATTGGTATGCTAAGAGAAGAGAAAAGTGAAATCATATAAAGTGCTCAATTAAAAACAGAGAAAGCAGACAGAGTAGAAAGGAGAAAAAAAGAAACAAAGAACAAGGATTAGAATTTTAAAATTACAAATATGATAGTTATTACTCCAACTACATCAATAACCACTGTACATGTGAATGGTTTAAATATACCAATTAAAAGATGGAAAATGTTGGAATGGATAAAAACAAAACTCAACCGTATGCTGTCTACAAAAAAGTCCACTTTCAATCAAAAAGACACACAACTAGATTAAAAGTAAAGGGACAGAGAAAGAAATATATCTAATACTAATCAAAATCGAATCACCATATTTTTTTTTTAATTTTTAGTTTTTTATTTTTTAAATTTTAAAATCTTTAATTCTTACATGCATTCCCAAACATGAACCCCCCTCCCACCCCCCTCCCCATAACATCTTACTGGGTCATCCCCATGCACCAGCCCCAAGCATGCTGCATCCTGCGTCAGACATAGACTGGCGATTCAATTCACATGATAGTATACATGTTAGAATGTCATTCTCCCAAATCATCCCACCCTCTCCCTCTCCCTCTGAGTCCAAAAGTCCGTTATACACATCTGTGTCTCTTTCCCTGTCTTGCATACAGGGTCGTCATTGCCATCTTCCTAAATTCCATATATATGTGTTAGTATACTGTATTGGTGTTTTTCTTTCTGGCTTACTTCACTCTGTATAATCGGCTCCAGATTCATCCATCTCATCAGAACTGATTCAAATGAATTCTTTTTAACAGCTGAGTAATACTCCATTGTGTATATGTACCACAGCTTTCTTATCCATTCATCTGCTGATGGACATCTAGGTTGTTTCCATGTCCTGGCTATTATAAACAGTGCTGCGATGAACATTGGGGTACATGTGTCTCTTTCAATTCTGGTTTCCTCGGTGTGTATGCCCAGAAGTGGGATTGCTGGGTCATAAGGTAGTTCTATTTGCAATTTTTTAAGGAATCTCCACACTGTTCTCCATAGTGGCTGTACTAGTTTGCATTCCCACCAACAGTGTAGGAGGGTTCCCTTTTCTCCACACCCTCTCCAGCATTTATTGCTTGCAGATTTCTGGATCGCAGCTGTTCTGACTGGTGTGAAGTGGTACCTCATTGTGGTTTTGATTTGCATTTCTCTAATAATGAGTGATGTTGAGCATCTTTTCATGTGTTTGTTAGCCATCCGTATGTCTTCTTTGGAGAAATGTCTATTTAGTTCTTTGGCCCATTTTTTGATAGGGTCGTTTATTTTTCTGGAGTTGAGCTGCATAAGTTGCTTGTATATTTTTGAGATTAGTTGTTTGTCAGTTGCTTCATTTGCTATTATTTTCTCCCATTCAGAAGGCTGTCTTTTCACCTTGCTTATATTTTCCTTTGTTGTGCAGAAGCTTTTAATTTTAATTAGATCCCATTTGTTTATTTTTGCTTTTATTTCCAGCATTCTGGGAAGTGGATCATAGAGGATCCTGCTGTGATTTATGTCTGAGAGTGTTTTGCCTATGTTCTCCTCTAGGAGTTTTATAGTTTCTGATCTTACATTTAGATCTTTAATCCATTTTGAGTTTATTTTTGTGTGCGGTGTTAGAAAGTGATCTAGTTTCATTCTTTTACAAGTGGTTGACCAGTTTTCCCAGCACCACTTGTTAAAGAGATTGTCTTTACTCCATTGTATATTCTTGCCTCCTTTGTCAAAGATAAGGTGTCCATATGTGTGTGGATTTATCTCTGGGCTTTCTATTTTGTTCCATTGATCTGTATGTCTGTCTTTGTGCCAGTACCATACTGTCTTGATGACTGTGGCTTTGTAGTAGAGCCTGAAGTCAGGCAAGTTGATTCCTCCAGTTCCATTCTTCTTTCTCAAGATTGCTTTGGCTATTCGAGGTTTTTTGTATTTCCATACAAATCTTGAAATTATTTGTTCTAGTTCTGTGAAAAATGTGGCTGGTAGCTTGATAGGGATTGCATTGAATTTGTAAATTGCTTTGGGTAGTATACTCATTTTCACTATATTGATTCTTCCAATCCATGAACATGGTATATTTCTCCATCTATTAGTGTCCTCTTTGATTTCTTTCATCAGTGTTTTATAGTTTTCTATATATAGGTCTTTAGTTTCTTTAGGTAGATATATTCCTAAGTATTTTATTCTTTTTGTTGCAATGGTGAATGGAATTGTTTCCTTAATTTCTTTTTCTACTTTCTCATTATTCGTGTATAGGAATGCAAGGGATTTCTGTGTGTTGATTTTATATCCTGCAACTTTACTGTATTCATTGATTAGCTCTAGTAATTTTCTGGTGGAGTCTTTAGGGTTTTCCATGTAGAGGATCATCTGCAAACAGTGAGAGTTTTACTTCTTCTTTTCCAATTGGGATTCCTTTTATTTCTTTTTCTGCTCTGATTGCTGTGGCCAAAACTTCCAGAACTATGTTGAATAGTAGCGGTGAAAGTGGACACCCTTGTCTTGTTCCTGACTTTAGGGGAAATGCTTTCAATTTTTCACCATTGAGGATAATGTTTGCTGTGGGTTTGTCATAGATAGCTTTTATTATGTTGAGGTATGTTCCTTCTATTCCTGCTTTCTGGAGAGTTTTTATCATAAATGGATGTTGAATTTTGTCAAAGGCCTTCTCTGCATCTATTGAGATAATCATATGGTTTTTATTTTTCACTTTGTTAATGTGGTGAATTACATTGATTGATTTGCGGATATTGAAGAATCCTTGCATCCCTGGGATAAAGCCCACTTGGTCATGGTGTATGATCGTTTTAATGTGTTGTTGGATTCTGATTGCTAGAATTTTGTTGAGGATTTTTGCATCTATGTTCATCAGTGATATTGGCCTGTAGTTTTCTTTTTTTGTGACATCTTTGTCAGGTTTTGGTATTAGGGTGATGGTGGCCTCATAGAATGAGTTTGGAAGTTTACCTTCCTCTGCAATTTTCTGGAAGAGTTTGAGGAGGATAGGTGTTAGCTCTTCTCGAAATTTTTGGTAGAATTCAGCTGTGAAGCCATCTGGACCTGGGCTTTTGTTTGCTGGAAGACTTCTGATTACAGTATCAATTTCCGTGCTTGTGATGGGTCTGTTAAGATTTTCTATTTCTTCCTGGTTCAGTTTTGGAAAATTGTACTTTTCTAAGAATTTGTCCATTTCTTCCACGTTGTCCATTTTATTGGCATACAACTGCTGATAGTAGTCTCTTATGATCCTTTGTATTTCTGTGTTGTCTGTTGTGATCTCTCCATTTTCATTTCTAATTTTATTGATTTGATTTTTCTCTCTTTGCTTCTTGATGAGTCTGGCTAATGGTTTGTCAATTTTATTTATCCTTTCAAAGAACCAGCTTTTGGCTTTGTTGATTTTTGCTATGGTCTCTTTTGTTTCTTTTGCATTTATTTCTGCCCTAATTTTTAAGATTTCTTTCCTTCTACTAACTCTGGGGTTCTCCAACTCTTCCTTTTCTAGTTGCTTTAGTTGTAGAGTTAGGTTGTTTATTTGACTTTTTTCTTGCTTCTTGAGGTATGCCTGTATTGCTATGAACTTTCCTCTTAGCACTGCTTTTATAGTGTCCCACAGGTTTTGGGTTGTTGTGTTTTCATTTTCATTCGTTTCTATGCATATTTTGATTTCTTTTTTGATTTCTTCTGTGATTTGTTGGTTATTCAGAAGTGTGTTGTTCAACCTCCATATGTTGGAATTTTTAATAGTTTTTCTCCTGTAATTGAGATCTAATCTTAATGCATTATGGTCAGAAAAGATGCTTGGAATGATTTCGATTTTTTTGAATTTATCAAGTTTAGATTTATGGCCCAGGATGTGATCTATCCTGGAGAAGGTTCCATGAGCACTTGAAAAAAAGGTGTAATTCGTTGTTTTGGGGTGAAATGTCCTGTAGATATCAATTAGGTCTAACTGATCTAATGTATCATTTAAAGTTTGCGTTTCTTTGTTAATTTTCTGTTTAGTTGATCTGTCCATAGGTGTGAGTGGGGTATTAAAGTCTCCCACTATTATTGTGTTATTGTTGATTTCCCCTTTCATACTTTTTAGCATTTGTCTTACATATTGTGGTGCTCCTATATTGGGTGCATATATATTTATAATTGTTATATCTTCTTCTTGGATTGTTCCTTTGATCATTATGTAGTGGCCTTCTTTGTCTCTTTTCACAGCCTTTGTTTTAAAGTCTATTTTATCGGATATGAGTATTGCCACTCCTGCTTTCTTTTGGTCTCTATTTGCATGGTGTATCTTTTTCCAGCCCTTCACTTTCAGTCTGTATGTGTCCCTTGTTTTGAGGTGGGTCTCTTGTAAGCAGCATATAGAGGGGTCTTGTTTTTGTATCCATTCGGCCAGTCTTTGTCTTTTGGTTGGGGCGTTCAACCCATTTACGTTTAAGGTAATTATTGATAAGTATGATCCCGTTGCCATTTACTTTATTGTTTTGGGTTCGGGTTTATACACCCTTTTCGTGTTTCCTGTCTAGAGGATATCCTTTAGAATTTGTTGGAGAGCTGGTTTGGTGGTGCTGAATTCTCTCAGCTTTTGCTTGTCTGTAAAGCTTTTGATTTCTCCTTCGTATTTGAATGAGATCCTTGCTGGGTACAGTAATCTGGGCTGTAGGTTATTGTCTTTCATCACTTTAAGTATGTCTTGCCATTCCCTCCTGGCCTGAAGAGTTTCTATTGACAGATCAGCTGTTATCCTTATGGGAATCCCCTTGTGTGTTATTTGTTGTTTTTCCCTTGCTGCTTTTAATATTTGTTCTTTGTGTTTGATCTTTGTTAATTTGATTAATATGTGTCTTGGGGTGTTTCGCCTTGGGTTTATCCTATTTGGGACTCTCTGTGTTTCTTGGACTTGGGTGATTATTTCCTTCCCCATTTTAGGGAAGTTTTCAACTATTATCTCCTCAAGGATTTTCTCATGATCTTTCTTTCTGTCTTCTTCTTCTGGGACTCCTATAATTCGAATGTTGGAGCGTTTCATATTGTCCTGGAGGTCTCTGAGATTGTCCTCGTTTCTTTTAATTCGTTTTTCTTGTTTCCTCTCTGATTCATTTATTTCTACCATTCTATCTTCTATTTCACTAATCCTATCTTCTGCCTCCGTTATTCTACTATTTGTTGCCTCCAGAGTGTTTCTGATCTCATTTATTGTGTTATTCATTATATTTTGACTCTTTTTTATTTCTTCTAGGTCCTTGTTAAATCTTTCTTGCATCTTCTCAATCCTTGTCTCTAGGCTATTTATCTGTGATTCCATTTTGATTTCCAGATTTTGGATCATTTTCACTATCAATATTCGGAATTCCTTCTCTGGTAGATTCCCTATTTCTTCCTCTTTTGTTTGGTTTGGTGGGCAACTCTCCTGTTCCTTTACCTGCTGAGTATTCCTCTGTCTCTTCATCTTGGTTATATTGCTGCGTTTGCGGTGGTGGCCTTTTTATATTCTGATAATTTGTGGAGTTCTCTTTATTATGGAGCTTCCTCACTTTGGGTGGGGTTCTATCAGTGGCTTGTCAAGGTTTCCTGGTTAGGGAGGCTTGTGTTGGAGTTTTGGTGGGTGGAGCTGGGTTTCTTCTCTCTGGAGTGCAGTGGAGTGACCTGTTTTGAAGACAATGGTCTGCTTTTCTGGTTGCCTGATGTCCTCTGCCAGCCTACAGAAGTTGTTTTGTGGAGTTTGCTCGGCGTTGAAATGTTCTTTTGAGGAATTTGTGAGGGAGAACGTGATCTTCCCGTCCTATTCCTCCGCCATCTTTTTGTCATGTTCGAATCACCATATTAATTCCAGACCAAACAGACTTCAGAGCAAGGAAAATTATCAGACATAAAGATGGGACATTATGTAAAGATCGAAGGATGAATTCTTCAAGAAAACATGGCAATATTTAATGTAAGTCAAATGCATGTGGCAAAAATGATAAAATGATAAATAAATCCACTGTTATAGACTTCAACACCCCGGTATCAGTAATTGACAGACTCAGCAGGCAGAAAATCAGTCAAACTGAATAGAACCATCAATCAACTGGATCTAATTGACGTTTATAGACTACTTCATCCAACAATAGTAGAATACGTAGTCTTCTCAAGTTCCTATGGGACATTTGCCAAGATATACCACATTCTGGAACATATAATATCTTTAACAAATTTAAAAGAATAGAAATCATACAATGTCTGCTCTCAAACCACAATGAAATTAAACTGTAAATCAATAACAGAAAGATAGCTGGAAAATCCCCAAATATCTAGAAATGGAACAGTACATTTCTACATGACACATCAGTCAAAGAAATGTTAAAAGAAATTAAAAAATAGTTTGAGCTAGGGAAAAATGAAAATGCAACTTATCAACATTTGTGAAATGCAGTAAAAGCAGTACTTAGAGGAAAATTTATAGGATTGAATGCATATATTAATAAAGAAGAATGACTTAAAATCAATAATCTGAGCTTCCACCTTGGGAAACTAGGAAAAAAAGAGAAAATTAAATCCAAAGTAAGTATAATAAATGAAATAATAAAAATTAGAACAGAAATAAATGAAATTTAAAATGAGAAATCAATAGAGAAAAATCAACAGCTTGTCTTTGAAAAGATCAATTAAATTGTAAACCTTTAACCAGGCCAACCAAGAAAAAAAGAGAACACATGAATTGCTAATATCAAAAATGTAAAGGAGTCTATACTACTTATTCTATGGATATTAAAAGCATAATACAGGAATATTATGAACAACTCTTCACCCATAAATTTGATGCCCTAGATGAAGTGAACTAATTCCTTAAAAGACAAATCTATTAAAACTCAGACATGGATATAGCCAATATGAATAGGTCTATATTCATTAAAGAAATTAAATCAATAATTAACAACCTTTCCAAAAAGATCACCAGTTCAGAGGTGAAGTTGATCAAGCATTTAAGAAAGAACTTCTATCACCTCTTTAAACAACACTAGAAAGACTTTCTTTGCAGCTGAATATTTGTCCAGGTATAATAATTTTCTTAAAATACATTTTTGGATAGAAATAGCTAGATTAAAATATTATCTATGTGTATAGATCATAAAATATTAACTATATATATAGATAATATTTTGGTATATATTTTCAAATTGCTCTATGACGTTTGATACCGATTTATTTTTCTACCAACTTGCTAACTTTAGAATTGATTTTTTTGTCTTTGCTACTTTTATAGGTAAAAAATATGAACACATTAATATCTTAACTGCATTTTTGAACAAATAAATGTAAAATTAATTTTAGTTATTTTAGTGTATTTTTAGCCATTTTTTTCAGTTTTAAATAATCTTTTAATGTATATTAGTATTATTTTAATAGTAGCATCATATAATGCTTAGATTTGTCAACTGCTGTTCTAAGTACTGTATGTGTGCTTACTAACTTAATCCTCCAGAAACCCTAAAGGTAATGATATTATTTCCATTTTACAGATAAGAAAATTGGGGCATAAAAAGGTTAAATTGCCTAAGGTCATGTAAAGTTGGATTTTAAGTATGTCACATGGCAGAATCTGTATTCTTAAATATTTTAAAACTTATTTTTAATTGGAGGATAATTACTTTACACTGTTACATTCTTAAATATTACACCAGTTGATTTTTATGGGCTCCTTGTTTTTAGAATACACACACACACACACACACACACACATACACATACAAACACACACACAGGTACATATGCAAGCAAGCACGTGAGTTTCCAAGCAAACCACCAAAGGCAGACACCACAAGTGAGTTAATATGTGGAACTGATACAGCAAATATAATTTCAATTTACTATAGTTAAAACAGAAAAACAAACTAGATAAAATATTATATATTTTAGAATTAACATCCCACCCATTTGCCAGGTTTGCTTCTACTACTTCCATGATTTCATTATTTACATTCATATGTTTTACTTACATGAAACTTTCTTTGGTTATTGGTATGAATTATTGATTATGATCAGATTAAAATTATCTTTTTTAAAAAACGTTGGCCATTGTTCTAACACACTGAATGAGCCATTTATCTTTTATCCACAGATTTAAATTCCATATTACATCAACCTGGGCATGCTTCTGAAATTTTTCTTCTGATCCATTGGTTTGTCATAGCAAATCAAACCACACTGATTTTATATTGTAGATATATAATGTATAAATGGCAAGACTTCCTGAATGTACATTTTTTCTTGACTTTTTAACTTACTGTTTCTTTTACAGACCTTAAAGTCATTTTGTTGAATTTCTAAAAAAAAAATTACATAATTTATTCCAATCACCTTTCCTGTTATTTTTAATCATTGTATAGTTGTTTTAGCATTTGGGAAAAAATAATCTAATTAACTGTAAATTGTAATAATTTTATTTTCTTTCCACAAATTTGCACTGGTCATGTATTTCTGGAATTTTTGCAATGTCTAAAACTTTCAAAGAAAAAGTATCTTAAAATATTACTGTATATACAGATGTACACAATATGTGCATATAAACAATATATTCTACCTCTTTACTTTTCTAATTCCTTGAAATTCTGGTCTCAACTGATTCCATTTTTTCTGTGAATCTTTTATTGTTATATTTCTAAGTCTTTGAGTTAAAATTCAATTCATCAAAATTTTTGTCAAAAATGAAAATATGCAATGTTTAAAATTTTTATCTCAAACTGATCATTTTTAATATTTGATATATAGATTTTCATTGTTACTTTTATATAAATTAAATTTTAACTCTTTTAAGTTAATATTTAAGAGAGTATTATTAAATTTTTTGACAAGTGTTATTTTTACTTAATGTTATTATTACTTTATATTTTGGTTAAGTATGAAACATAAACTTCTAATTTTTAAGAATGTATTGGTGTTTTTTGTTGATTAATAAGATTCACTTTTAATAAACATTATATGGGTGCCAGAAAATAAGGCATAGTCTCTAAAAAGTGATGTTTATTATTCAGAATTTCTCACTTAATTTTCCTAATGATCTGACAAAGATAAAATCAATTTTAAAAAATCATGATAATTGTGTTTGTCCCAATTTTCTTTGTATTTCTAAAGACATTGTTGCTTGGGCAAAATTCCTTCCATCTACTGGCATTAATGTGTTGCCTTCCGTTTGGGTGATAGTGTGAGTTTTGCCTTTTCCCCATTGTCACCATCAGCACTTGGGCAGAATATTTGTGTGTATGTGTATGTGTCAGGTATGTGTGATGAGTGTGGAGGTGAAGCTAAATCAAGGTCTTCTAGCCAGATGCTCTTTTGAACAGAAAGTGACCTTCCTTAGATCTGCTCTCTCTCCATCCTTCATTTTGCCATCCGTCAAACATGGTAGAGACCTCAGTGAGGTGGAGTAAAGAAAAGTGATGGAACCTAAGCTGTTACTCAGCTTGCAAAGGCTGGTTATGGCAACAGCAGGTTGGGCTTTATTTCCAGTTCCTTCTTGATTTCATTGTTCAGTCACTCAGTCGTGTCCAACTCTGCAGTCCCATGAACTACAGTACCCCAAGCTTCCCTGTCCCTCACTATCTCCCAGAGTTTGCTCAAACTCATGTCCTTGAATCAGTGATGCCATCCAACCATCTCCTCCTCAGTTGCCCCTTTCTCCTCCTGCCCTCAATCTTTCCCAGCATCAGGGTCTTTTCCAATGAGTTGGCTCTTTGCATCAGGTGGCCTAAGTATTAAAGCTTCAGCTTCTGCATCCGTCATTCCAATGAATATTCAGGGTTGATTTCCTTTAAGATCAACTAGTTTGATCTTCTTCCTGACCAAGGGACCCTCAAGAGTCCTCTCCAGCAACACAGTGTGAAAGCATCAATTCTTCAGTGTTCAGCCTTTTTTATTGTCCAATTCTTACACCCGTACATTACTACTGGAAAAACCATAGGTTTGACTAGCTGGTCCATATTCCTCTGGCTCTACAATTGCAAGGGATGTTCAAAATGACCATACCTCCAGGAATGACTTTCATGTATTTAGATGTATTTTAAGGGCAATTTTAGAAAATCACTAAAACAGGTGCACCTCAGTGGTAACAGTGCTCTGCCACTTGGGAAAGAGATCATGAAAATCAAAGTCAGACTCACAGAAAGCCAGCCGTCCAGTGGGCAGGACACCCAATGTGACATCCTCTTTTCTAAAAATTCAGTAATCCATCACAGAGAAATCAAGACTGCTTTATTCTGTCTCTCCCATGGCTGGTGCTGTGATCAAAAGGCTATCAAAAAGGAAATACAAAACTCGGTCAAAAGTTGCAGATCAGTATTACTCTTTTGACACCCTCTCCAGTATATCCTATGTGCACCACTTCCATGGCACCACCCCACTCTCTGAAGCTTAGCCCTTTATTTTATCCTGATATTCTATGATCAGAGATTCTTAAGGTTGATAAGGGTAGTAAGAAATCCTTAGATTCTAGTCAGTCCCTGTCTGGAATTTGAACTCCCTTGGTTTTTACACCATCCAAAGCATCCTTCATTTTTTTCTCCCATCTATTCACACACATACAATCTCAGTACTTACCTCTGAGCGGTTTCTCATGCTGTTTGCACCCCTCGCTAGATGGTACACTTTCCACTCCTTTGTCTAGTTAAATCCACTCATCAAGGCTTAATTCACATTATACCTTCACAAAGAATTTTTTGACCTGTAACTGATCCCTCTATTTTTTTTACATCCTTAGTTGATCTGTGTGTAATAATACTCAGTATTCTCAAAATTGATTCTCACTCTCAAATAAACTAATAATCTACTTGGGGCACGTGGTAACCTATTCTCCCTTGACCTAGCCTAGCACAATTGTTCAGTAAAGTCTTTGGAAATTGCTTTTCTTGGCCCCCAAAAAGGAACTGGCATCACTCTAGTTTGGTTCTGAAAAGAGAAACGTAATTCCTCACATTTGAGTAAAAGTTCAACCCAAAAGATGGCTCATATGAGTGTGGTTTCTGATTCACATCTACACTCATCTGCCATGGTGAGAGCCTCCTCCTCACCCACTCCCAGCAATGAGGTGTTTATTTGGACTTTTTGGCCCGTGTGCCATTTTTGGAGTCTAGAATGCTCTTTCAGGCACATGCACACACAGAGTGAGGTGATGTCTCCCTTCTCAGGATCATGTAAGCTATGGTCTGCTCTGATTTCATATCCAAATTCTATCTATTTTAATGTGAAGTAATTACACCATATCAAGTTTCTTCCTGCAGCACCACGCATCTTACTCTCCTCTCGTCTAGCACCTCTCGTCATCTGTAAAGGGGGCTAGGAACAGAGTGAGCTGTGTATGAAAGAACAAATGCATCAAGCCCCCAAACACCTCACCCTCCAGCACTGCCAGTCACCCCACCCCATCTCCTCTCAGAACCTCCTAATGTTAAGAACTGGGGGTTACAACACAAAACACCACCACTTTACGATCCAGTAACGCAGTCTCAGATTTGCATAGTGAGAAGGTTTTTGTCTGCCATCAGTTCAGAGAAGTATTTTAGACACGACTCTAGCCTTGGCCAAATGAGTTCTACTGAATCACTCTCCACATTTGTGAGTCGGGGTGGGGGTGGGGGGGGCTGAAGATATAATAAAGGTGCAAGGTTTGGTTGCATGAATTCTGCAAAATCATATATCATTTTTGGAATTCTTAAAATGTGTGTGTTGTAAATCTTGGTGCAAATACTTTCTTGCTAGAAGGAGACAGAACAAGAAAAAAAGATGTTTTGGAAAAGCCTGGTGAAGCGGCAGATGGCCTATAAGCTCCTTGAGGGCAGATGCTAATCCACACCCACACTGAAGGATCCAGTGACCTTCGGGGCATTCATATAGTAGTAATCTGAACTTGCTAGATTGGGCTGAACTGAATCAAATGAAAAGATGCAGCTGGAATTGGATTCCTCTGACCTGTGGGCAGAGAATTAGGGTCATCCAGAATTCATTAAGCAAGGTTGGATATAGAGTTTCCTTTGGTACAAAGGCCAAATTCAGAAATTCCTCAACAGTGGTCTACTTCACATCCCTGAATACATCGGCATCCCCCTCCTCCAAGACCAACGCTATAGCCTATTCATTGTTTTACTGTATCTACACGCTGTAAGGACATCTTTTGCTGAGAAACCTCCCACCTACAAATATGAACTTGTCATTTGGAGGAAGCTGAGTAGCTTCCAACTCATGGGCTACTGAACATCAGAGCTGGAAGGACTTTTTGAGATCATTGACAAAACAGAAATTTGAGGTCTGAAATACTCACAGGATCTTTGAGAATAAGCAAGAGAAATAAACTGACCTAATTAAACACTAAAGAAAAGATATCAAGCAGCTTCCAGAAGCTATGGGATAAGGAGCCTCAAGTCTAAGGCTGAGCAGCAAGATGGGAGCCAGAACAGGGACCATTTAGCCCCGGGATCCACTCCTGCTAGAGTGGACATCACCTACATCTATTAACTGAGTCCCAAGCCCTTGCCTAGGAAGAAAAATTGTGTTTGGTTGAGCTTAGGTCACATACTTGACCTTCATCCCTGAAAGGACAAGAAAAGGAGGATTCTGGTGCAAGGGCCTCAAGGATCTTTTGCTACTTCTCTGTGAAAGAGGAATAAATCTGGATTCTCTGTATCCCTCAAATGACATATAATCAGAGACAGAACATTTCTCCCAAGGGTTCTGTCACAGGTCCAATCCTACCTAACACTTAAAGGAATCCTCATATGAGTACACTATTTTTAAATGTTATAAATTAAGTTATAAACTATTAAATAAAACATGTTATATCCTCCTACCTGGATAAATATAGCTTTATAACAGCCTGTCAGATCAGATTTGAGTT
The DNA here is from genome assembly GCF_042477335.2 of Ovis canadensis. NCBI lineage: Eukaryota > Metazoa > Chordata > Mammalia > Artiodactyla > Bovidae > Ovis > Ovis canadensis. The sequence goes on along the minus strand of NC_091258.1, from coordinate 54,631,090 downwards.
TAGAATTCCCAAATGCCTTGGAATTCTGTCTACACAAGTAGCTGTTGTTCAGTTGCTTAAGTAGTGTCTGACTCTTTGCTAACCCATGGACTACAACATGCCAGGCTTCTCTGTCCTTCACTATCTTCCACAGTTTGCTCAAATTCATGTCCATTGAGTTGATGATACTATCCAACCATCTCATCCTCAGTCATCCCCTACTCCTCCTGCCCGCAGTCTCTCCCAGCATCAGGGACTTTTTCAATGAGTTAACTCTTCCTAACAGGTAGCCAAAGTATTGGAGCTTCAGCACCAATTCTTCCAATGAACATTTAGGGTTGACTTCCTTTAAGATTGACCAGTTTGATCTCCTTGCAGTCCAAGGGTCTCTCAAGAGCCTTCTCCAGCACCACAGTTTGAAAGCATCAATTCATCAGTCCTCAGTCTTCTTTATGGTCCAACTCATGCAGGTACATGACTATTGGGCAAACCATAGCTTTGACTATATAGACTTTTGTTGGCAAAGTGATGTCTCTGCTTTTCAATATGCTGTCTAGTTTTGTCATAACTTTTCTTCCGAGGAGCAAGCATCTTTTAATTTTATAGCTGCAACCACTGTCCTCAGTGACTTCAGAGCCTGAGAAAATAAAGTCTACCACTTTCCATTTTTCCCCCATCTATTTGCCATGAAGTGATGGGACTGGATGCCATGATCTTAGTTTTTTGAATGTTGAGTTTTAAGCTAACTTTTTCACTCTCCTCCTTCACCTTCAAGAGGCTCTTTAGTTCCTCCTCACTTTCTACCATTAGGATGGTATCATCTGCATATATGAGTTATTGATATGTCTCCCAGCAATCTTGATTCCAGCTTGTGCTTCATCCAGCCTGCCATTTCACATGATGTACTCTGCATATAAATTAAACAAGCAGGGTGACAGTATACTGCCTTGATGTACTCCTTTCCCAATTTTGGTTCCCATCGGATTCTAGCTATTGCTTCTTGACCTGCATACAGGTTTCTCAGGAGGCAGGTACGGTGATCTGACATTCCCATCTCTTTAAGAATATAAGATCACCCAGTTTGTTATGATCCACACAGTCAATGGCTTTAATGTAGTTAATTAAGAAGTAGACATTTATACAAATAGAATATACTCATTTCTACCCTACCACCACAGAAGCCCTTTCTCAGCTTACAGACCACTTCCTTTTCAACTCTGCTCTCTCCTGCATCCTAAGGCCCTCCCATTCACACAAGTGAACACCCAGCCTACATGCCAAGCTGTCTATTCTACTCACAAACAGCAGACCCATGGCCGTAACTCCAACTGGGGTTTGCAGTCTGCGCTTGAGAGGTGGGATCCAAGGAAGAGATAAATGCAAACTTGGCCTTTCAGGATCCTTTGGGCAGGAGGTCAGTATTGCTAGTGTGGTCCACAGAAGGCGGTGTGGGCTTCAGCCACGTGTCCTTGTCTTGTGGGGAGGGGCACAGCCAATGAGGTACCAGGCTGGGACTTTTCTTGTTTGTATCTAAGGGAAGAGCTGCACTGTTAGTTGAGGAGGAGGAGAATGGAGGCTGAAAAGAAAGAAAAAAAAAGGCACTTATTCCTCCACAGGCCCAGTCAAGCGAGGGCCTTTGCTCAAGATCACACAGCAAGCTAGCATGTAATCAAGCAGAACTAGAACTAGGCCTTAAGTCGCACGTCTCATCACTTCAGCTCCAGTGCTAGGTAACAGATCTGAAAAATCTAAGATGCCTAAATTCTCCTTTAGGAAGTTCCTACCCAAGTTCCTATATAGCTTCAGGTAGTAATATGCCTGCCAATGCAGGAAATGCAGGTTCAATCTCTAGGTCAGGAAGATCCCTCGGAGGAGGAAATGGTGACCCACTCCAGTTTTCTTGCCTGGAAAATTCCATGGACAGAGAAGCCTGGTGGGCTACAGCCCATGGGATTGCAAAGAGCTGGATATGACTAAAGCAACTGAGCACACACACAGTCACTCGGCAAGCCTACGAATGGAAGTCTTGACCTCATCTGAACATAAAGTAGCTATGTTGTATCTTGTAGGGCTGGACAGGCCAACGATTGCTGTGAAGGATGGAGGCCAACTACTGAGTGAACAAGTACCCTCAGGAATGTGATAGCTCAGCCACTATGGCCTGGCTATGAGGCTGGTGAAATGTCAGGGGACCTGAGTTCTGGTCTTGCCTCTGTCATTTGTTTGTACTTATAAATATACCATTACATTTCCCTGGGTGCCTACAGTCTCCTCATTTGTATAGTAAGTGAAGAAAAAAAAAAAAAAACTGTTGGATCACAGGAGCAGAAGTCCAAGGGTGTTGGCTTCAGGTATAGTTGGATTCAGGGGCCCAAAAGAAGTCCTAAGGACAAACCCACTCAGTGAATGCTCAGTTTTCATGAAATGCATGCTCCTGGCTAGGAGTTATGACGACAGTGGATGCTGGCCAAGCTAGCCCATCTCTGCTGCCCTATGACAATGGCTTCTCTGAAAATGAGGAGGAATGTGAAGCTGAAAGCAGTGAAGGCAAATCCAGAGTTGTAAAGTTTAAAGCTGCAGAAACTGGTGAAAGCTTGGCCTGCCTGCCTCCCATGGGGGAACACTCCTTAACTCAGCCCCATTCTCTCCCTTTCTCAGAGCAGCTGTCCATCTCCAGTGAGGGCAAGCTCCAAAAAGGAATAGACAGGAATGTCAAAATGCTCTCTCCGCATACCTGGGTCCTCTCCAGAGAAGGACTGTTGTCTCTTTGGGAGGTGGCTTGGGGGAGGAGGGTGACCCAGTGCAGCAAGATTTAGACTTGTGCCATTCCAGTGCCAGCCCTGCCACTTACTGGTGGGGTGACTTAAACACATTGCTTTCTTTCTTATCTGCCTTAGTTTCCTTGCCTGTAAAATGGGGATAAGTATAGTGCCTGCCACTATTAGGGTTATTGCGATGATGAAATAATATCCATAAAGTGTTTCAAACAATTTCCTGGAGGTAGTGAGCACTATCTATCTAAGAGTTGGCTAAAGTAGGGGGGAAAAAATACTACTAGGAGATGAAGGGAGAGGTAACAAGTCACAGAACTCCTTCCCCAGTCGCCCTTCCTCCTGCATGTGAGAGGACCTCCTCACCCTCCTCTCTTGTCCTAAGCCACACCTACTGTCCCATCGCCATTCTCCCCTCAGCCTTTCTGAATTTCCGCACAGTGCAGATCCCAGACAGAGCAGAGGCACCCTGGAAGGAAGGACCACAGGGCAGAGGGTGTGCTGTGATCTGTCTACACTCTTGAGAGGGAAAGCCACCCCCTCTGCTCCTCATGGCTTCCTTCCTCACTCTGCCTAACCCCAAGCCCTCAGTGGCTCCCTATATTGACTGGATCCCAGGGAAGCCAGTTTGAACTTGATTTCAAGCCCTACCCACAGGCCAAGAGCTGCTGCCAAACAGCCTCCCATCTGTCTTATCTCTGTAGCCCCTTCCCTCCAACGAACCTTCTCTTTGTCCCAACAAAATGGACATAGAACCCTCCACATCAAACATGGGCACTTCCCCCACTGAAAGCCCTCACTGCCCACTCTTGCCTCCAGGCCCTGTCACTCTCCATGTCCTCCAGGAATGCACCCTCTGCCGCCCCTGCCATCTTCCAGCTCACACACTGGCCCATTAGCTCCTTGACCTGATGCCTGTGGCCTCGGCGGCCTCCTCACTCCTCCCATGTCGGAGCCCACCTCCCCTCCGCCACCCCCAGACAGGGACCCTGCCTTGGTCCCAGTGTCCAGACCAGAAGGCAGTGCTAACCCAGCCTGCTCTCTTCCAAGGTCCCTGCCGTATGCCCCTCACCACACGTCTGGCCCCTTTACTGTCCCAGGTCCCCATGAGCACTCAGCATTGTTCTTCGAGTCCCTCCTCACCTGGCACTTTCTGGTTTATGGATACACCCCCACGCCCTCTAGTTTAGCATCAGTTCATTGCTGACCTCAGTCTTCCTACCCCTCCCCTCTGGGCCTTGGCGAGATCCATCCCAGCTGCCTTTCCTGGTGGTTTGGGAGAGTGTTCATCAACAATTTCCTGTGATATGGAATCTTTTGCAGCAGATTTATCCTCCTCTGTCTGAGGAACAAGTTTTCCCAAGCCGGGGAATTGACGGGCAGGCAGAGGCTACTGTGATGTCAGAGCAAGGGCAGCGTGTCTGGTCCCTGTTTCTCTGATCATCCCTGAGCTCTTCATTCCCTCTTTCTTTTTCTCCACCCCTGTTTTCATTTTCTCTTGCTTTCTGGTCTCCGTTGTCTCCTTCATCTCCATTCATTTTCCCCCTTTGCTTGGATAAAACTTATTACAAACCAACTTTGTCGGACAACTTTTGTAAACGGTGCCCAACATTTATCACATTTGTGTTCAATATTTTTCTTACATATAAAGACCTGACAGCCTGCTCCTCTATGATAGATGTACTTATTTCTTCTAAACTATCACTAACCAAGCATATCATTTTTATACAGTGACTGTATATTCAATTTTCTACAGTTTTGACTACTAAACAGGCTCACCAGTGAGCAAATGACAAATATATTGCAGTATTAGTGAGGGCTGGCTTAAATCCACATAAGACTGTGGAGTCAGTCTTTGTTCCTGTTTTCCATGGCTGAGAAGATGAGGAGAATGAAGGGTGGGCTCACTGGTTGGGGGCCTTTTCATGTGCCCAGCACAAGGATCTGGCCAGCCGGCTTCCTCTCTTCTCCATAAGCTGGCCAGCTTCCAGGTTCTGCGGCTAAGGTCTGGGTCAGAGCATTCCCTCTCTCTAGGTTGTATTTTGCAAAAATATGCTAAAGCCTTTGCTATTTTCTATCCTACTAACAACCTTTATTACTCCAAGGACCCTAGCAAAACAGCCCTTAGTGTGCCAACTCAGTTGGGGCTGTGAGGCATGTGGACCCCTGGGCAGGAAGCTCTTACTGTATCCCGTAGTTGAGAGGCAGGTGATTTCCATTTATCCTCTCTCCCTCTCCCTCTTTCTCTCACTCGTTCACAAGTTGAGCTCCTACTACGTGCCCTGCTCAGTGCTTCGTGAACAGACCTGCCCCACCCCTCAAGAATCATCAAGTCTAAAAGCAAAGTCAGAGTGAACCATTTTAAGAGAGTGAGCTACAGAGGAGTGTCCATGGTCAGAGAACTAAGACAGTTGTGAGAAACAAAGCTCAGAAAAGAGGCAAACCCTTGAAATGGACTTGGCATTGGTTCTGGGGCTCTTGTGGGGTTGAAGCGTCAATAATGGATCTGTTGCAATTCAGCCACAGAGATGATGTACGAGGCTTTTCTACTGACATTGAATCAGGTCACTGGGCCCATTGGATGCGATACAATGTCAATGAAACTGTTATGTGTTATTGATGTCAGTCACGGAATAGATAAAAACATTATAAAAATAGCTTTTGTAGCCATTTACATTTTTTTTTTCATAAATGGCAAAAGGCATCAGTCCCTACCTGCCAGAAAGTGAGGTAGCAAAGGATTGGCTTTCACACCAGTGACTGTGAAACCTCAGGAGGTCAGAAAGGGGGCACCCCCACCCTCCATGACAGGTGACTGCAGAACAAAAGCCGTGAGGTTGCACAGCCCTCACCATCCAAGAAGGAAGGAGAAAGGTAGCAGCTGACTCGGTTGAGTAGGCTCAGTGTGTTCCTTCTTTCACCTGACAGACACCCATTGAGACCCTACTGGGTGCTAGAGATGAGAGTTGGAAATAACCTACCCTGTTCTGATTGCACTCATAGCCTAATGCACTCTCAGGGTTCTCATTTGGAAAATGAGGATCACATCTCCCCTCAGAACTATAAGAAGAGAATGGGATGTGCAGCTGGCACTCAGCCAGCAGTCTTGCTCCCTTGATGTGCTTTTATTTTGGAGGCACTACATTAGGATCATGCAGGTGAGTCCACTGCAGGTGAGCCAGGATCATGCCAAAAACTCGGAGAAGTGTTGCCTTATGGTGTCCTGGTTGGCCATCCCTTGGTGAAGGGCAGACAATAGCAGCTTCATTTTACATAGAAACACTCTCAAGTGATTTGGCCAAAGACATAAAAAGAGTAATGGCCACAGTCTGGTGCTGTCCAAGTCTGTTGGGGTATCATGGGTGTGCCCTTCACTACTTTCTGCTGCTGTCATATGGCAAGACAGGGGATGTCCCTTGAGCTCCAATAGTTTAGTATTCAAGGAGTCCTGGAGCTTAGATTCAGGTTAGCCAAGACTTGAATCTCCTGACTGACAGCCCAATGCTCCTCCTCCAGGATCACATGGCTTCCCTCCTCATCCACAGCACAATCCATACCCCCACATCTCCACCCAAAGGTCTGCTTAACTCAGAGCTAAGAAGAGGTCTTAAACCAGACTCCAAATTGTGTAGGACACTCAGCCGAGGTTTCCCAGCATGGCTCCACCTGGCATCTATGTGTCTGAGGAGTGAGGGGCCTGAGAGCTTAGATAAGAATCAGCTTACTTTTTATGTTAATTCCTATTTTCTAGAGCCAGCAGAGGCAGGGAAATGAAAGCATGGGAGCCAGCCATCAACCAGGCTGAGGCCCATCAAAGCCTCTCTGTGATAAAGCCAAGATGGCCAGGTAGCCCCAAGTGCAGTGACGCTCTCTGAGCTATCCAGCCATTGATTCTATAGGCTGGCTCTGAACAAAGGCACAACCTTTAGCGCCCCCCTACCCATGAGGCTGTTGGCCCCAACTGGGGTCAGTCTGTGTTCTCAGCTTACAACAGGAATTTCAACCCACCCACAGGACATTTTTGCCATTATTCAGCTGTTGAACTAGGCCCCTTGATCCCAAAACCACCACCCCATGTAATTAAGAACTGAGTGACAATTATCATCTGAAAGGAACCCAAGGTATGGGGCAAGCCTGCTACCGAAAATATACAAAGAGAGAAAACTAATTAAGGGAAAAATAATGAATAAATAATAAAATAGCATCTTTTATAAAGGTAAAAATTTCCCAGACCCTAAGATACTTTACAAATAAAACACTTGAATCTCTTCTGACACATTTTTCTACCTACAGAAGAATTGTTGCATAAGAGATTCTGAGTAAAGGTATTAATTCCTATTAAATGATGTATTTAAAATCTGTAGTACAAGCAGCTTAGAATAGACACATGTTTTATTGGCAGCCATGGACGTTAGTGTTGGCCATTTTAATGTTTTGCTTTGTGCTGGGGTGTAATCTGCTATCGCTGTACAATCACATCCATAGTCAACCCCTAGGGCTTTCCACTGACTATTCTACAGCTTTTGGCCCCTGAGTCTCAACCGAGCCAGAACTTAATCTCTGTCAGATCTCCTGTTCACATCCTATGTTTTATTTCTAGGTCATTATATACTTTCCCACTGATCAAAAGGCTACCAACAAAAAACGCTACCAGCAAAACAGTTAACTACTGTTTCAGACTATGGGTTCTACAATGAGACTGTCTGAATGGGTCTTGTGCATAACTCTGAATAGCTGAACCATTTTAGAAAAGATACATAACCTTCACGTAATTTTTCATCTGTAAAAACGTCAACAATAACACGATTTACCTCAGAGCATTGGTATAAGACTAAATACATTAATAAATGTGAAGTTCTAGAATCATGTGGATTATATAATATTCAATAAATGTTATCTATTATTGTGTGTGTGTGTGTGTGTGTGTGTGTTTAAGCACCCACATAGAGAGGATTTGGAATGTATAGCAGTAGAGCAAGCCCTGGGGTCTGTTATGTTAGCTATTCCTGGCTGCCTTCTGCCTTGGCAGAAGGTGATAGGCACCTCACCACTGCTCAGCTCTAAATCTCAGAGAAGCCTCCCTAAAATGATCATAAAACTGCTGCTTCTCCTATTTTACACTCATCACTAAGGGAGCCAGCTGTCCAGCTCCATGTCACAGACCAAAAACTGCTCACTGTCAGTGTAGTGTTACAGATTCAGTGTGCAAAGGAAATTTGAGAAGGAAGATTCCACTGGAATCGACCACTATATCCATCCTCATCAATTGTTTGGTTTGGTTTGGGGACAATAGGATCTCATCAGCTCAATCTCTCCTAAGTAGCCATGGGGTAAAAACCCAGGATTTAGCTTTAAAGGCAGATAGATGTGGGTCTGAATTCCAGGAGATCTCCTTATATTAAGTGTGGCTTTGGGAAGTTATCTGATGTCTTTGAGCATGAGCTTTCTCATTTTCAAAATAGAGGTGACAATATAATTGAAATAAATATTAATGTGGTCATGTATATTATTCAGTATGGTACCTAGCACAGGAAAGAGAGGAAACTGTGTTTTATTGCTTGAGAAAACAAGATGAAAGGAAACTAACAGAAATAAGACAATAGTAACAGATCCTTATGGCTCCAAATAATGAAAATGGAAGGCACAACCTTTAAAATAATTTTGCAAAATAATTATAACTTCTACATACAAAGAGAAAAATATAAGATCTGAAATTTTTACAGAGTAGAATTCTGAAAAATTAATAGAGCAGAATAAAAAGGGACATTATAGAACAATAAATGGCAACTGAAATTAAGAACTCCTTATGTAGGTTTTTCAACAAATTGCAATCAGCTAAGAAAAAGTTAGTATAATGGAGGATGTATCAAACAAAATATACAAAAACATGACCTATGGTATCCTATCCTATAATGATAAGAAAAAACATAAAAAGGAAATTAGAGCCAGAAGTGATACCATGAGAAGTCTAACATACATTTAATTGGAATTACAAAAGGAGAAGTGAAAGAGAATGCAGAGAAATTTCAAGAAGCAGTGCTTGAGAATTTTCTAAAACTGATGAAAGATATCAAGTACAGAGTCAAGAAGCTGAACAAATGTCAACGAGAATTTTAAAAAAGAGAGAAACACATAATTATGCTATAATAATAAAGCTAAAGAATAAACCAAAGAAAAAATCCTTTACAAAACAGTTAAAGCAAGAGATTGTTGTCAGAAAAGCCATAATAAGATTGAAAACTTATTCCTAAATAGAAACTAAAAAGAGTCAGAAAAAAAAATACTTATTTTTATGCTGAAAGAAATTGTATGATAAACAAGAATTCTATGCCCCTCAAAGTATCCTTCAAGAATAAAAATGAAATGCATTAAAAACACACATTCTCCCGCAGCCCCCCAGGAGAATTCTGCTTCTGGTAATGTTGGAGTAGCTCCTATTGCACCAATTTTCTCATCAATAAAGGGAGAATAAAAATAAGAACAGAAGCTAAAAGATCTGTGTAACAATACAAAATGATCTAACACACATATAATTGGAATACCAGAATGAGAAGAGTCAGAATGTGACAAAAATATATATGAGGAAATAATGTCCCCAATCTTTCTGAATTTGGTGAAAGACAGATTTGAGGACTTGAAAACTCAGCAAATTTCAAGTAAAAGCAATACAAAGAAAATTTCACCTAGGCCCACCTATGCAAACTACTGAAAATATAAAATAAAGAAGAAATCCTGAAAGCAGCTAGAGTACAATACATTAAAGGGAGCAACAACTTTAATGACTACTGACATCATCAGAAGCACTGGAAGTCAGAAGACAGTGGAATGGCATCTCTAAAGTACTGAAAGAAGTAAAAAGTTATCAATACAAAATTTTTTACCCAGTGAAAACACTCTTCAAACATGAAGGTAAAATAAAGACATTTTCAGATAAATTAAAACTAATAAAATGCATTTCTAGTAGACAAGAGAAACTTGAGAAGAAATTTTCAAGTAAAGAATATGAGATTGAAATTTAGATTTTCAGAAAGGAATGAAGGGTCCCATTAATGGTAAACATGTAGGAAATGTAAGATACTCATTTTAATTGAAAACCATATATATACAATATATGTTATTAAAAATAATATTAAAAATATATATTATAAATATAATTTATATTATATATATATATGCTTCAAATATCATATATGGCAAGCATAATCTATAGGACAGAGTGGGGAACAGAGCACGACAAACAAATCTAACTTTCCATTTACTGTGAAAAATTAAAGATGAATGTTTCCATCTCTAGATCAAACAGTAAAAAAAAAAAAATCACATTGGTATAACTAATAATCTAATAAACATAGAAAAACCCATAAAATATGTTTACCTAAATCAACAGAAGATAAGAAGACCAAAAAATAAAAATCAAAAAGGAAAAAACAAAAACAAATAGTGAAATAGAAGATACAAATTTTATAATTACATAATTTATATAAATTACAATCAATTTTAATTAATGTATAATTATTTTAATTTATAATTATAATTATATATTGTATAAATTCTAACTATATAATTAAAATTATGTAATTTATAATTCATCTGTTAAATAATTAGATTAAGTATAAAGGACAAAGCACTCCAATTAAAAGAGATCATCAGAATGAATTTTTAAAAAAACAGCATCAAATGATATGTTATCAATAATAAATACACATTAAATATAAAGACACAGAAAAATTGAAAGTTAAAAAGGTGGGAAAATATATAGCATAAAAATAATTAAAAATAATGAAAGTACTCAAAAAAAGGATGAGGATATGTCAAAATAATACTAAAATAAGCTTACAGGAGTTCTCATGCTCCACAAACAGAGCAAATTTAGCATAAAAATTATGATGTAGTTGGATTATAGTACCAGGAATTAAAAATAAAAATTAATAGTAATGTTCTTCTGTGGAGAATAAATGTTAAACAAATGAACAAGTTAGAAAAGCACAATTAGAAAAAACAACATAATCACTATTTTAGATAAGATAATTGATGGAATCATTGACCCATAACTGGTTCAATGAACTATAACCATAACTGAAGTTTCTCGTGAGAGCAGGCAAATTTTAGACAGTGTTGCAGAATGAATGGCTCTGTTGGACTTTGGGAGTTGCTTATGTCCTGAAGGTGAAACTCTCACTATTGGGATTAGTGGACTTCCCTGGTAGCTCAGTTGGTAAAGAATCCGCCTGCAAGGCAGGAGACCCTGATGAGTTCCTGGGTCGGGAAGATCCGTTTGAGAAGGGATAGGTTACCGACTCTAGTATTCTTGGCCTTCCCTTGTGGATCAGCTGGTAAAGAATTCACCTGCAGTGTTGGAGACCTGGGTTTGATCCCCGGGTTGGGAAGATCCCCTGGAGAAGGGAAAGGCTACCCACTCCAGTGTTCTGGCCTAGAGAATTCCATGGATTGTATAGTCCATGGGGTCACAAAAAGTCAGACACTGAGCGACTTTCACTTTCTTTTCATCCTTGAAAGATTCCAGAGAGCTAACTTGCTTCTTCCCCGCTGTGAGGTTACAGTGAGAACAGTCATCAAAAAGGAAACAGGCCCTTGCCACTCACCAAATCACCTACCATCGTAATCTTGTACTTTACAGCCTCCAAAACTGTGAGAAATAAATATTTGCTGTTTATAAGCCACCCAGTTTGTGGTATTTTTGTTATAGTAGTTCAACTCGACTAAGACAAAAGTCTAAAGCAAATCAACCAAAATTCATTTCAGGAAACTGTTTAGTAATTACAAAAGGAAACATAGTAATATTATAGTGGAGGAATCTGGTGAAAAAGGTTAATACAAAACAGTTTAAAATGCATACCTTAATCCCCGGGGCAAATAGCAAAGCAAGCAAAGAGGTATAGCTAAAAATCCAACAAAGTAATGTAACAAATTGGCACCAGGTTCCTACTGACATGATGCACTGAAAATAACAAAGTTACTGCTATAGAAGTCCAGCCCAAAACACATAACCTAAGTCTGATCATTAGAAAACATCCATCAAATTGAGGGACATTTTGAAAAACAATTTTCCTGTTTCTCTTCAAAAATACCAGTGTCATGAAAGACAGTAAAGAATAGCAAATGGTCCAGGTTAAAATAAACTGAAAACCAGCTAAATTCTAGATGGTAGTCCTGGATTAGATACTGAAGAAGAGCATTATGGGGACAGAAGGTAAAATTAAATTTTAGGCTATAGTTAAATCTTAGTATCATATCAATGATAAGTTTCCTGATTTTCATGTGATACTTATATAATAAAATAACCTTTTTTCAAGGAAATACACTCTTGCAAATATGGCTACCAATTTGTGAGTCTGAGGAAAGAAACTCCATTGTATTATTCTCAAGTATCCTGAAAGTTTGAAATTACCATAAATAATCATTCAAAAAAGATAAAAATAATGCATTATACTGAGTGGTACTTCCTAGGATTTCAAAGATGGCTTAATATTAGAAAATCATTAATATAATTCATAACATTAATAGAGCATGTGATTATCTCCTTAAATGCTAAAGAGGTCTTCAACAAAAGCCAAAATTCATTCTTCATGAAAACACTCAATAGAATCAGAATTTATGGATACTTTTTAAGTCTAAAAGGTGGAATTTCATCTCATGGATAAACATTAGGAGTATTTCTACTAAAGTTAAGAAGAAAGCAGTGATCCCATCATCTTCACTACTGCTACTGTTTAATACTTTTAAAAATCTTGTCTGATTTGATTGGTTAATACTTTCAGAGCTATAAGGAGCATGAGGACTAGAAAAAAGTAAAACTTACTCTACATGTATATGGTATAACAACACACCTGGAAACCCCAGTAAGTCAATACTAAGATCTACATACACAAAGAGAGATACACAAGTACACAAAATTCAGGAAGGCATAAGGATCTAAAATTAGCATAAAATTTGCCTATATATATACAAATAGCAACCAATTTGATGTAAAGATTAAAAGTCCATTAAAAGATAAATTCATATAAATAAATGCAATAATGAATGTATAAGACTTACATGAAACAAAACTTAGATACACTTTGAAAGACTCAGAAGTATACCTGAACAGAGGGAAATACATATTTGTTCTTGTACAGAAAAAAAAATAGCATCATAAAGATGTTATCTTGCCAAGTTAGTATATAAATTTATAATGACAATAAAATTCCAATACTCACCCCCCTTGCCAGGATCTGAACAAATATTTTAGCATCTACATGGGAAAATATATGATAAAAGAAGGGAAAAAATGCCCACTTTTTTTTTTTTAAGTGTGATGCAGCCCAACTGTTAGGAGTTCATTCTAAAGTAATAGAAAGTAATATCACCTTGACTGCTCATCCATAGAAGACTATTTAAAGAAACTTTGGTATATCTACACATTAGAATGTTTGGCTTTAGGAAAGAATAAGCCTTCCAGTTCAAGACGGCTGAGTAGAAGGACGTGCACTTAGCTCCTCCTGCAAGAGCAACAAAATCACAACTAGTTGTTGAACAACCATCAACAGGAGGACATTGGAACCCACCAAAAAGAGATACCCCATATCCAAAGACAAAGAAGAAGCTACAGCGAGATGGTAGGAGGGGCACAATCATGATAAAATCAAATCCCATACCTGCCAAATGGGTGACCCACAAACTGGAGAACAATAATACCAAAGAAATTCTCTCACTATTGTGAGGTTCAGAACCCACCTCAGGCTTCCCAGCCTGGGGACCCAACAAAAGGACTGGGAATCCTCAGGGAATCTGACCTTGAAGGCCAGTGGGATTTGATTACAAGACTTCCACAGGACTGGGGGACACAGAGACTCCAGTCTTGGAGGGTACAAACAAAACCTTGCAAACACCAAGACTCAGAGGAAAGGAGCAGTGACTCCATAGGAGACTGAACCAAAGTTACCTGCTGGTGTTGGAGGGTTTTCTGTGGAGGCGTAGGTCAGGAGGAGTTCAGCACAGGGACAGCGGCACTGGCAGCAGCAGTCTGGGAATGCCCCCCTTGGCGTAATCTCTCTGGGAGGTCACAATTAACCCAACCATAGAGGTACGGGTCACCTCAGGCCATAAAAATACCAGGGAAGGGGTCCAACTTCACTCATCACCAGATAATCAGGTTAAAGTTTTACTGAGTAACTGAGCAGGGCCCTGCCCACCAAAGCAAGACCCAGCTTTCCCCACCACCAGTCCCTCCCATCAGGAAACTTGCATAAGCCTCTTCACCTCATCTGTCAGAGGGCAGACAGAAGAAGCAAGAAGAAGCACAGTCTCAGCAGCTAAAACAAAACCACATTACAGCTAGTTATTTAATAAGCATGAAAAAGCAGAAAGTTACATCCCAAATGAAGGGACAAGATAAAATCCCAGAAAGATAACTAGATGAAGTGGAGATAGGCAACCTTTCAGAAAAAGAATTCAGAATAATGATAGTGAAGATGATGCAGGATCTCAGGAAATGAATGGAGACAAAGACTGAGAAGATGCAAGAACTGTTTACAGAAGAACTAGAAGAACTAAAGAACAAACAGGGATGAACACATGAGAAGGAATCCGTATCAGAATAACTGGGGCAGAAGAATGGGTAAATGGCCTGGAGGACAGAATGGTGGCAATCACTGCCACAGAACAAACCATAGAAGAAAAGAATGAAAAAAAGGGAAGACAGCCTAAGAGACCTCTGGGATAACACTGAATGTACTAACATTCTCATTAAAGGGGTCCCAGCAGAAGAAACACAGTAAAGACTTGAGAAAATATTTTAAGAGATAATAGCTGGAAACCTCCCAAACATGGGAAAGAAGATAGTCAACCAAGCTCAGGAATGACAGAGAGTCCCAGGAAGGATAAACCCAAGGAGGAACACATATTAATCACACTAACAAAAATTAGAGACCGAGATAAAATATTAAAAGCAATAAGGGAAAAATGACAAATAAAATGCAAGGGGACTCCCATCAGGCTATCAGCTGATTTCTCAACAGAAAGTCTGCAAGCCAGAAGGGAATGGCATGATATATTTAAAGTGATGAAAGGGAAGAATCTACAACCAAGAATAGTCTACCCAGCAAGACTCTCCTTCAGATTTGATGGAGAAATCGAAAGCTTTCCAGACAAGAAAAAGTTAAGAGAAGTCAGCTCCACTAAAACAGCTTTACAACAAATGCTTAAGAAACTTCTCTAGACAGAAAACACAAGAGAAGGAAAAGACTTAACTACAGAAAATAAACCCAAAGCAATTAAGAAAATGGTAATAAGATCATACATATTGATAATTACCTTAAATGTAAATGCATTAAATGCACCAACCAAAAGACATAGACTGGCCGGGTGGATGAAACTTGTACACGTATGCACTTCCACTTGCCACATAATGCTGCTTGACTGCAGCCCCCCTCGAATTGTATGTGACTATTTTATATTGTTAAGTTAATCATGTTCCCATTATGGCTTGCAAGTATAACAATCTTATTTTTTGTCTGGCTATTGATTGTGAAAACTGATAAACGTCTTTTGCTATGGTGATTTTGTAACTATTACTCACTTAATACCATTGTATCATGACTGGTTAACTGGAAAATAATAGAATTATATATCATCAAAACTACCATTCAAACAGGAAAACCTGCAATCACTTTTTAAAATCCAAATGCATATCAGGATTATCTTGGAATACTTTGATAAATACAAATGCCCAGGTATTACTTCCTTTTATTGCCAGAGCTCCTGATAAGTTTCTAATGAACAGCCATGTTTAAAAACAACTGGACTTATATGCGGATCTTTTACTTTTATCTAGTTTATTTCATTTTTTTATTTCTTATTCAGTGTTCCCATTTCATTCATGTTTTCCTATTTTTCCATCTCTTCTTTTTTGTTCTGATATTCTTTCTCAAGTCTTTATCAAGCATAGTAGAAAAGCTTTTGTATACATACATAAATAATATGCATAATATATATTTTAGAATACTTATGAATTTTTCCTAACTAAAATATTTGATATTTCTATTTCACTTGTTAGACTTAGTATGAATAGAATGCTAGATTTCTAATTTTAAAAAATAGTCATGCATCAAAGAACAATATTTTACTGTATAGCACAGGGAATTATAATCAATATCTTAAATAATCTATAATGGAAAATAATTTCAAAAATAATATATATGTATATATATATAACTGAATCACAGTAAAAAATAATTCTACTTTCTGAAATTTAATAACATTTATCTTTTTGCCATGTTTTCTAAATGTCCTTTGAACATCTAATAACAGTGTATCAGATACAAAATTTTAAATATATTTTTGTAGGATATAAGATTAGTAAAAATTAATATAAATATAAATCTGTTTTATTTAAATTATTAGTAGCATCATTCAAGATGCTCCTATTCTTATTTTTTCTGCATTTGATAAAATATTCTCAGAGAAAATTAATATGTCTCACTATGATTATACATTTTTTCTTTTCGCTTATATTTCTTCTGATTTTTGCTTTATGCATCTTTGTTTCTTTGTTGTTAGGTGTCTAATGGTTTATGATGTCTACCTTCTTTGTGAAGTATGCCTTTTACCATCAAAACTATTCATCTTTGTTTCATTTTTTTAAAAATGAAAGAAAAAATAGTGATATTGTGATATTTCTCTGAATGTTTTATCAAGTGCAAGGATAAGATATATAGAGAATATGATATCTTTTATTTTTAAAAGATTGTGAAATAATATGTATATATTATTATAGTAATGTTATATAAATGAATGTAATAACATGCATGTATATGCATACATACATATATACTTATTTTTGCAGCAGGAATTACAGAATGATATACCAAAAACTAATGAAAAATTTTCCTCTGGAGATGAGTGGGAGTGGGATGGGGCAATGTTTATGCAAGTGAGACTTCCCTGAGAATATCTTTTTACATAGATTTGAATTTTGAAACTTGGTTTTGAATTTTGAACAACAGCTTTGAATTTTGAACCACATTTTTGTATTTTGTAAATATTTTATGTATGCAAAATAAAATAGTATCAAAAGGATACAGACAAATGTGAAAACATATATTTGTGGTTTTGTTGTTGTTCAATTGCTAAGTCATGACTGACTCTTTTGTGACCCCATGGACTGTAGGCTGCCACGCTCCTCTGTCCATGGGATTTCCCAGGCAAGAATACTCGAATGGGCTGCCACCCTTCCGCAGGGGATTGTCCTGACCAAGGGATCAAACCCGAGTCTCCTGCATTGGCAGAAGGATTCTTTACCACTTAGTCACCAGAGAAGTCTGAAAATACATATACACAGAAATAAATTAACTAAACTGTAACTTCAATTGATAGTATTGATAACATAACCATGAAAAGAAAAATGTTAAGTAACGTTTGAACACAGTACTCTAATCATACATTCCTATAGAGATGTAGTTTAAAAATACATACATATACATATATATCTAAGTGTTTTTTTTTTCCAGAGGAATATCAACCTTTATTTAGGAGGTTTGTAGGTGGTGGTGGTTTTAGTGTATAATCTGAAAGCATTTTGTGCATTACAAAATTAGGAAATTGTACAAATATGTTTTTGCAAACTGGTTTTCTTTGTGGGAGGAGGGAAATGTAAGTGGGAAATCAATATTCTACTGAACTGGAGCTTACCAGTATGAACTTAGAGGTTTGAGAAAAAAATTGTATATATTCTAACTATTTCCCCTAAAAGGAGTTAGAAGCAATAGCAACCAGTTAGGGAAGAGCACATCTATAGCCCAGATTTTGGTTTCTAGGTACCATTTTCCACTAAAGGAAACCAGGGATGCTTTGAAAATTGTTAATCACAGATCTGGACAAAGAAAGTACAATGTGAGCTTGGAATTTCTTTCTTTTCCAAACAGCAAGATAGTGTTCAATGCTCTTCATCTCAGTAGAATGCCAATTAATCAATATAGAGGGATTATAAAATTAGAAAATCATTTGCAGTCTCCAGTGCAGTAAGTGAGAGAGGCAAAAGTCATCATAGGATGCTAAATATCTGGGTAAAGGTTGCTAGGGATGATGATATGTCACAGTCCCAAAGAATACATCTTACTGATTACAAAGGGAGACATGCATTTGTTTCTTATAGCCTACTTCTACCAAAGAAAAGTCTTTACATGAAAGATACCCGGAAGTCACCACCTTCACTAAGTGACCTTCACTAGTAGGACAGCCTGACACTATGTGCCTTGTGATATGTGACAATAAGTACATCTGGCTCACATGTAATATCCTTGACAGAATAGTGACTCTGCATCAAGTCATGAAGAAATGACCAGAAAAATCCAGCATGAGCGATGCTCTACCAGACATACAGCCTGATTCTTCTAAAATGACACTGTTGTGAAAGACTAAAAGTAATAACAATAATTTTAAAAATAAATAAACAGAATTCTAGACTGAAAAAGACTGAAGAGACAAAATAACCAAATGAATCATTATAAAAGGATGCAACCATCTTGGGGGCAACTATGGAAATGTTATAATAATAGTGTGCAAAAAAGATCTTCACGACCCAGATAGTCATGATGATGTGATCACTAATCTAGAACCAGACATCTTGGAATGTGAAGTCAAGTGGGCCTTAGAAAGCATCACTATGAACAAAGCTAGTAGAAGTGATGGAATTCCAATTGAGCTGTTTCAAATCCTGAAAGATGATGCTGTGAAAGTGCTGCACTCAATATGCCAGCAAATTTGGAAAACTCAGCAGTGGCCACAGGACTGGAAAAGGTCAATTTTCATTCCAATCCCAAAGAAAGGCAACACCAAAGAATGCTCAAACTATAACACAACTGCACTCATCTCACATGCTAGTAAAGTAATCCTCAAAATCCTCCAAGCCAGGCTTCAGCAATACGTGAACCGTGAACTCCCTGACGTTCAAGCTGGTTTTAGAAAAGGCAGAGGAACCAGAGATCAAATTGCCAACATCCACTGGATCATGGAGAAAGCAAGAGAGTTCCAGAAAAACATCTATTTCTGCTTTATTGACTATGCCAAAGCCTTTGACTGTGTGGATCACAATAAACTGTGGAAAATTCTTAAAGAGATGGGAGTACCAGACCACCTGACCTGACTCTTGAGAAATCTGTATGCAGGTCAGGAAGCAACAGTTAGAACTGGACATGGAACAACAGACTGGTTCCAAATAGGAAAAGGAGTCCGTCAAGGCTGTATATTGTCACCCTGCTTATTCAACTTATATATGCAGAGTACATCATGAGAAATGCTGGACTGGAAGAAACACAAGCTGGAATCAAGATTGCCGGGAGAAATATCAATAACCTCAGATATGCAGATGACACCACCATTATGGCAGAAAGTGAAGAGGAGCTAAGAAGCCTCTTGATGAAAGTGAAAGAGGAGAGCGAAAAAGTTGGCCTAAAGCTCAACATTCAGAAAATGAAGATCATGGCATCCGGTCCCATCACTTCATGGGAAATAGATGGGGAAACAGTGGAAACAGTGTCAGACTTCATTTTTGGGGGCTCCTAAATCACTGCAGATGGTGACTGCAGCCATGAAATTAAAAGATGCTTACTCCTTGGAAGAAAAGTTATGACCAATCTAGATAGCATATTCAAAAGCAGAGACATTACTTTGCCGACTAAGGTCCATCTAGTCAAGGCTCTGGTTTTTCCTGTGGTCATGTATGGATGTGAGAGTTGGACTGTAAGAAGGCTGAGCACCAAAGAATTGATGCTTTTGAACTGTGGTGTTGGAGAAGACTCTTGAGAGTCCCTTGGACTGCAAGGAGATCCAACCAGTCCATTCTGAAGGAGATCAGCCCTGGGATTTCTTTGGAAGGAATGATGCTAAAGCTGAAATTCCAGTACTTTGGCCACCTAATGCGAAGAGTTGACTCATTGGAAAAGACTCTGATGCTGGGAAGGATTGGGGGCAGGAGGAGAAGGGGACGACAGAGGATGAGATGGCTGGATGGCATCACGGACTCAATGGATGTGAGTCTGAGTGAACTCCGGGAGATTGTGATGAACAGGGAGGCCTGGCGTGCTGCGATTCATGGGGTCGCAAAGAGTCGGACATGACTGAGCGACTGAACTGAACTGAAAGTTAGTCGTGTCTGACTCTTTGCAACCCCGTGGACTATACAATCCATGGAATTCTCCAGTCTAGAATACTGGAGTGGTAGCCTTTCCCTTCTCCAGGGAATCTTCCCAACCCAGGGATTGAACCCAGGTCTCCCGCACTGCGGGTGGATTCTTTACCAGCTGAGCCACAAGGCAAGCCCGTGGAAATTTGAATATTAGCTCTATTTTGAGTGAGTGATTGAAGTCGCTCAGTCGTGTCTGACTCTTTGCGACCCCGTGGACTATAGCCAGCCAGGCTCCTCTATCCATGGGATTCTTCCGGCAAGAATACTGGAGTGGGTTGCCATTTCAGATATCATTAAATCATTGTTAATCTCTTACATGTGATAATGGTACTGTGGTTGTGATAAAAT
Organism: Ovis canadensis; assembly: GCF_042477335.2. Lineage (NCBI taxonomy): Eukaryota > Metazoa > Chordata > Mammalia > Artiodactyla > Bovidae > Ovis > Ovis canadensis. Next base: position 54,610,810 of record NC_091258.1, on the reverse strand, counting down.
AATGCTTTCTTTTATTCTTGGGGAGCAGAGTTTTCTCTCTGTAGACATTGATAAATATACTAATATCAGAAAAGCAAAAACAAAATGCAATAAAGACATTTTCAGACAAACAAAAGCTGGGAGAACTCACTAGCAGATCTGCGTTATAAGAAATAGAAAAGGAAATTGTTTAGGTAGAAGGAAAAGGATTCCAGATGGAAGGTCAGAGATGCAGGAAGGAAAGAAGAGTGCTGGGGCAAAGCTAAATGAAGAGCTGGCTATGTCAGACAACAACAAAGATATTTTGTGGCATTTAAAATGTAGAGAGAATGCCCAACCAACAGTAAATGAGTTGAAGCTGGACAAAGGAAGTAGGGTATGCTATTGCATTTTCTAGAAAGCAGATAGAGTTACCTAACTGACACTGGGTTTTGATAAGTCAAGGATGAAAGCTGTCATCACTGGGGCAAGGTTTCTCAGCCTTAGCCTGTATCATTTGGGATCATATGTTCTTAGCTGCGGGAGGCTGTTCTGCATACAGCAGACTGTTTATCAGCGATTCTGACTTCCACTAACTAGCATTACCAATCTGTGATAGATAATTAATTTTATGTGACGAAGTGATTGGATCATGGGATTCCCAGATATCTGGTTGAGCATCATTTCTAGGTATGTCTGCAAGCATGTTTCCAAAGATATTTGCATTTGAATTGGTAGACTGAGTAAAGTGGATTGTTGTCCCCAGGATGGGTGGGCAGTGAATAGACCCATAACGTGGAGGAAAGAAAGATGTGCTCTCTTTTCCTGACTAATGGAGCTGAGGTACTCATCTCTGCCTGCCCTTTTCACTCCTGGTTCTGAGGCCTTCAAACTACACCTCCAGCTTTCCTAGGTCTCTAGCTTGCAGTCGGAAGATGGTGGGATTTCTTAGCCTCCACAACTGCATGAGCCAATGTCTTATCATAAATTTCCATGTATATATATATATATATATATATATATATATATACATACATATAGGCATACTTTGTTTTCTGGTCCTTCACTTTATTGTTCTTCACAGGTATTACCTGTTTTACAAACTGAAGGTTTGTGGCAAACTTGTGTTGTCAGATGATGGTTAGCATTTATTAGAAATACAGTAATTCTCAGTTAAGGTATGTAGAAAATTTTTTAGCTATAGTACAATCACACATTTAATATAGTACAGTATAGAGTAAACATAGCTTGCACTGGGAAACAAAAAAATAAATTGTATGACTCACTTTATTGCAGTGGTCTGAAACCAAGCCTGTAATCTCTCTGAGGTAAGCTTGGAGATGTATATATATATATGAGTGTGTGTGTGTGTGTGTGTGTGTGTGGGTGTGGGTGTGGGTGTGGGTGTGGGTGTGGGTGTATGTATTTCTATAGATAGATAGATAAAGGGACGTATACATATATATGTGTATATATATATATGAAAGTGAAGTCACTCAGTCATGTCCAACTCTTTGTGACCCCATGGACTGTAGCATGCCAGGCTCCTCTGTCCGTGGGATTTTCCAGGCAAGGGTACTGGAGTGGATTGCCATTTCCTTCTCCAATATATATATATATATATATATATATATATACACGTATATATGTGTGTATATATATATATATATGTATATATATATATGTATATATTATATCCTATTACTTCTGTTTGTCTAGAGAATCCTGACTAGTACACAACACTCTCCCCAAAATCTCCTGCCATAATTGTGACATCCAAACTTGTCTCCAGACATTGCCAAGCTTCCCTTATGGTGAGGGGAACCTCTCTAGTTGAAAACCACTGCACTAGGGTATGTAAAAAATAATAGTAAGTGGGTATATAACTTCCAAAGTAACAGAGGAAACATTGGGAGCAGTAATCCAAAGATTAAAAAAAGGAGCATAAAGTGGGTAAAACTAATCAAACGCACCCAGTTGAAATGGCAGATTTAAATCCAAATATGACATGATAACAGTAAACCATAAAGGAATGAACTGCTCCAATTAAAATACAAAGATTGCCAGAAAATGTCATGGACGGGGGGGTGCACTGACTGCAGTAATGCCCTGAAGTGCACAGCAGCCCTGGTCATGGGACAAGTATGAAAGCAGAGCTGGAATCCCAGCATTCTCTATCACTGCTCAGCTGTGGGACCATTGGGAAGGACGCTTATTTAAGTCTCGATGCCTTTAACAGAAAATGAGGGATTTGAATTAGACCAGTGGTTCTCTCCAGCATCAGAACTCCACAGGCATCAGAATCCTCAGGTGAGCTTTGGGGAAAAAAAAAAAAAATCACATTTCTGTCCTTTCCCAGAAGAACTGAATGAGATTTTGAGGTGGTGTCACTTGGGTTGGGAGACCCAGGTGTTCATATTTTGAGAACGAAAGATTAAGAATAGGTTTAAGGAGGAAGAGGGGTGGAGGAGGGGAATCTTCCCAGCTTAGGTTGTGTAAGTGTGAATGGTTTAGGGTGTGGTTTGTCGCTGGAAACAGGGAGCTACAGTAGGTAGTTTCTTTTTGTTTCCAGCGCCATTGCATTTGCTAAGTCAGAAACCTGTCTAAATCCTGTAGCTTTTGGAGAAGGCCCATCCATATTTGCTTGAGGGCCTAAGAAGGCGAAGTTGCTTTTTCCAGTACCCCGAGGGCTGGTTGAGCTATTTCAAATCCTAAAAGATGATGCTGTGAAAGTGCTGCACTCAGTATGCCAGCAAATTTGGAAAACTCAGCAGTGACCACAGGACTGGAAAAGGTTAGTTTTCATTCCAATCCCAAAGAAAGGCAATGCCAAAGGATGCTCAAACTACAGCACAATTGCCCTCATCTCACACACTAGCAAAGTAAGGCTTGAAATTCTCCAAGCCAGGCTTTAACAGTACCTGAACCATGAACTTCCAGATGTTCAAGCTGGATTTAGAAAAGGCAGAGGAACCAGAGATAAAATTGCCAACATCCGATGGATCATTTAAAAAGTAAGAGAGTTCCAGAAAAACATCTACTTCTGCTTTATTGACTATGCCAAAGCCTTTGACTGTATGGATAACAACAGACTGTGGAAAATTCTTAAAGAGATGGGAATACCAGACCACCTGACCTGTCTCCTGAGAATGTGTATGAAGGTCAGGAAGCAACAGTGAGAACTGGACACAGAACTACAGATTGGCTCCAAATAGGGAAAGGAGTACATCAAGGCTGTATATTGACATCCTGCTTATTTAATTTATATGCAGAGTACATCATGAGAAATGCCAGGCTGGATGAAGCACAAGCTGGATTCAAGATTGCTGGGAGAAATATCAATAACCTCAGATATGCAGATGACACCCCCCTTATGGCAGAAAGCAAAGAAGAGCTAAAGAGCTTCTTGATGAAACTGAAAGAGGAGAGTGAAAAAGTTCGATTAAAACTCAACATTCAGAAAACTAAGATCATGACATCTGGTCCCATCACTTCATGGCAAATAGATGGGGGAAACAATGGAAACAGCAGCAGACTTTATTTCCTCAGGCTCCAAAATCACTGCAGATGGTAACTGCGGCCATGAAACTAAAAGATGCTTGCTCCTTGGAAGAAAAGCTTTAACCAACCTAGACAGCATATTAAAAAGCAGAGACATTACTTTGCCAACAAGGGTCCATCTAGTCAAAGCTATGGTTTTTCTAGTAGTCAGGTATGGATGTGACAGTTGGACTATAAAGAAAGCTGAGCACTGAAGAACTGATGCTTTTGTACTGTGGTGTTGGAGAAGATTCTTGAGAGTCCCTTGGACTGCAAGGAGATACAACCAGTCAATCCTAAAGGAAATCAGTCCTGAATATTCATTGGAAGGACTGATGCTGAAGCTGAAACTCCAATAATTTGCCTTCCTGATGTGAAGAACTGACTCATTGGAAAAGACCCTGCTGCTGGGAAAGATTGAAGGAAGGAGGAAAGGGGATGACAGAGGATGAGGTGGTTGGATGGCATCATCGATTCGATGGACATGAGTTTGAGTAAGCTCCGGGAGTTGGTGATGGACAGGGAGGCCTGGCGTGCTGCAGTCGATGGGGTCATAAAGAGTCAGACACAACTGAGCGACTGAACTGAACTGAGGGCTAGTTAAAAGCAACAGAAAGATGCTGGTTAGAATGGAGGACATAGGCTCAAAGGGTGCATTATGTTTCTATTGCTGCTGTAACAAATACATTCAGTGGCTGTAACAAATACATTCAATGGCTTAAAGAAAACAAATTTATGATTTTACAGTTTTATAGACCTGATACAGATTTTACCAGACTAAATTCATAGTGTTGAGAGGGCTGCCTTTCTTTTTGGCGGCTCTAGGGCAGTGGTCCCCAAACTTTTTGGTACCAGGGGCCAGTTAGTTTTGTGGAAGACAATTTTTCCATGGGCCAAGTGGTGGGGGGGCATGAATGGTTCTGAGATGATTCAAGCACATTACATTTATTGCGCACTTTATTTCTATTATTATTAAATCAGCTCCACCTCAGATCATCAGGCATTAGATCCTGGAGGTTAGAGACCCCTGCTCTAGGGGATGGACAATATGCTGCACTGCCTTCTCCGGCTTCAAGAATGGTCAAGAATGGTGGCCGAGTCCTTCTCATGTCTCATCTCTAGCTAGCACTTCTTTTATGATCATCTCTTTTTCTGACCCACCTAGGAAACATGCTGTTCTTTTAAGAACTCACCATTATACCATATACACCTGGACAATTCAAGCTAATTTCCCATCACGAAATCTATACCCTTAATCATCATTGCAAAGTGTCTTTGCCACGTAAAGTAACATATTCTTAAATTCTAGAGATTAGGGTGTGAATGCCTTTGGACGCCTGTTATTTCACTCACCACCAAGGATGACTAAGGAAAGTCTTAGAGGTTTCCAACACAGAATCCCACTGAAAGTCTTGTCTTTGTTCTTCCATTTCACTGCTCAGATTCCAAAATCTGGGACAGAGAACTTCCTTAGCTGGGCCTTGATGGCATGTCCGCCTTGATTGACCACCCCAAGACTGCAAACAGGGGAACAATGGTCATCTCTCTCCTCCCCCTTCTGCTTTGTTAAAAAGGGGATAGGATGGTGGTTAGGCAAACAAAATAAAACACAAATTCATTACACTAGGCTGTGTCCCTGTCCCTGGGATGGAGATTCACTTGACCAGCAGGGAGGAACACCCAGTAATTAGGACTAAGTAACCAGACCAAAATGGTCATGGAGCCTGAATGCAGGATTGGGCACACATCTTTAGTTCTTTCTAGAAACATAGGAGAGTGTGTTAGTCAAATACCTGTAAAGAAATTTTTAATCTTCAATGTCTATTATTACAGTAAGGTGTAATAATTACCTATGGTACACAAAAGCTTATAGGATACCATTATCCTTAATTAATGGGTAAATGCATGGCTTTTATTCAATGGAACTGATTTATTGTCTTAATTTTCAGATGTTCTGCCTCGCGTTTCCACCGAAACCATCGTGTGCCCATAGTAACCAGCAGACACCATGCATGTGTGGTCCCCTTTATGACCTGGGCCTAATTAGTTTTTTATTGTCATCTTCCAACTCACACTTAAACTGTACAAACAGGGGCAGCATGACTCCCAATACCGATTAATAAGCCTCCAGCCCCAGTCCTGCAATAAACAGGGAGTATTTATGGCACGGGATCGGCATCTGGTGCCCGCTTCTCCTTGCAGTTCTCTGGGGCGGGGTGGGGAAGCGGTGGTGGAGTGTAGGACTCAGAGAGGGCGGCGCTGATGAAGACCGGCTGGCCCCCGCCCCCCGTCCTGACTGCTTCGCCCCTACCTGTCCTTCACGGCCTCTATTAGGCTCGGCTAGTTAAGTGAAAGGGAGAGAAAGGAGCTGAAAGCTGGTGGGTGTTGGAGCTTCGAAGTCCATAGTTCCCAGCTAATTGCTGGTCCTAACAGGCACAATTAACTGCTACAAGCCCTTTGAGATGGCCCAGGGCCTTTCTCAGGTAGCAGCCATCACCAGATAAAGGCTGAAATGTGCTGCTCTTAGAGAGACACTTGCAGACAGGAGTGTCACAGCCTGCCAATTACAGTCTCCCGGTACACAGTCACTTCCCGGAGAGACGAGGAACCCAGAGGAAGACCCAGCGTTAAAGAGATATGGCAAGGGCTGTTCTCAGCCCCAGGAGTTGAACTGCAGCCCTGGTGGGCTGGGAGTTGGGTGAGGGAGGTGCTTTGCAGGTTAAGCCCTTATTGTTGAGTCCATCAGAAACTCCATTTCTTGGACATCTGCTATTTGCATTTCCCTCTATCTCCAAACTTTCTGGTCAAAGCACCAACCTGCACCCTCCTCCCCCTGTTTTTCTTGGAGAGGGGCAAACAGACAAAAATTAGACACTTCTCTAAAAGATAAAGGCAGATTGATGCTGAGGAAAGAGTGCTTAATTAGGAGTCAAGATTCCCCTCCCTCCTGTCCAATTTAAACAACTACACAGAGTCACATCCTTCACAAAGGGTTAGGTAAGATGAAAATGCCATTTCAAGTGTTATTTTGGCTACATATAATTTAAATCAGCTGCAAAGCACAGTATATGTGGATTTCTGAAGATAACATTAATTCAGTAATTTCTATGTGGTAACTCCAATGCAACTATGAAATATATAATAAAGAGTACACATTAAAATATAACTTTTATTTTGTCTCATCAAACAAAAGGAAAGAATTAGTAGTTTTCATTCTAATCCCAAAGAAAGGCAATGCCAAAGAATGCTCAAACTACAGCACAATTGCACTCATCTCACACACTAGCAAAGTAATGCTCAAAATTCTACAAGCCAGGCTGCAACAGTGTGTGAAACGTGAACTTCCAGATGTTCAAGCTGGATTTAGAAAAGGCAGAGGAACCGGAGATAAAATTGCCAACATCCACTGGATCATTGAAAAGTGAGAGAGTTCCAAAAAAAAAAAAAAAATCTGCTTTATTGACTATGCCAAAGCCTTTGACTGTGTGGATCACAACAAACTGTGGAAAATTCTTAAAGAGATGGGAATACCAGACCACCTGACCTGCCTCTTGAGAAATCTGTATGCAGGTCGGGAAACAACAGTGAGAACTGGACATGGAACAACAGACTGGTTCCAAATAGGCAAAGGAGTACGTCAAGGCTGTATATTGTCACCCTGCTTATTTAATTTATATGCAGAGTACATCATGAGAAATGCCAGGCTGGATGAAGCACAAGCTGGAATCAAGATTGCTGAGAGAAATATCAATCACCTCAGATATGCAGATGACACCCCCCTTATGGCAGAAAGCAAAGAACTAAAGAGCCTCTTCAGTTCAGTTCAGTTCAGTTGCTCAGTCATGTCAGACTTTTTGTGACCCAATGGACTGCAGCACGCCAGGCCTCCCTGTCTATCACCAACTCCCAGAGTTTACCCAAACTTATGTCCATTGAGTCGGTGATGCCATCCAACCATCTCATCCTCTGTCGTCCCCTTCTCCTCCCACCTTTAATCTTGCTTTGGCTCCGTTTCTTCATTCTTTCTGGAGTTATTTCTCCACTGATCTCCAGTAGTATGTTGGGCACGTACCGACCTGGGGAATTCATCTCTCAGTGTCCTATCTTTTTGACTTTTCATACTGTTCATGGGCTTCTCAAAGCAAGAATACTGAAGTGATTTGCCATTCCCTTCTCTGGTGGGCCACATTTTGTCAGAACTGTCCATCATGACCTGTCCATTTTGGGTGGCCCTACACAGTATGGCTCATAGTTTCATTGAGTTAGACAAGGCTGTGATCCAGGTGATTAGACTGGTTAGTTTTCTGTGACTGTGGTTTCAGTCTGTCTGCTCTCTAATGCCTTCCCTCAGCACCTACCATCTTACTGGGGTTTCTCTGACCTTGGATGTGGGGTATCTCCTCTCCGCCACTCCAGTGCTGCACAGCCACTGCTCTTGATGAAATAAAAAGAGCCTCTTGATGAAAGTGAGAGAGGAGAGTGAAAAAGTTGGCTTAAAACTCAACATTCAGAAAACTGAATGTTGAAAAGATCATGACAATTGGTCCCATCACTTCATGGCAAATAGGTGGGGAAACAATGTAAACAGTGGCTGACTTTATTTTGGAGGCTCCAAAATCACTGCAGATGGTGACTGCAGCCATGAAATTGAAAGACACTTGCTCCTTGGAAGAAAAGTTATGACCAACCTAGACAGCATATTATAAAGCAGAGACATTACTTTGCCAACAAAGGTCGATCTAGTCAAACCTATGGTTTTTCCAGTAGTCATGTACAGATGTGAGAGCTGGACTATAAAGAAAGCTGAGCACTGAAGAACTGATGCTTTTGAACTGTGGTGTTGGAGACGACTCTTGAGAGTCCCTTGGACTGTGAGGGGATCCAACCAGTCAATCCTAAAGGAGATCATTCCTGAATATTCACTGGAAGGACTGATGCTGAAGCTGAAACTCCAATACTTTGGCTACCTGATGCAAAGAACTGACTCATTGGAAAAGACCCTGATGCTGGGAAAGACTGAAGGCAGAAGAAGAAGGGGATAACAAAGGATGAGATGGTTGGATGGCATCACAGACTTGATGGACATGAGTTTGAGCAAGCTCTGGGAATTGGTGATGGACAGGGAGGCCTGGCATGCTGCAATCCATGGGGTCACAAAAAGTCTGATATAACTGAGCAACTGAACTGAACTGAATGATGTCCAGAGTTGAATTTCTGTACTTTAAAGTGCATGATGCAACTTTGCTGTGTGACGTTAGGAACACGTCACATCTCCTCCAGTACTCACTTTCCCCATCTGCAAAGGATGGAGTTAGACAAGCTGGCCTGTGATGTCACTGCCAGGACGGATGTTCTTGGACAACACACTCCCCTAGGGTACCGCCTCTAGCAGCACCAGAAGGCAAGGTTGGTACTCACTCTTCCAACCTAGACCCTGAAGTCATGTGGGGACAGTGTCCATTCCCACTACAGTGTAATTCATCTATACTTGCTACACACTCTGTCTACAACCAGCGGGGGCCATGCACCAGCCGCAGGTGAAGGAACAAGAGTCTGATAGAAGTCTGGATCATGGGACATCTCCATGGCCTGAAATATGTGACAGTGTGGGACCAATTAGCAGGCAACTGAGCATTTTCAGATGACCACTTTGGAAAGGGATCGGTGCCCTTAACTCAAGCCTTCTGTCTTTTTCCTTCCATAGCCACATCTGTGTCAAACTCTACTTGAGAACACTCCTTCTCCAGATGGTTCTGTAGAGTTCCAAGAAATGGTGAGCCACTGGTGTTCAGAGAAGGCCCACAGAGGGAGGCTGTTGGGGTGGGAAATGAGCATCAGACACCATGGGCAATTGGGAAAACCTGGGATCTGTTCCCTTCTCTGCCAGTTCCTGGTGCTGTGACATTGAGCAATTGTCTTAAACTTTCTGGGCCTCTTTTTCCTGATTTTACAAGTGAGGGATTCATGTTTCATAACATTTTTGATTCTTTCTAGCTTTGATGTTTGAAGATTCTAAGTGGTCCTACTTGGCCTCTTGCAAGTTATTATTGCTCTTTCTAACTATGGCAGTGGTGGTGCCCCAGAAGGAAGATGAAAGAAGGAAAGGATGGTGGAAAGGAGGCCTATTACAAGATAGTATAACAGAATTACTGTACAGTACACATGAAACTTACTCAACATTGTGAATCAACTAAATTCCAATATAAAATAAAGATTAAATTTTTTTTAAAGAAGAGGAAAAAGGAAAAAATGGATTACCAAATGTAAGGCATAAAACCAAAAATTTCTGGGAAGAAAATAGAAAAAAAATTGTGACCTTGGGCTAGGCAAAAATTTCTTAGATATGGCACAAAAGGTATAAACCAAAAGAAAAACAAAAATTAAGCTTCATCAGAATTAAAAACCTTTTCACTGGAGAAAACCACTAATAAAATAAAAAGGCAAGAATATATTAATAATTCTTATAACTTAATAATCAAAAAAACATAAAACCTGGCTGAAATATGGTCAAACGATTTCAACAAGTGCTTCAACAAAGAAAATTCAAAGAAGGCAAATGCATGTATGAAAAAATGTTTAATATCATTGGTTATTCAGGAAATGTAAATTAAAAAAGAGATGTATACCCATTAAAATAACTAATATACAAAAACTGATACTATCAAGTGTTAGTAAAGACTACAATCATAAGTCTCATGTAGTGAAGGTGAGAAAGCAAAATGGTTCAGCCACTTGGAAAACAACTTGGCAGTTTCTTATAAAATTGAATACCTATGTACCTTATGACCCAGAAATTCCACTCCTAGATATTTATTTCCTAAGAGAAATGAAACATATGCCTATGTGAAGACATGTGTGCAAGTATTCTTAGTAGCTTTATTCATAATAGCCTAACACTGGAAATAACTCAAATATCCACCAGCCTGCAAGTGGATAAACAAACTGTGGTATATCCATACAGTGAAATAGTTCTTAGCAATGAGTGAAAAAGAAAGAAGTACTGATACTTATTACCACTTGGATGAGCCCAAAAGTATTATGCTGCATGAAAGTCGGGCAGAAAACAATACATTCTGTCTGATTTCATTTATTTGAAATTCCATAGCAACAGAAAGCAGACCAATAGTTGTGTAGGGCTCATAGTCAGCTACACAAGAGGATTTGGGGGTGATGGACATTTTTGAAATCTTGATTATGTGGCCATTGTGTCACTATAAACCTGTACAAAACTTATGAAACTGTACATTTTAAATTGTTAAATTTTATGGAATATCTCAAAAATGCATCAAAATGCATCAAAAATGTGCATTTGAGAGTGACAAAAATATGCACTTACTTGGGTGCCAGACACCGGATCTGTCATGGTGGGGTGTTGGGTTTCTTACTAGGGTCACCTTGAAGTAGCCTTGAGGGACAGGATGCCCTAATTCTAGGTCTGACTGTGTCACAAGCAGGGATGCTGGGGTATCCCCCACCCCCCACCCCCAGTGGATTCCTCTCCCAAAGGCCACCGCCATTGGATTCAAAGTTCTTCCATGAAACTTTGTAGGGAAGGTGAGGAGTTGGGGTGTTCAGAGACAAGATAGCCTGGAGGACAGCTTGATCATTGCCCCTAACTGATCAGTCGCTTGGGGATGGGAGGAGGGTGACAGCTGGCTGATGGAGCCGGCGCTGGCACAGTATTCCATGAAGTGGCCACGTCTCTCTTAGGGACAAGGGCATCAGTACAAAATTTGTCCTCTGCTTGTCCATGCACTCATATTAACTCACCAAAATAATTTCAGGAAATCAAGTGCCCAGAATGTCTGAGTAATTTGTTGTGGAAATTGAAGGAAGGGTGTATATTGAGCACATGGGTCACAACAATGCAAAACAGAAGAGCTGTCTGATGAGGCAGGAAAAAACCCAGAGGAGGTGACTCTGCAGTCATCACTCCTGGGCCCCATGATTGTGCCTTGCACACCACTGCACACAAGCAGCCTAGAGGGTGATCCCAGGTGGGCATCATTCTGAGGGAAGAGTCTCCTAGAAGCAGAAGGGACCAGGAGGATAAGTGCACTCTCCATCTTTCTAGGGCTGACAGGTCCCCTTTCAGCTTCCATCTGCTCCCTCCACTTAAGGATTTTCTCTCCTTCCATATCCATGTGGTAGAAGAGGGTTGGGCCACCGTCTAGATGTTCTCAGCACTTCAGGACCACCAGTCTACCAGAACCTCAGATCCAGGTTACAAACTCAGGGGAAAGACTGACCCAGTAGAATTAGGTACATGCCTCTGGTCCAAACCACTGGGCCCTGGGCCTCAATTGCCCAACAGAGCCCTCGGGGCATGGAAAGCTGATGGGTAGTAGGATTTCCAAGCGGTCTCTCTAAGGGATCTGGTGAAATTCTTAAAGTTCTGTAACAGTGGAATTCTGTGCCTCTCTGTGCATCTCTGATCTCCAGAAGTGACTGGTTTTGTCTGCTAATGCTCTAAGGACTTCAGAGGATGTGCTTGGCAGGAAGGAGCTGCTGCTGGAGGGCAAGGTTGCCGAGGCCTGAAGTTATTTTCAGAATCCCTTTCTCCTTCATATTCCAGTGGAGATTCCTGGCAGGGAGCTAACCCCTTCCAGTGTCTCCCAGCAGCCCTCCTCACCACCTCGCAATGTGCAGAGCTCTCCTTCCAAAGTGGGCTGCTAGCACAGTGCTCCACCCGAGAAGGGCATGGAAGTGACAACCACGACAGATTGTGAGTGGAATTTTTGTTCCTTTCCCTCAGTCTTCAGCTTAGCAGAGCACTGGGGAAAGCAAACAACCACTTGTTTTCAGATCTTCACTGTTCTCCTCCATAAAATGTGCATAGTTGCCTGGTCTGCCACCTCAGAACACAGAGAAGATCGACATGAAAACTCAAGATGAACAGCCATCAAAATCGTGACATGTTCCTTGATGCTGGGTCTCAGAACTAGACTTCAGGGGGCTGGGGCTTGGGGCAAAAGCCTGACTCATCCTCATCTTTTTCCAAAAAGACAGAGAAAAGCTTCCTGAACCTCTCAGGGTAGCTGAGGGGATAGAAAAAGCAGAGTTTTCTCCTGGCCAAGGTATGAGTTTCCAGATGAGTGTGTGTGTATAAATGCATACACATATAGAAGTGTGGGGCTCTTCTCGTGCAACTTTGGGGCAAATTTAGCAAAACGCAGATCCTTTAACAACCAGCAGCAGGGCTCATGGTGGTAGAGGTGCTCAGGTTTCATTGTTCATCCGTCCCCAGAGCCAGGGAGATGTGTGGTTTTGGGCACTGAGGGTGGAGCAAGAGGGGCAGGAAGGACAGTGTTGGTGTCAGTAGGCCATGTACATTACGATTCAATCCAGGACCAGCTACATAATTTGCAGAGTCCAATGCAAAATGAAAATAGAACACTTCATTTAAAGATTATTAAGAATTTCAAGATGGCAATAGGAGTACCATAAACCAAGTATGGAGCCCTAGTGAGCACGGGGTCCAGGGAAGACTACAGGTGACATGATTGTGATGGTGGCCTGGATTATAGCTCATCAATTTATACCCAGTCTGCAAGAATTTTACCCTCAGCCCTTTCCCAAGCCCTGTCACCACAGGCACACCCGCCTCTGTCTCTGGGCCCTGTCTCTGGGCCAAGTCACCATGGCCTCCCTCCTGGCACCCAACTCCGTGTCTTACACTCAGGATGGATATTTTAACTGCTGGTTGGATTGGCCTGAGATAGTTAACATTTGGTTAAATGCTGGAATTGTTCATCTGATGAAATTGCCACATTTATTTTTATGTCCTGATTCCTCGGCAAATGTGTGCACTGCTCATCAAGAGCTGCAGCCTGGAAGGTGTGCGCTTCCCTCCCACAGCAGGTATTCATTCGCATCCACCCGTCATTTGGCATGGCTTGGCTGAGGGGAAACTTGAATAAGACACCAGGGTAGGAAGACACCCTTGTAGGTTAAAATCAGAGAACCGTGCGAAAGTTCTGCTTTGAGGTGTGACCGAGCTGTCCTGGGACAAACAGCCCTCCGCAGTGGCCCGGGAGGACCTGCAGCTTGAACTCCTGCTCTTAGGGTTTACTGGAACAAAGCCAGTGCTGCCCAGGACCCAGACTACAGATGACATAAGGACGAGGACCAGGGTCGGCTGGCAACTGTGTCCAGAGGCAGAGCTACGTAAGATCAGATCAGGGCACCCCTTCCAATAGCCAGGCTGTTCAAAGAAGAAAAGGATACCAAGAAAGGCCCTTCTGGGCTGAGAGGGCAGCTGGGTTGGGTCATTGGTTTGCTGACTTAGCCTTCCTCCTCGCCCTGGTCTTTGTCATGGTGGACACTTACTGCTAGACTCTGCTCTGAAAAACCCACAGGGATGATCACACATACTGGTCACAACAACTGTATGAGATACACTCTACTTTCCTCCCTTTTTGTAAGAAAAGCATCAGAAGCAGAAAAGTGGTGGAGCCTGATTTTGAACATGGTATTGGGAGAGCAAGCTTGCTTTATTATATTACCCTCCACCCACTTCCAGCCCAGGGAGCACTTTTAAAAATACAAATGGCTAGGCTCTTTGTCCAGAGATTCTGGTCAATTTGGCCCAACAGGCATGTGCATGATTTAAAACTTCCCCAGGCGACTCTGAGCCCCAGACTAGAGGGTTAATGTTGAGAGTCATAGGGCCAGAGGGGTTCCAAGGTCCCTCCCAGCCCCAGGACCCCCTGATGCTCTGATTCTACCTTTTGTACAAAGGATGCTTTGCTCATGCTTTGTAGGGCGGCTCAAATTCCACTTCCCTCTCCTAGTCTCAGAGCCAGATCTAATCACAGGGCCATTTTCCCCTGTCTTTTGTGCCTTACAAAGAATAAAATTAGCCAAATGGATAAAAGCTCATTGTAGGAATATGTAGAGCATTTCAAAGTCTATTTATCAAAAGACTGACCACTGCATTTATCCCATGGAAGCTCCAAGCGCATAGTGACTCTGTCATTTAATTTTGAGGACAAAAAAAAAAAAAAAATCAACAAGAGATGCAAAGTCATAGCCAGCAACTGGAGAGATTTTGTGCTGGACATGGTTTCTCTTTGCAGAGACAGCCAAGTTCAATGCCATCCTCCTTAGGGTGCTTCTCCCGCCCCCAAATTTTTTTTGTTGTTTAGTCTCTAAATCATGTCCGATTCTTTGCAACTCCATGGACTATAGCCCACTAGTTTCCTCTGGATTTTCCAGGCAAGAATACTGGAGTGGGTTGCCATTTCCTTCTCCAGGGGATATTTCCAACCTAAGGATCAAACCCTTGTTTCCTGCATTGACAGGTGGATTCTTTACCTCTGAGTCACCAGGGAATCCCCACCCTCATCCCCAGGTATCTGATCATTAAAGGAAGGAATAGGAACAGTTTAGCTATGTTGCATCTTGCCTTGTCTCCCAGCACGCCAGCTCTTTGTTCTCACTAAGCCGTGTCACTTGACCTAAGCCTAGAAAATGCCCGTCCCCACCAGATGCCATTCCCCACTGGTCACCGCTCTGCTATCATAACACCTCATACCAATGTGTGGTCAAAATGCATAATGGGGTCAGTAGTGATGGGTCCAGAGCTCCTGGAAGGCATTATTTTTAAGAACATGAATTTGTTCAGTCCTTCAGTTAACAAATGTTTATTGAGCACCTAATTTTCCTTATGCTCTGCAGGTTTTCACCACTAAATTGTATTTTGTGCTAGTGTTTCCAATGGCTCAGTAGCACACTAGATCCATAATGTCAATGTGAAGTTTTCATCTTCATTCACACAGGCAACCCTGTCACGGTATGCCCTTTCTCTGCACTATCTGCCTACCCAATGCTGCAGGGCAACTCCTGCATCTATCAGAGCACCTCCATCCTGAGGGACATTGGCTGGTTCATGGAGAAACAGAGCCCAGCCCAGTTCAGTTGTACCCTGGAGAGGGTACAGCCAGGACCGTGCTCTGTAGGACATACCCGTCTCCTGACTGCTGCTTTGCCAGTGCCTCAGACACTTGGCCAGACACCTCACAACCTGCTCAGCTTTGAGGACACACACATTCAGAAGTGAATTTCTTTGATATGGGATATTGAAAACAGTGATGTACATACATATCCATCCATGCCCTTTCCTTAAATCAATCTTCCCATTTTCCCGATATGGAAATTTACACACTGAAGCACACAGATATACTAGGTGAGTATGTCATACAGTACCTTTCCTCCCCCAAAGCCAATTCAACAAGTCTTCACATTAAATCTGGAAGTAGGACTGAGTGCTGGCTGCATGCCAAGAAGTGAAGCACACACAAGGAGCGTGTGAGACATGATTTCTGCCTCGTGGCAGCCCATAAGCTGTGCTCAGACTTGAGAGACGGCCGGCCACGGCAGCCAGGAGCCCCATCCCCCACCGGTTCCAGGAGATAGCCCGGCACAGAAAACCCTCCGCCCAGCCCTGAAGGATCCTTCCTCTCCCGAACTGCAGCCAACCCAGGGTTGCCAAATGTACCTCAAGACCAGTTAGTCTCCCCAGCTTCCCGGACCCCACCTTGATCAGCCTTTGCGGATCAGAGATGGTCTCAATAGCTCCCCTTTCTGCTTCATAATGTGTATTCTTCTTTCTAATGTCTCCTTGAACCCCTGTCCAGGAAACTGATCAGAGAGACTCCTTTGTTGTATGGTTATGAATCAACGGATGGTTCATTTTGTCTTGGACTTCATTTTCCCTTTGTCAGCTAACTCATCAATGACACAACCAGAGCAGCTGTCCAGATGAAATCGGGTGCCAGATGTATTCAGAGATGGGCAGGAGAAGATGGGCTGAGGGGTCCAGAGTGATTTCTCAGAGGAAGTCCGACATGAAGGAGGCCTTGCCATAGGAGCTGGGTAGAGCAGCAGGGAAGGCAGTGAAGAAAAGGATGACCCAGAAGGAATAGGTGCTTTTGTGGAAAAGAGCCATGAACAGAGGTGGGTGAGGACAGTCCTGAATCCCTTCCCTTGGGTGTATGCTTCAGAAATATAAATCCCAAATCAAGACAATTCACAAGCAAATGTTTAGGATGTTGAGAGGAAGGCCAAGTGTTTAGGTAACATCATGAAAGTCCATATATTAAACATTTCTGGTATTATCCAAACAAAGTTGTGACATTTAAACTTCGCCCATCTTCAATCAGTGATAACAGGTGCTGGGCAATATCATGCCATGTACATGCTTTACTCTCTGGAATATTTTCTGAATGTCCTGTCTGTGAATTATCAAGAAGATGCTTGCATGCATTTTATCTTGCTTTATTGTAAGTGATTCAGTCAATCAGTTAATGCATATTAAGTCCTTACCATGTGCTAAGCACTGCTCTAGGCTGGGAAATAGAGAAGGGGGAAAAAAAAGAAAAGGAGCCTGCTCACACAGAACTGACATTCTAGTTGAGGGGACTGACATCTTCTCATCGCTGTTGCTCTCCAGCTTTCTCGAATTTTCCAATGCCTCTGGCAGAGTGTTGCAATTCTAGCTGGTTCTTGGTCAAGAGCCTCTGGGACATCATATGCACAAGTCCACAAAATGATACATCACAGACCTGTTCCTCCCAAGAGAGAATCCAGGCCTGTGGATGTGGCTGTAGATGGGGGCCTCTACCAAAGAGAATGGATACAGCGGTCTAGGAAGTGAAGCTCGGAGATGAGTTAGGCAAGTGATTCACATTGGAGTCCAAGGACTTGTGAGCTGAAAGAAAGATTCAGAGAAGACCACTTCAGACACTGGAATGAGGCTGCAGTCCATCCACTCACTCAGTAAACATTAGTGAGTGTTGCTGTATGACAAATGCTCTACTGAGTACTGCACCCTGGGAAAGCAAGAGTAAGAAAGACAGAGGAGGTCCTTCACCATCTTGCATCCAGTGATGGAGACGACTTAGCAAGTGATCACATGAAAGGGTGACGAATGCATAAGAGAGAAAAAAACAGAGCTCCAGAAACATTCTATAGGGGCACCTAAACTGATCTAAGCGAGAAAGTTTCAGTGAGGCTCTGGACAAAGACCAGATTTTTAAATCCAGGTCTGAAGAGTGAGGAGGAGTGAGCAAAGTGGAGCACATACAGAGGCAACTCACATACCTTGTACAGTAAGTCCCCTACATACAAACAGGTTCTGTTCTGCAAGTGTGTTCTGAAGTCCAAATTGTCCATAAGCCCAGCAAAGTTAGCGTAGGTACCCGACTAACACAGCTCTGTGGTACTGTACAGCAATCAGTTTATAATCTTTTTCACACCAATAATGCATACATAAAAAACAAACACAAAAAATAAAGAAACACTTTTATAGTGCAATACCTTGAAAAGTACAGTAATACAGGACAACGGCTGGCATATAGGGGCTGGCAGGCATGTTCCCATTTTTGAAAATTTGCATGTAGGGGACTTACCAAATGTTTGAGTGTCTGCAAGAAACTTCTTGTAACCATCAGAGTTCTTAATTACAAACACTAGAAATCATCTCTAGATAACTTCAGATGAGGAGGAGTTTCTTGGAAGAATATTAGATGTTGTTTAAAGGACAGGAGGGCTTCAGAACCAGGCAGGAGCCCAAGGAAGCTGGACCTCCTAGACTGTTCGGTTCACTTCAGTCACTCAGTCATGTCCGACTCTTTGCGACCCCATGAATCGCAGCATGCCAGGCCTCCCTGTCCATCACCAACTCCCGGAGTTCACTCAGACTCAGATCCATCGAGTCAGTGATGCCATCCAGCCATCTAATCCTCTGTCGTCCCCTTCTCCTCCTGCCCCCAATCCCTCCCAGCATCAGAGTCTTTTCCAATGAGTCAACTCTTCACATGAGGTGCCCAAAGTACTGGAGTTTCAGCTTTAGCATCATTCCTTCCAAAGAAATCCCAGGGCTGATCTCCTTCAGAATGGACTGGTTGGATCTCCTTGCAGTCCAAGGGACTCTCAAGAGTCTTCTCCAACACCACAGTTCAAAAGCATCAATTCTTTGGTGCTCAGCCTTCTTCACAGTCCAACTCTCACATCCATGCATGACCACAGGAAAAACCATAGCCTTGACTAGATGGACCTTAGTCGGCAAAGTAATGTCTCTGCTCTTGAATATGCTATCTAGGTTGCTCATAACTTTTCTTTCAAGGAGTAAGTGTCTTTTAATTTCATGGCTGCAGTCACCATCTGCAGTGATTTTGGAGCCCAAAAAAGTAAAGTCTGACACTGTTTCCACTGTTTCCCCATCTATTTGACATGAAGTGATGGGACCGGATGCCATGATCTTAGTTTTCTGAATGTTGAGCTTTAGGCCAATTTTTTCACTCTCCACTTTTACTTTCATCAAGAGGCTTTTTAGCTCCTCTTCACTTTCTGCCATAAGGGTGGTGTCATCTGCATATCTGAGGTTATTGATATTTCTCCCGGCAATCTTGATTCCAGCTTGTGTTTCTTCCAGTCCAGCATTTCTCATGATGTACTCTGCATATAAGTTAAATAAGCAGGGTGACAATATACAGGCTTCACGTACTCCTTTTCCTATTTGGAACCAGTCTGTTGTTCCATATCCAGTTCTAACTGCTGCTTCCTGACCTGCATACAGTTTTCTCAAGAGGCAGGTCAGATGGTCTGGTATTTCCATCTCTTTCAGAATTTTCCACAGTTTATTGTGATCCACACAGTCAAAGGCTTTGGCATAGTCAATAAAGCAGAAATAGATGTTTTTCTGGAACTCTCTTGCTTTCTCCATGATCCAGCGGATGTTGGCAATTTGATCTCTGGTTCCTCTGCCTTTTCTAAAACCAGCTTGAACATCAGGGAGTTCACGGTTCACGTGTTGCTGAAGCCTGGCTTGGAGAATTTTGAGCATTACTAGCATGTGAGATGAGTGCAATTGTGCGGTAGTTTGAGCATTCTTTGGCATTGCATTTCTTTGGGATTAGAATGAAAACTGATCTTTTCCAGTCCTGTGGCCGCTGCTGAGTTTTCCAAATTTGTTGGCATTTGAGTACAGCACTTTCACAGCGTCATCTTTCAGGATTTGAAACAGCTCAACTGGAATTCCATCACCTCCACTAGCTTTGTTCATAGCGATGCTTTCCAAGGCCCACTTGACTTCACATTCCAGGATGTCTAGCTCTAGATTAGTGATCACACCATCATGATTATCTGGGTCATGAAGATCTTTTTTGTACAGTTCTTCTGTGTATTCTTGCCACCTCTTCTTAATATCTTCTGCTTCTGTTAGGTCCAGACCATTTCTGTCCTTTATCGAGCCCATCTTTTCATGAAATGTTCCCTTGTTATCTCTAATTTTCTTGAAGAGATCTCTGGTCTTTCCCATTCTGTTGTTTTCCTCTATTTCTTTGCATTGATCGCTGAAGAAGGCTTTCTTATCTCTTCTTGCTGTTCTCTGGAACTCTGCATTCAGATGCTTATATCTTTCCTTTTCTCCTTGGCTTTTCGCCTCTCTTCTTTTCACAGCTATTTGTAAGGCCTCCCCAGACAGCCATTTTGCTTTTTTGCATTTCTTTTCCATGGGAATGGTCTTGATCCCTGTCTCCTGTACAATGTCACGAACCTCATTCCATAGTTCATCAGGCACTCTATCTATCAGATCTAGGCCCTTAAATCCATTTCTCACTTCCACTGTATAATCATAGGGGATTTGATTTAGGTCATACCTGAATGCTCTAGCAGTTTCCCCTATTTTCTTCAATTTAAGTCTGAATTTGGCATAAGGAGTTCATGATCTGAGCCACAGTCAGCTCCCAGTCTTGTTTTTGCTGACTGTATAGAGCTTCTCTATCTTTGGCTGCAAAGAATATAATCAATCTGATTCAGTGTTGACCATCTGGTGATTTCCATGTGTAGAGTCTTCTCTTGTGTTGTTGGAAGAGGGTGTTTGTTATGACCAGTGCATTTTCTTGGCAAAACTCTATTAGTCTTTGCCCTGCTTCATTCCACATTCCAAGGCCAAATTTGCCTGTTACTCCAGGTGTTTCTTGACTTCCTACTTTTGCATTCCAGTTCCCTATAATGAAAAGGACATCTTTTTTGGGTGTTAGTTCTGAAAGGTCTTGTAGGTCTTCATAAAACCATTCAACTTCAGCTTCTTCAGCATTCCTGGTTGGGGCATAGACTTGGATAACTGTGATATTGAATGGTTTGCCTTGGAGACGAACAGAGATCATTCTGTTGTTTTTGAGATTGCATCCAAGTACTGCATTTTGGACTCTTTTGTTGACCGTGATGACTACTCTATTTCTTCTGAGGGATTCCTGCCCACAGTAGTAGATATAATGGTCATCTGAGTTAAATTCACCCATTCCAGTCCATTTTAGTTCGCTGATTCCTAGTATGTCGATGTTCACCCTTGCCATCTCCTGTTTGACCACTTCCAATTTGCCTTGATCATGGACCTGACATTCCATGTTCCTATGCAATATTGCTCTTTACAGCATCAGACCTTGCTTCTATCATCAGTCACATCCACAGCTGAGTATTGTTTTTGCTTTGGCTTCATCCCTTCATTCTTTCTGGAGTTATTTCTCCACTGATCTCCAGTAGCATACTGGGCACCTACTGACCTGGGGAGTTCCTCTTTCAGTTTCCTATCATTTTTCCTTTCCATACTCTTCATGGGGTTCTCAAGGCAAGAATACTGAAGTGGTTTGCCATTCCCTTCTCCAGTGGGCCATGTTCTGTCAGACCTCTCCACCATGACCCGCCCGTCTTGGGTTGCCCAGCAGGAATGGCTTGGTTTCATTGAGTTAGACAAGGCTGTGGTCCTAGTGTGATTAGATTGACTAGTTCTCTGTGAGTATGGTTTCAGTGTGTCTGCCCTCTGATGCCCTGTTGCAACACCTACCATCTTACTTGGGTTTCCCTTACCTTAGGCGTTGGGTATCTCTTCATGGCTGCTCCAGCAAAGCACAGCCGCTGCTCCTTACCTTGGATGAGGGGGTATCTCCTTACCGCCGTAGTCAAGCTTATCCCATAGGAAGGGTTCATTAGGACATTATTGCTGAAGTCCCATCACTGGGCACTTGTCTGGACGATCTGAGTTTATGAACTCATGTGTGTGTTAGTCACTCAGTCATGTCCTACTCCTTTTGACCCCATGAACGGTAGCATTCCAGGCTCCTCTGTCCATGGAATTTTCCAGGCAAGGATACTGGAGCGGGTTGTCATTTCCTTCTCCAGGGGATCTTCCTGACCCAGGGGTCAAATCTGGGTCTCCTGCATTGCAGGCAGATGAGCTTCTAGGGAAGCCCACATCAACTCATGAAAGATGCCAAAGAGCAGAGAAAGGGAATATCTACATCCCTTTGGGTGTAGATTCACGCTGGGGATTTCCCCTAATCAAAGTAAACTATTCAGATGCTGGGCAACCAACACATGACAAATACCCACAAAAACTTTATGTGGTTGAAGCAGAGAACAAAATAAAAAGAAGAAAGAAATGGAGAATTCCCATTGGCAATTAGCAGACACCAGTAGGCCCAAAAGTCTGAAACTGGGTTAGGGAGTTGGACCTTTATCCTCAGAGCGATAGAAAGCCATTCATGGTTGTTCAGTGGGGATGGGAGCGGTGGTGATGGCAGTGACAGGCACGTGGAGACATCGCTCACTGTTGGAGTGTGGGGATGGATGGAGGGTGAATGGCTGGAGGCCAGAGAGTACTCGATAAGAAATCGCAGAAATGAGGTGGGGGAGAAGAGTAGGAGTCTGAGTCAGAGCTGGAGACAAGCCCAGGGATCTGATGGGTATCTAGGAAATAGGATCAGAGTGAAAGTGAAGTCACTCAGTCATGTCTGACTCTTTGCGACCCCATGAACAGTAGCCTGCACCAGGCTCCTCCGTCCATGGGATTTTCTAGGCAAGAGTACTGGAGTTGGTTGCCATTTCCTTCTCCAGGGAATCTTCCTGACCCAGGGATCGAACACAGGTCTCCTGCATTCTAGACAGACACTTTACCTATCCTACTTTATCCTATCTAGGAAATCGGATCAGAGTGAGGGAGGGACAAATGCTTAAGAATAAGCCCTAGGCCATTGGTTTGGGCTACAGGGTGCTCAGTGATAGACCTCATAGATGCAGGGGCTCCTAAGGAGGTCCAGCTCAGGGATGATGGGGAGAGGCAGAGCTAAATGTCTGTGAAGCATCTGAATGTTCTTTCTCAGTGGGGCTCAGGAGAGAGGACTTGGCTGAAGAGGGCAAGCAGGGGTCAGCAGGCCACAAATGGTGAGGCCAGACTCCCAAAGACATCCCTTTTTTCCTCAAGAGGTGCTAAGGAGTACTTGCCCCAGGGTAGGGTGTGAAAGCTAATGGAGTCATATTAGAAAAGGACAAACAGATTACCAGGGTCAAGGGTGAATAGAGGTGAGAGGTCATGTGTGGAAACTCGTCCTTTGGATCTAGTGGCAGGAAGTGCATGGTGTACGCAACTTCACTGCAGAGAAGCAGAAGGATTTTCTCTGTGTATTTAGGAGGAAGAAATCACAGGGGTGAAGACAAGAGTTGGAGGTGGCTGTGAGGGTGAGAAAGAATTTCTTCCTAAATATGAGAGATTTGAGCACTTGCAAATATCAGCAGAAAGGAAGCAGGGAGAACCTACCCTTGTTTAAAGCTTATGATGAGCCAGCTACTATTATGAGTGTTTTCTATGTACTAATTCTTTCAATCTCCAAAACAAGCACATTAGATGGAAACTTGTATCATCTTTTTGCAGATGGTGGCAGCAGGCACGGAGAGCCCAGGTACCATCCTTAAAGTCACCAGGCTAGGTAGTTTGGCTCTGAGATAGAGCATTTCAACACCGACCAGAAAACAGCTCATGAGGAAGAGAGATGTCTGAAATAAAGCAGAGATTGGAGATTCTCAGGGCCTCAGAGGAGGCAGAGAGACAGGACCCCTCCACACACACACAACGGGATGGATCAGCTTGGACGGAGGGGCCCTTCTCTCTCCTGACAGAAGGAAAGAGAAGAGGATGGGGTTTGATGTGAGGGGAGTGGCGGGTGTGCTAACATTTTGGGGTGCACCTCAGCTGGTGGCTTCTGTTTTGTCTCTAAAGTAAGAGGCATGATCATTGGCTGAGAAGGAGGGGCAAGATGAGGAGGTGGTTCAAGGATTTGAGGAGGATGAGGTCCAGGAACCTTGTCAACCAGCAAAATCTAGGAGATGGTGGGCAATTTAGAGGCTCTGGCCTGGCTGGATGAATATGCCCTGCAGCTGACAGCTCAGACATCCCTCTCCCCTCGCTTGTCACTTCCATCAACAGACTGCCTCATCCTTGATCCTTCAGTAGGCCTGGCACCAGAGAACAGCTTCAGTTCAGAAGTACAGACCCAGGAGGCAGTTCAGAGACCATGGTTTTGCAGATCTGGGGCTGGGAGTATGAGAAGGATACAGGAGGAGTTTACCAGGGAAGGACTGGCTGGGAATTGTACCTGATACACTTTCCTTCCTCTAGAGTGAGGCCCCACCCAACGGATGGATGATAGAAGATGAATTTCCCTTTGGTCTGTTTTCACTATTCCATTTTATGAGACTCATGGTCACTGAGGGAGCCTAACATCACTATCACTGTTACTTTCTGAGCACCTCTTCAGTCTTAGGATCTGCCTTCTGGTTACAGCACCAGGGAGGCTGGTGTTGAAGCAACAACCATCACCAGTGGTTTTCTGGGACCCTGTCCTGGTGGTCCATGCTGCTGGAGGCCCACATCTCACTGGTGCTGCCCTAATGCATTCCAAACATCCTTCAGCTCATCTTGCTATTCTTGAAAACCAAAGTAGGAGATCAGGGGCGTTAAGGAATCTGTGTGGAGCTGGGCCAACCCAGCTGTATTTTGGAGTTTTTGCCTGCTTAAGAAATATTTTTCATTGTTTTGAGTTTGATGAGAATGTGTTTTCCCATTAATTTTTAAACCAAAATTGGATCCATATGTTTTCTGATTCATGTCTGTTTCACGCATCTTCCTGCTTCAACAGAGCATTTGATGTCCAAGAAACCTCTTTATATACACCCTTTCCTGCAGATTGATGAGAAAGGATGAGGAATTGAGGAAGCTTTAATGACCATGAAATCCTGGAGTTCTTTTGGAATTGTAATCACAAATTGAAATGGTCACCTCAGGTTTTCCCAGAAAACAGCTCTTTCCAGGGCAAAGTGTCTCTGGGACCCTTTTCATTTGGGGGAAATTGTTATATAGCCTCCTACCTTGAGCACCCCTAAAGTCAGAGGTCAAACCTGTGGGGCTTGAAGGTAGCCACTGTGTTTTCTCAGTGAGCTGGAATGGAGGGAATGGTTCTGGCTCATGTTCTGCCCAGTGGCCATGGCAGAGTGGGCCTCCCAAGTTGACACTGGGCTTTGGTCTACATTTCCCTGAGACCTCTGTAATACCAGGGCAGGTCTGTTGTTCTGAGCCCTGAGATAGGCCCAGAGAGATAGAACCCTGCCTCCATTGGAAACTCTCCAGTCCCAATGACTCCCAGGCTCATGGAAATAAGGAATAGCCTTCACCATCAGGCCTGTCAGAAACCTGTCAGATGGCCCCACAGATTATATGAGCCTCAGGGGTTTTTTTCCTTAAATGTACCTCCATTGCAGCTTTGTTGCAGGAAAAGAAACATCCTGTTTAAAAATTTAAAAACCACGCAGAGTGGATGCTGAACATTGCTGTGAGTATCCTCAAACTCCTGTTTTGGTTTTGGTTTTGTCTTGATCTTCTGAGAACCTCAATTTCTCTATCTATAAAGTTTGAATAATAATACTTGGCTCAATATGGTACAAAGGATTGATTTTGTTAAACACTCTTAAGCTGTAAAATGCTTCGGGCAGTTGTATAATAATCATCTCTTGCCTCTTAACCCACTCCGGAGGACCCACAACTGGAGAAATGGACTAGTTCCCACTCCCTACCCGTCAACACACACATACACACACACACACACACACACACACACGAACACTCACGCAGCAGAGTATGAGCTTTCCAGGATCTCGAAGTGACAGCAAGGTTTCCAAGCAGGAGGAGTCAGTTCCAGGATTTCCCTCAGCACCCTCTCTTCCCTTCTCCATGGGCGTCAGTCTCTCCATTTGGTTGTTTGAATTTGGTAGTGGTCCAAGCAGAGACGTTTAATTCTCAAGACTGTCTGCATCTTCCCCGTTGGTGTGATGTTTAAGTGCCTTGTTGATATTCACTTGATAGCCTCTAGAACGAAAGAATTCGGTTCAAAGGGGCAAAAGACCTTATGGTTTTACATAACCCCTGCAGGTTTCCAACTGCCAACAGCCACAAAACCAGATCAAGGATTCAAGGTGCAGAAAAGTCCTTGAGAAGAAGCGAACCAGCCTCACATATGGTTGGTCTCTCTTTCCCTCTCTCTCTGTCTTTGCCAGGAAGAAGTGTAGGACCAATTTATGCACAAATTGGTCACATTTTCACACATAACTCCAATTATCTAAAAGGGGTTTAACATTATATTTATATTGATAAGCTTAACAATGTTGAACTGCGACTCTCAGCTGATCTGTTACGATTCACATCCAAAGAGACCAGAAGGAATAATTGGAAACCCTCCAGCATCTCAAGAAATAGAGGCAGCCTTGAAAAAGATGAAAACTGCTGCACAAGGTCTCGGTTTTGCTGAAATTACCACATAAATTCCAAATGAAGGATGGCCAAGAATATTCCAGCAATTACAAATTCCTCTCCCAAAGACATAGAGAAGCTACCAGGTTAGAGAGAGTGAAGACGTGAACTATCGTCAAAGTCTCCAATGGAAAAATAAAATTAATGCATAGCAACAAGATAGGCTCAGCACTCGGTGAGGTGCTTGATAGAAAATTTTTGAATGTTCTACAATTTCTTAGCAAAAAATAATGAAGTTCTAGGTTGGGATTTTAACGACAAACAGTTCTGATTGATATCTTACACTTCTGATGCACCTGTCATTGCAATAATCTTCACCACTGACAATAAGGTTGACTAGATTAAGCTATTTTACCCTTTCACAAATTATCCTTGGTGAACTGCAGTGGCTCTGGCTCTCCCACTGTTGTCACAAGGTTCAACTGAGTGCTGGCTGGCAGTATGGAATGAGGACAGGGTTTAAGACCTGGCCTATGCCTCTGACTCTGGTGGTAACTCCATTGTGAAAAACAGCTAAATGGATTGGCAGGTTTTGATCATATGCGTCAGTAATGCAGATTAATATGATTAAATATAAGGTCAATTTGGTCAATTGTATACACTTTGCTAAAGTACTCCCCACTGAAGTTGCATTGTTTGCTCCCACAGAGGGAGACCTAGAAACAGCACATGAGTATACCTCCAGCGGCATTTCAATGTCCAACAAAGGTTGACTGTGTCCATTCTGGACATAAGCTTTCAGCCTTCATGTTCACGAGCATGTAATCCAGTTGCCGCTCTTCAGATCACCAGTGGCCCTGAGGGAGTCGGAGAGGTGACGCTATGCACGAGGTTTCCAAGGAAGCCAGGACCAGAGATTCACAAGATAGAAGGCTGACAACACAGTTCACTCCACCCTTCCGAGAAAAACCAAGTGCACATTAAGTCAGATAGAGAAAGACAAATGTCATATGATATTACTTACATGTGCAATCCAAAAAAAATGATACAAACGAACTTATTTACGAAACAGAAATAGACTCACAGATGTGGAAAACAAACTTATGGTTACCAAAAAGGAAGAGCGGAGGATAAATTAGGAGTTTTAAATTAACAGATACAAATTGCTATATATAAAATAGATAACCCTACTATATAGCATAGGGAACTATACACAATATCTTATAATAACATATAATGAAAAAGAACCTGAAAAGAATACATATGTTCACATATATTCAAATATATATATTTAACTGAATGGCAAATAGATGGGAAAACAGTGGAGACAGTGGCTGATTTTATTTTTCTGGGCTCCAAAATCACTGCAGATGGTGATTGCAGCCATGAAATTAAAAGACGCTTATTCTTTGGAAGGAAAGTTATGACCAACCTAGACAGCATATAAAAAGCCAAGACATTACTTTGTCAGCAAAGGTCCATCTAGCCAAGGCTATGGTTTTTCCAGTGGTCATGTATGGGTGTAAGAGTTGGACTATAAATAAAGCTGAGTGCCGAAGAATTGATGCTTTTGAACTGTGGTGTTGGAGAAGACTCTTGAGAGTCCCTTGGACTGCAAGGAGACCCAGCCAGTCTATTCTAAAGGAGGTCAGTCCTGGGTGTTCATTGGAAGGACTGATGTTGAAGCTGAAGCTCTAATACTTTGGCTACCTGATGCAAAGAGCTGACTCATTGGAAAAGACCTTGATGCCGGGAAAGATTAAGGGCAGGAGGAGAAGGGGACAACAGAGGATGAGATGGTTGGATGGCATCACCGACTCAATGGACATGGGTTTGGGTAGACTCCAGGAGTTGGTGATGGACAGAGAGGCCTGGCGTGCTGTGGTTCATCAGGTCACAAAGTGTCAGACATGACTGAGCGACTGAACTGAACTGACCTGAACTGAATCACTTTGCTGTATACCTGAAACTAACACAACATTGTAAATCAATTTTACTTCAATTAAAAAAAAAACAAATACATATTTGTTATCTATATATATTATATAGACATTTTAAAAAGGGGATGTTTGGCTTTTACCCCTGTTTAATATTTTGACTTGCATTTCCCAGGTGGTTACAATGGGAAGACCCCATCTGAGTTGGTATGGTTAGCCCTGCTAGCCACCTTGGCCCATAAGTCGTCAACTTTCCTTCGAAAGCCCAGTCCCCAGAGTCATCTGGCAGGTGGGAGAAGGTACCACTTTAAGAGGTAACATGGCTATGTGAGGAGAACTCCAGGGAGCCTTGAACTTGGAGATAGGTAGGCGTGGTGGGAGGAGGCGAGGGCTTGTCAGGGTGTTCCTTCTCCCCATGACGGCTCCTAGGAACAGAGGCTGAGAGAAGCTGAGGTCATCAGGGGGGCCAAAGGGCACAGTGCCCACTGTGTGCCACCCTCCAAGGTACTGAGGCAGGGCCCAGCTTGACAGGACCAGGACGCGTGCTCTTCACAAGAGCCTTCAGTTGCCCATTACAACTCCCATTAAATCATTGTGTGATTTCCCATGAGATATCTGTGTCTTCCACAAACTGCACTCCCAGAAATCAGGGACTACTCCTGTCGTGGTCTCTGCTAGACCTTGAACTTGGCATATTTCCCCAGGGTACAACAAGCAAGAATCGAAAATTCCATACACTTTGCCAGTCCTTTCATTTACAAGGAAGCTTGCCATTCCAGAGAAATAAATGGCATTTGCAGAGGGCAGAGAAAGTCATGGGCAGACAGGGCATCTGACCACCATGTACAGGATACCTGCTGAAAGAGGCTATAGATGCAGCGACAGGAAGACGAGTGGCCATCAGGGCCTTGTGCTCAGGGACGGTCGAGATGTGGAACAGACAGGCACACGAGACACGAGCGAGTCAACGAATGGGGCAGATTTTCAGTGTCGCTAAATCCTGCAAGCCGGGGCAAAGTATAGAGTAACCGGGGCTTGGGAGCAGTAATACAAAAGAGTCTCCAAGAAGGTGCAATTTGTGCTGAGAACTGAGTTGACAAAGAGGAAGACTGAGCCTTCCACAGTTTGGCCTTTGCCTCTGTAAGAAAAGCATTCATATGAAAGTGACTGTTGAGAACAAGAAATCAGTGCATTACTGGGGACTTGGAGATCTGGGCCCCTCTAAGGACTTTTGGGGCTGCCCAGGTGGCACTAGTAGTAAAGAATCTGTCAGTACAGGAGACTTAAGAGACATGGGTTTGATCCCTGGGTCAGGAAGATCCCCTGGAGAAGGGAATGGGCTACCCACTCCAGTATTCTTGCCTGGAGAATCCCATGGATAGAGGAGCCTGGAGGGCTACAGTCCAGAGGGTCACAAAGAGTTAGACACCAGTGAAGCGAATTAGCACGCACAAAGGCTTTTTAGATGCTCCCTGAAATGACTCCTAATCCCTAGCTGGCCTCCCCTCCCCACCACCTCCACCTCTTCTGGTGCTCATGGGCCCTAAGAGTGAGGGGTGCCCAAGTTTAAGGAGCATGAGCTGCCAGGAGCTTCTCTCCTGGAGGCCCCACATAACAGACTGCAGGAAGGGCAATATGAGCTCTGGGATGCACGTGTGTGCCGAGCACGTGGGTAGGAGATGGAGAGGAGATAAAACCGTGATCAGGGGCCAGACAGTGGGAATCACAGGGCAGGTGGTGCTCACTGTGTCTCAGGTGTGAACACCAAAGATGCAGGTGCCCAGCAGCCCCACCCAAGCGGGAGTGCAGGTAGATCCGATCCGGAGCACCTGTCGCCACCTGACTCAGAACTCACCCAGTGCCAGCGCGGGGAAGTGAGTCAGGCAGTGCAATCTGTGGTTCCTCGCAGAAAACGCGCTGCCATTCGCACACCGGCCCTTAATTCGATTCCTCCTCCTATTTTCCTTGCAAATGTATGTTTTGTGTGGTGTTATCCGTCACCCAGGCGCTGTCAATGAGATGTGTCATTCCTCTGTGTGTGCGTTCTGATAAAATGGCCTTAATGCATATGCAAATCCGTCTTCTCGAGAAGGAAGTGTGGGGAAACACTCACATTTGGCTGGAAGTCTTATACTGTGAAAATACCGAAGAAGCATATGCGTTAATTTTACCTTAAATTGCAGACAGAAGCCACCCACCCTGTCCTTGTCACACAGGATGGATCAGATTTGAGGCCTCAAATATATCATGAGATCCGTGTCAAGTTAGCTGGAGGAAAGTGAGCTAGGTCCAGGAAGGCCAGACAAGGGACCTCAACTCCCCCTGCCCTCCCTTCCTCCCTTGTTTCCTTCCTTTTGCCCCTCCACCTCCTCCTCCTTACTTGTCATCTTCTCCTCCTCCTTCTTCTTCATTTTCTTCTCCCAGGTAACTCTTCCTAATTCAGAGTCATATCGTAGAGAACTACACTCCTCTCTGTATTTTTCTCCAGACAAAAAGACAGCATTAGACCAAGACTGAAATGATCCTCAATGTGAATCTACAATCACATGCCAGATAAAAACTATCACATAGCAGGTAAAAGCAGGAAAACAATGATGGTGCATCAGTCATGTCAAAGGCCAGGTCTGGAAGCTCCAAGTTTCCATGTGGCTTTGGGTTTCTCTGCTGTTTTAAGGTCCTACTAGGATCACACCTTGGGAGACTGAATAGTGACTGATACAGAGATAAAGCATGTGGGTAGAAGAGATCCATGAATTAAGGGTTAATGAAGAGCCATGAATTAACGCAGAATTAAGGGTTTCCTGGGAAGGGGGATGCTTGAACTTCAGCTTTCAAGGGTCTACAGATCAAAAAGAAAGTGAGAGGCCTCTGCTATCTCAGAAGACAAATCTTCATATCTTGCCCAGGAGTTGAGTCACTCTTTCCTAAGACACATCTCACAAGAAAAAAGTAACCCAAGACCCCTGGTTTATTTTAAAGCTTGACTAAATACTCATTAAAACCCTGTGAAGTAGACACTCCACAGTATTGGAGGGGAAAGTAATGCTCAGAGAAGTAATATGTCCAAAGCCACCCAGCCTCTCAGTGATGGGCAGGGATTTGAATCTGAAGATTCTAGCCCTAGAGTCTTTGCCTGAAGTACCGAATGGCCTGCAAAGATAGGAGTGGAGAGAAGACACGGCCTTTTCCAAGAACAACAGAAGTTTCCAACTGGCTAGATGTGAAGAGAAGAAATGAGGGAATAGACATAAAGCTAGAGAGCTAGTTGAGGTCGAAGAAAGGAGCTGTGGCAAGAGCCCACACTTGAGCTGGGGCAAGGAGGAAGCAAGGATTTCCCCCAAGGTGGTGCAAGGCTGGTTATATTAGGAAGATTGTTCTGGCTGTGAGATGCGTGGCATCTCCGAGGGTCAGCTCAGAGCCGGGCAGGGTCTCATCTACGGCAGAGGCAGGGGCAGAGGGAACAGAGTGTGCACCAAACAATGAACAAATTAGAACCGTGCTTTTCAATAATACAGTGTTATGATTATCAACTGCCCTTTTTCCATGCAGTTTACTTTTCAAAACCCCCTTTTATGTGATTTGCTCCACTTGAGTTTCCTGGTAAAGCTAGGAGAGCAGCGTTCTGACTCCTGTCCCACTGCTCACACGCATGAAGCAGCCAGCAGGCGAGTTCAGCCAGAGCAGGCCACGTGAGCCCGGCATGGGATGACCTCCACTCTGAGGGGTCTGAGCAGACCCAGATCTCTACCATCACCCATGGGTGACACTGCTTGAGTTCAGTGCTGTCACTCTTTGCAAGAGGCTGTTTGGAGAAACCTTCCAGGACCAACTTTCCAGAAGCTCTAAATCACACACCAGGACAATTTCAAAGCTTTAAACATATTGGTACGTTTGATCACTATGATCATCCTACACCAAAAGTCTTATTCTTGCTCCCATTTTATAGAAAAGGAAACAGTGGCTCAGAGAAGTTAGAAAATTTGCCTGAGATTACACAGCAAGTGAGTGGCCTGAGGCAGGACTCTGCTGAGCTGCACCTTCCAAAATAAATGAACCCAAGTCATGCGGTCCCCCTCAGACTACAGCCTATGAAACAGCTGCCTAGGAGAACCCCAGTAGGTCAGGCTTTTAAAGAACCCTTTACAGAGCAATTGTTTCTTAGAAATATTGGAAGATGAAGGGATCAGTGCATGCTAGGGCATCTCACTGATTTGCTCATAATAGATATCATAGGTATTAAGTGCAGTTTATCCTGAGTGTAATTAGCAGATGTTTTTCAAATGTGATGATAATTGCAGTCCTTTGTTTCTACAGTAATTTACAGAAATAAGGAAACTCTACTGCTGCTCGTTTCTGGAAGAGAGGGGAGAGAGCTCCCAGTCAAGAATCAACTGATGTTTGTGGCCAAATAATGCAACAGTCACTGGTCATGGTTACCAATGGGACCTCACACCTGCAGAAATGACCGCTTGCACTAATATTCTCAAGATAAAATATGATTTGCCTATTTGGTTGGGACTCAAAATCAAGGGAAAGAAGACTAGCATACCTGCTGTCATTTAGGCTATAAGATGTTTACTATTTTAAAATCTCTGCAGATAGCCACCTCTGATCTCCTGGTTAGAACTGGGAAGTGCCTTTCTCTGATGTGTCTAACTGATGATGCTCTAAGAACAATTTGGTCACCACTGGTGGAGCATCAGCTGGGCTGCAGAGGCGTCATGCATCCCAACCCCCCTCCTCCGACAGACAGTACTTTCTGCTGAAGACCGAGAGCTCACAATGAGCAAAGGTTTCTTCTGGACAGTCACAACTTCAGGGCATCTGGTATCATGCTGGTACCTTTCAATGTCATGATATAGAACTCTTTAGCTAGTCCTACACTACACGTATCACCCACGCTCACATCGTTTGTTTGCTCATGAGCCCAAGGACACAGCCTTGGGAGGAACCTTTCACTTCTCAATCCCAAACCTGCAGGTGACGGCAGAGGGGTTTTGCCCCTGCGGTGATTTTTGTTTATTTACAACATCATGCTATTTACCTCTCCTAGCTTTTTACCTCCAATCATCCTCTTGAGTAATTACATTTCTTAAGGCAGAGCTGTCTTTTGACATCTATCAAAACAAAGAGGGAGAAGGCTGCTAATAGAAATCCTTTTGTCAAAGCCAATCTCTACAGGGACAGGGAGGCTCCTGCATGTGACTTCTGCTGTCAGAAACTGAATGATCTCGGGGTGTCAAGAACATTCCATCAATGGCTGAGGCCAGCTCAGCAACGTCTAAGGCAAAGGTGAGATTTATGTCAGAATGAAAAGACTGGGGCTTATGAAGTCCAGGTCAAATTAGGTTAGGCCATTTGACAATGTCTTACCCTTCAGGAAGACCGCATAAGTTCTAGCTGTCCTGGTGTCTGAAATATCCCTACAGGAAGAGACAGCTGGGACACCACCCAAGGCTGGCCCTCCCGGGCCTCTGCCAGGACTTGACATTGCACTCTGAGGCAGCTCTTGCTGGGGAGCTCTTGCTGACTGCTTCTTATCCCACTGGGCTCTGGAAGCAGAGCTTCCATAAATTCACACGTACACATTGCCTGCTACCCCACCCCCACCCTGGCAACACTGGGCAAATTTCAAAAGACACTAAATTTGATAACTAACACTTATTACTCATTGCCCTCTCCACATATTCTTGGCAGAGGTTAGAAACTGACATTTGCAGCTGAAAATAATGCATTGTCAAATAGGAAAACTGCAGGCTATAATTTTTAACACTTGTATCTGTTATTTTAAACATGAAACATTGCATCAGTTTGACATTAATTTATATAATGGGGACCGAAAAGGATAATGCAATCTTAGTGACCACCTCCATTTAATTAACTGACAGTGAGAGCCACTAACCAAAACTATGGAATTACCACACATAAAAACAAAGGCTGTTTGTACACCTTCCATCATGTATTATTGAAATGCACCATGTCATTAGGGAAAATAATCAGGATGCTAGTGTGAAGCCAGCCACTGATAAATGCAGACACAAAACTTTTATGAAAGTTTGTAAATACAGTATTGTATGGAAATTCTGATGCATATTGGCTTCCTGAGCATCGTAAAGTGTTTTATTATGAAAAAATTGGATAAGATACTTATCTTTTAAATTGGAGTTTAATATTTTATTAGTGCCAGGCACATAATTCTCATCAAATGGCAGGAAACTCTTTTTTGTATGGATATAAATGTCTAGAGTTTAATATTTCAAAGATAAGTACCTACCGCTGCATCTATCACACAGCAGCTTAATGGAATTTACTTTTTCTTAAATATTTATACTGTATATGTGTTTGCTAGTCAAGTGATTATAGAACTCTAAGGTGGAGGGCAAGGCTGGTCATGTTATTAAGAAGACAAGCCGCCACTGCATTTTACTTTTCTGTATGTCATTAACCTGGACAGGGAAAGAAATAATTAAGTAATTCAGAACTAGGGGCCGAAGAAGGGAAACAAGAAAGAGCTGCTTCTCAAACAAAAGAGCCAGAAAGTTTCTTTGATGTAACCTGAGTTTACAGACAACTTCTCAGAAGAAATTAAGTTTAACTAATTAGAACAAAATGAGGGGGAGAGAAAGGTGCTTGGCTTTAAAAGGGAAATTGCATTGTGTTCTCAACATCTCTCTCCCTCTGCCCCCTTGCCTCCACCAGGCAAGCTTCTTCCCAAGGACTGAGGGTGCAGCCACTGCTCCCCACTCCTCAGCCCTGCAAACTCTTTCATCGGGCCTGAGAAATGCTTTCTGATCCATGCTGATACAATTACCTAGCCTTTATTGGCAATTTAGACCTGCTTTTAGGGACATTTTAGAGCAAATGATGTTTTCTTGATATTTTAAAAAAAGCAGTGCTATTCCTTATACCTTTGGGATAAGGTAGAAACCAAGTTAGAGGCTCATTAGAGGGCTGATTGCTACAATGTGGTTTGTTTGTTTGTTTGTTTGTTTTGTTTTTGTTGATGTTGTCAGGAACTGAGCTATCCAAACTGCAGGCGTGGGCCGGGTGACTCTATGCTCTCCTTCAAAAAGTATTTTTATTTTCTGTTTTTGGGTGAAATGTGAACCAAGATTTACTGCTTCTATACTTAGAAAGGTCTTAAAAATCCTCCCATTAGTAGAAAGATATGAAAATGGGCTCAATAAATTTTCTCATCTGCACATATGCCAGGGAGAGGTGGGGGGCTGTTTCCTTTAGCAGGTGGATGTCCAGTTTATAAGACGCATGCTTCCCTCCCTGATGGCGTTCAGGCCGGTATTAACCAGGGAGCGGATATATTGACAGTAAATAAAACCAGCTGTCCTGAAGGGCTTTCTGACAGGGATTTAAATAGAGTGACATTGAAAGCCACACAATGGAATTAGTGAGGTCGCAGAAGCCCACAACGTTTCCTGTCCACCCAGTGAGCTGCTGAACCAGACACGCCCAGCAATATTTAATTCAGACACTGCTTTGGCAAAACCACATCCCCAAAGGGGGCCAGCTCCTGCCCTGGGGTCTGCAACAAGAGAGGGCAGCAGGAAGATGGTGTGTGGCCATCAGCAGGGGAAGCCTGGGCTCAGGCTCTGTCTCCCAGAGACACGGGGTCCCGACAGCGGGTCTGGCTGTCGGTTCCTGTCCCTGCTCCCTCGGGCTGCAGAAAGTGCAGGTCCATACCTGGTCGGGGAACTAAGGTCCTGCAAGCCAAAAAAAATAAAGAAAGAAAAGAAAATTCTCTTCAATGAGACTACATCAGCAAGAGAGAACTCAGCTGTGAGAAATAAAGCCTGTTTATTTAAAACATATTCTTTCAAGAAAACGGTGCTTCCTAGATCCCCGTGGGCACAGGCCCGTGCCAAGTGCATATTTTCTGCACTGGGACAGGGTTGACTTCAGCCGAGAGCAGGTCACAACTGCTGAGCCCTCCCAGGGCTCATCCCACATGCTCAGCTGAATCTGGGCTCCTTGTCTGCTCTGGGATCTGGGCCCAGCTGGCCTTCAGACCACACTCTGATGCTCCTCCCCATCCTGTGTCCAGGGCACTCGCCATGCTCGGGCCACTTCTGGCCCCTGTCCTTGCTTTTCCTCTGCCGGAAATGCCCTCCCGTGTGGACGCAGTGGTTCCTCCATCGCTGAGTCACCATTGGCTTTTCGGTTGTGCTGGGTCATTTTTTCTCTAGTTGTGGCAAGTGGGGGCTACTCTCTAGCTGCTGTCCTCTAGCTTCTCATTGCACTGATTTCTCTTGCTGCAGAGCACAAGCTCTAGGCACATGGGCTCAGTAGTTGAGGCTCAGGGGCTTAGTTGCTCCATAGCATGTGAAATCTTCCCAGACTGGAGATCAAACCCATGTCCTTGGCACTGGCAGGCAGATTCTTATCCACTGTACCACCAAGGAAGTCTAGTTGCCACTTTTCGAGACTCACTGGGACTATATCTAATGTTGATACCTATAGCTTCATATCCATTCCCAGCACCCTGTTTTATTTCATCCATGGCCCTTCTCACTACCGAAAATTATCATCATTTGCATCTTTCTGGGTGGCCTGTCACCCTCGCTGAGCTATATGGCCCAAGAGAGGAGAGGCTTTGTCTTTATAACATCCTCAGTGCTGAGCCTCACAAAGGTACACAGTCGGTATTCAAGTCGTCCCTGTTGAAAGACAGACGAGACCAGAAAGACTTTACAGGGAGACAGGGCCAGCACCAGGTGAAACTTTTTCCGTGCAGGGGAGCAGCCTGTACTTGCATGGGGAACCTGCTGCTGCTGCTGCTGCTGCTGCTAAGTTGCTTTAGTCGTGTCCGACTCTGCGACCCCATGGACTGCAGCCTACCAGGCTCCTCCGTCCATGGGATTTTCCAGGCAAGAGTGCTGGAGTGGGTTGCCATTTCCTTCTCCATGGGGAACCTGCAGGCCTGTTAAATGAGGTCGATGTAGCTCAAAGCCACAGGAAGTGTGCAAATCGGCCAGCAGGGGGCACTGAGGAGGCATGCATGTGTCCAATGGAGCCAGTCGCTTCCAGGGTGTCAAAGCTCTCCACAAAGTGAGTATGTGGATTGATGCCTGCAGTGTTCTCCATCGTAGGCTGGAACTCCAGCGAAGGCTGCCAGGTAACCTTCGCCAGCAGTAAGCTCGGACCACTTGGGGAAGTCCCAGCCCCCACACCAAGGCAGGTCCGAAGTCAACAGAGTGACTGAGGTTCCAGAAAGCCAGGATCACTCAGATCTGGCTGTCATATTTGAGTGGCCCAGGGAACCCCAACCCAGACCTCAGGGCTGAGGGTGACTCTCCAGGCACCAGACCCCAGGACCAGCCAGAGAGTAAGAGATGTGGAAGCAGACTACGCATTTGGGATACGTAGGAGCAGGGTCAGGTCTGAAGGGCCCACACAGCTTCAAAAGTGTCCCATTGTGGGTGGCCAGGACCTGCATGCGTCCTACCAGGACCCTCAGGTGAGGCCCTCGGGCCTGGCTCGTGGGCATGCCCTGGGCAGCAGAGAGTGCAGTGGGGCATGTGTGCCTGCCAGGGGTGAAGAGACGTAAATGCAGGGCCTGCAGTGCCCAGTAAATGCCCTGGCCTGTAACTCAAGAAGTGTGGCAGTTCTGTTCCCTGGTGCTAGGAGGCTGGGTTAGGTGGTGACAGCAACCTCAGAGAACATCCTTGTCTAGAGAAGACAGGACAACCCATGTAGGTCTTGGGACAGTGCAAATTGTCTCCCAGGTTTCAATGGCAGGGCACTGGTGTCATTCTTAGCTGTCCCCAGAGTTCGGAGCTCCTGCCCGCATGGCAGAAGTACTGAGTGCTTGTTCACCGGAATACATCTATCACTCTCTTTAACCGTGGGGAGAGAGCAGGATCCAGGGCTCAGCAGATAAGAGCAATTAAGGGGGAGACAAGCCCCCCCCCCCCACCCCGGAAGAAACACTGTTGCTTTTAGATAAGTTTTCAAACATGCAACTCTGGAAAAGCACATCCTTCTTCCTTTTCTCCTTTCTAGGACACATTCTGAAAAAACAATGATACTTTGTATATGTGTGGGGTGTAAGGATACAGATAGCTTCTTGTGTGTCTAAATTCTCACAGTCCTCAAATGGCTTTTCCCATATGAGAATTCTCTCTCATCAACATGGCTCCCTGCATTTCCGTAAAAAAAAAAAATACATAAATAAATAAAGTTAAAAAGTATAAAGATGGTGCAATGAGACCTCTGGGTCAGGCAAAGCCTGCTGAGCTTGAGCCGGTTACCAGACAAATACAAGGGAGCAATTATTACAGGCCACACTGCCTCCCGCTTAGCATGAGGGAATCATTTGGGGAGAAAGATTCAATTTCATAAAAATGATTTCCAAGAGCTGTTTTGTGAGTAGTAGAATGTTGGGTATCTTTTTCTTTCTTTTTTTTTTTCCTCCGCTTTCACCAAAATGAATAAAAACTTTATGTTCAGTGCGGTACTTAGGTATTGGTTTTGTTAATTTCTTAAAACAAATTGGCTCCCCAGTAAATCCCAGACTTGGACAGCCACATTAAGCTAGCAGTGGGGAGGCAATCTGAGCATGATTATCCTGCAAGAGAATTCCCAGAATTTCATCCAAACTGTGATTTGTTCTGTTATAAAAGGCCTATAAAACCCAGTATAGAAATTCCTGCAGGAAACTCGAGTGTTTAAATATCTGCAATTACTCTCTCATGATTAAAGAAAAAGATGAAGGACAGGACATCAGCACCCAGCAGAAAGTTCGAGGTGTGGCCTGAGCCATATATCACAGAGAGGGCGGGGGAACCTTGAGGCTAATTCACAAATCAGCTCAGGGCTCCAAGATGTTCTGTATGGACTTGGCTGGGATGGGTAAGAGCCTGAGCTGGGAGGTACACGACATGCCTTACAGCTAGGTTCATGGAAAATCACCTTGAAACTTCTGGTAAAGGGAGCTCCTGGTAGCCTGGAACCCCTGTGATGACAGGGCTCAGTAGGTTCAATTGCCATTTCACCTTTCTGCAGAAACAGTGCTTCTGGACTGCCGAGAACATAAGCTTTACTGCCTCACAATTGCCTTATTCACAGAAGCCCACACCACATATCCCAGATTCTGGCCCTCCTTTCCAACTCCTGCGTTGGTTCTGTCAGGCCTTGTATATGACACTTCTGAGCTGGCTTGAACAATTTCCTTTTCCTAAAGCTCCATCTTCTAAATGGTGATCTTTAATCCCATTCCCTACAATGACATCTCAGGGTAACACCCAGCGGTCCCAAGTTACAGATGAGGAAGCTGAGGTCCAGACTGGCACAGAGACCAGCCCTGGAAGGAAAGCCCACCATCCTGATTCCTCACCTCCATCACACTCAGGAAACCATCCGTCACCTCTAGAGTTCTAGCCAGGCTGCAGGGCACCTTCACCCCAGCTGGACTTTCTTCCCCTCTGCAACATACCAGCTGTCAACCCCCAGCTGTCCTAAGCCTCTCTGGCTTGCTGCTTGGCAGGCAGGAGCTTCAGAGAGCAAATTCATCTGCAAGGATGCCTAAGAGCTCTGGGTTCATAGAGGATGGTGGATCAGCCAGTGGCTGACACCGTCTCCAGGTTCAAGGA
The DNA here is from genome assembly GCF_042477335.2 of Ovis canadensis. Lineage (NCBI taxonomy): Eukaryota > Metazoa > Chordata > Mammalia > Artiodactyla > Bovidae > Ovis > Ovis canadensis. Next base: position 54,571,190 of record NC_091258.1, on the reverse strand, counting down.
GCAGACCCAAACCCTGAACAGTGACCTCGTCTCATCCCTCTCCAGTCAGTGCCAGTGAAGTTGCTCAGCCGTGTCCGACTCTTTGTGATTCCATAGACTATAGCCTACCAGGCTGCTCCATCCATGGAATCTTCCAGGCAAAAGTACTGGAGTGGGGTGCCATTTCCTTTTCCAGGTCTCCAGTCAAAGAAGCCTGAAATTGCCAGTATCAGAGTGCTCTCCATCACCACTGCCGGTGTACTTCCCAACACCCTTGTAAATCATCTCCAAGATTAAACTAGAGCTTTCGCTGATAACATGTGTGGTGCCGAGCTCCTGGGGGCAGGAGCTGTCAGTTCCCCTCTCCATCTTCTCCCAGCCCAGTGCCCAGCACAGAGTGGGCACTCATGGGTATATTGTGAGCGGATGGTTGAATGGCTTTAAAGGACATTCTGTGGAGTTTGCACATCACCCTGGAGACCATATGTTGAATGTCTTGGTTAATTCACTCCCCTTCCTTCTCACTGGTCTTTAAAGAAGTAGATCAGGGCTGCTCCCTCTGGGAGCAGCAGCCTGACTTCTCGGGCAGCCAATGAAGGGTACCCATTACCGAGCTGACCTCAGAGGGGCTAGGATGATATTGGCACCTGGTCTCCAAAACAGGCCAGCTGGAACCAGCACTTTTGGGCATTCTTTCTCAATCTCTCTCTCTCTCTTTGAATTCTACTACCTCCCTCCCTTCTTTCCTCTTTCTCTACCACTTCACTCAGAACTGGGAACAATATACTGACAGGTCAAAGCAGAGGATAATGAAGACCATGGAAACACACGTAGCTCGGGTTCTTGTAAGCCCCAGAACATCTGTGTAGGTCAGAGATGACAAATGGCAGAGCCTTGGAGGTGTGTAATCCATTTATTGATTTCTAGCTGTTCCTCCCTCTCGTTCTGCAGGCCTCTAGGGAGAGAGAGGCACAGATTCTTAGGGCTGAAATTGTGCAGGAAGGACACGGGTTTCCTACTGGCCAGACATCTGAAGCTGCTCAGCCAAAATATGGAGCCCATTACAGGGAAACATGGGTCGTGTTTCCAATGGAGACGAATAACCCCACTCCCACTCATGGGCTGGGTCTCTGTGTCACTGCTGCTCTGCTGCTAAGTCGCTTCAGTCGTGTCCGATTCTGTGCGACCGCATAGACGGCAGCCCACCAGGCTCCCCCATCCCTGGGATTCTCCAGGCAAGAACACTGGAGTGGGTTGCCATTTCCTTCTCCAATGCATGAAAGTGAAAAGTGAAAATGAAGTCGCTCAGTCATGTCTGACTGTTAGCAACCCCATGGACTGCAGCCCACCAGGCTCCTCCATCCATGGGATTTTCCAGGCAAGAGTACTGTAGTACTGGAGTGGGGTGCCATCACCTTCTCCGCTCTGTGTCACTAGAAAGGCCAATAGCGGTGGGCAGCCCTTCTTCCTAACCATGTGGTGCCGTCCATGAGGGTCGTGGACTGATAAGAATAAAGGGAATACTATTTAACAAGGACTGAAGGTATGCTATATGGTGGGGACTCTTTAAACTCACATTTGCTAACTTCTTAAACCCCCGCAGCTCCTATGCAAAACAGAGTCTGTGTTTCTCATCCCAGGTCTGAATTAACCTGCAGGCCATGGGACCCCTCTAAGTGTCAACATTTTCAGCTATACAATAGAGATAATTGCACAGCCCTCCATTTGGCCTAAGTAAAGAAAGAAAACTTCTTTATATGTATATAACTTCTCAGGACATTCATTCTTTCCAGAAATATCTCCACTAAGGATCTGGAAAAATTAGTCCCAGGAATGAAGATGGAAGAGAATGAAAATTGGGGATTCTAAATTTTTTTTCATATAGGCTATAAAGTAAATGTTTTAGGCTTTGTGGGTCTCTGTAGCAACCCTTCAAGTCTGCAGATTGAGAGCACCCAGAGACAATATGTGAAGGGAAGGAATGACTATGTCCCCATAACACTTTATGTTTTTATTTTTATTGAAGTATAGCTGCTTTACAATGTTAATTCCTGTTATACAGCATAGTGATTCAGTTACACATGCATATATGTATATATATGTGTGCGCATATATATATATATATATATTCTTTTAAAAATATCTTTCCATGATGGTTTATCATAGGATTTTTTTTTTTAATTTTCAATGTTGTGTTAATTTCTGCTGTACCAGAAACAGGTCAGGCCAGCCATGGGCTGAATTTGGCCCCCAGGCCATAGTTTGCCAAATTCTGAAGAAATCTGCAAAGTGTCTTCTCCCATCGTGTCCAGGGCACATCTACCATAAAGTGAAAGAGTCATCAAAGGTGGTTCTGAGATGTAGAAATCAAATACTATCATCTCCATTCTTCTCCCTTTTCATTTTAAGGATGAATGAACAAAATAGGGTGACACTAATCAAAAATGTCTGAAGTCTGAAGATCTCTAATTCACACAGTGAATGAGCCTGGGGTTTTCATCTCAAACATGGAGAGTTCATGAACGTAAGTCTCTGGCATGGTTTACTGGATTATAATTGACAAAAGAAACAGTAAAAATAGATTAATGCTAACATGAGTGATCAATTTCCCCCTGAAGTACCACGCAGGATTACTTTGCACATTTACTTCATTTCTACAGCTTCCTTCTGACAGTCTCGAATCCTCTGCAGCAGGCTCTAGGATTCCTTGTACTACACTGGGGTGATGGTACCATGTTTCAAAGTTATTCAGAACCTGATTGGCCGTGTTCCTGCAATACATTTTCCTAACCTCAAGATAAAGATCCATGCATCTCTTTACCCTTTAAACAAAAAAGCTATTGTAATGGCATGTAGTCTGAGGCATGGTCTGAATACCAAAGCCTGTACATGCACTGCTAAACTGTTTAAGTATGGAAGAAGTAGTGTCTAATAGCATCAGGAAATTGAAATTTAAAAATTTTTCTCACTCACTTATTTGATGAGAACTGGCTATGCTGACAGGTGAAGCAGAAAGCCATTTTTCAAGTTAAATGCCAAGTGGTTATATAGCATAATATTCAGTCAAAATTAACCACCTCACTGCTGCACTGACACCCAGCGTATTTAATGCCAATGGTTCCTGCAAAGAAAACGGCAGACCTTTGGGATTGCCTTCAGAAGGGGAAAGAAACTGTTACTAATACTTCAATTATTCAGTAGGCGCCCCGACTCTCTGAGTGGGAAAAATGGACTGGCAGCAACACTGACTCTCTCAAACACCACATGGAGCTGGAATCACTGCCTTCCAGGCCCCTCTGGGTCTGCCAAGCCAAACTTTAGAAATTTCTGGATTTATATGTGCCTCTGGCAGACTCTCTACAGCCAAACCCTTTCAAAAAAAAAAGCAAGTAGACACCTGCCTTCAGGCATTGGCACCAGGGATGTAGGGGAGACTGGTTTTCTGAGCTAGTTTCCTTGTGCCTGTAAAGTAAGATCCCCCAACCTCCAGGAAGCCAGAGATCTACATACCAGAGCACTGTGGGTGCAGAGCCCTGGGCACAGGCAGCAGGGAGGCATCCCAGGCAGGAGCTTGGGAATCCCCATCCGGGGGCAGGCAGAAGGACAAAAAGAGCCTCTTCTTGGAAATTCTAGCCACTTTTTTCCTGGATGATTTTATCAGCGAACATGCCCTGATGCCCCAGCTAATGTCCCAGGAAGTGTATCCCTCAGATGCCAACCACAGAGAGAAACAGGCTGTGGGATCCAGTCGAAGCTTCCAGAGGGGCCTCTTCTTCCTTCACACAAAGGTAAGGATACCTGTCTATAAACAGGTGCCTCCTGAGTGTCCTGGGACCTGCCAGGAACAAGAGGATAGCCAGACTAGACCCAGGTCCATTAGGCATTGATCAAAGTCTTCCTGCCAGAAGGATGATCTCAAAATGTTTCCTCTCTCCAGCTTTCCAATCCCCCCACAGTGTTTTGCTGACCCCTTAGAACCACTCTGGGAGATAAGAAGAGATTACTAGGGTCAGCTTATACCCCAGAAAGGGATACTGGTCAGCCCAAGTCATGGCATCTACTGGTGGACAGACCAGACCTAGTATCCTGATCTCTTGGTTCCAAGTCTTATGTGCCTTCTTTAAAAAGTAACTGATATTAAAAATATTTTTTTAATGAAAACAATTAAAGAAAAATTTTCTTGTCAATATTTATTTTTGCCAACTTGGATAATATAGAAAATTAAATTTAAGGGGGGTGGTCCTAAGACGGCAGAGGAATAGGATGGGGAGACCACTTTCTCCCCAACAAACTCATCAAAAGAACATTTAAATGCTGAGTAAATTCCATAAAACAACTTCTGAATGCTGGCAGAGGACATCAGGCACCCAGAAAAGCAGCCCATTGTCTTCTAAAGGAGGTAGGAAGAAATATAAGAGACAAAAAAAGAGACAAAAGAGGTAGGGATGGAGCTCCATCCCAGGAAGGGAGTCTTAAAAAGAGAAGTTTCCAAACATCAGGAAACACTCTCAGTGCCAAGTCTGTGGCCAGCCTTGGAAACACAGAGGGCAACATAACAGGGAAGAAAAATAAATAAATAATTAAAATCCACAGATTACAAGCCCAGTGGTAACTTCTCCAGTGGAGAAGCAGTGCATATGCCTGCACTTTCCACTAGCAAGTGGGGTCTGGGCAGAGAGGCATGGGCTGCATTGCTTAGAGTAAGGATCTGGCCTGAATGCCCCAAGGGCAATCTGAGCAAACTAACTTGGGCTAGCAAACCAGACTGCGGGACAGCTATCATGAGAAAAGCCCTAAGACACCGCCAGAACAAAGGACTGAACAGAACTAGCCTGCTGCAGACCATCCCCCTCCGGTGACAGGCAGCCAGAGCTGGAAGGGGCAACTGCAGCCCCAGAGAGGCATTATCTACCAAACTGCAAGCAGGCTTCTTTGCTAACTAAGACTTCTTGGGGTTCTGGACAGTCAACATCCACCTGAGAAGGTGCGCCGGTTGTACACGCAGAAAACCGAGAGGCAGGGATGGGGAAGGTGATAAGATGCAGCAACCGCACTCGCCAAACACCTCATCACCTGAGCTGCTCGGACCTGGGAAGGGCACAAAACACAGGCCCAACTGAGACTGTGCCTCTGAGGACTACCTGAGTGCCTGAACCTGAGTGGCTTAGACCTGGGAGGTGCATGCAGCCCAGGGCAGGCCTCAGACGGTTCCCAGCAGAGCAACCTAGAGCCTGAGCAGTGTGGGCAGGGAGGGCACACGCGCTGTGAACAGGGGCAGGCCCAGTGTGCCCGAGACACTGCGACCACATGCCAGTGTTATTTGTTTGCAGCATCCCTCCCTCCCCACAGCATGACTGAACAAGTGAGCCTAAAAAAGTGTCCACCACCACCCCCCTTGTGTCAGGGCGGAAATCAGACACTGAAGAGACCAGCAAACAGAAGAAGCTAAAACAGAGGGAACTGCCTTGGAAGTGACAGGTGCAATAGATTAAAATCCTGTCATTAGTACCGACTACATAGGAAGGGGCCTATAGATCTTGAGAAATATAAGCCAGACCAAGGAACTAGCAGATGACACCACCATTATGGCAGAAAGTGAAGAGGAACTAAAAAGCCTCTTGATGAAAGTGAAAGTGGAGAGTGAAAAAGTTGGCTTAAAGTTCAACATTCAGAAAATGAAGATCATGGCATCTGGTCCCATCACTTCATGGGAAATAGATGGGGAAACAGTGGAAATAGTGTCAGACTTTATTTTTTGGGCTCCAAAATCACTGCAGATGGTGATTGCAGCCATGAAATTAAAAGATGCTTACTCCTTGGAAGAAAAGTTATGACCAACCTAGATAGCATGTTGAAAAGCAGACACATTACTTTGCCAACAAAAGTCCGTCTAGTCAAGGCTATGGTTTTTCCAGTTGTCATGTATGGATGTGAGAGTTGGACTGTAAAGAAAGCTGAGCACCAAAGAATTGATGCTTTTGAACTATGGTGTTGGAGAAGACTCTTGAGAGTCCCTTGGACTGCAAGGAGATCCAACCAGTCCATCCTAAAGGAAATCAGTCCTAGGTGTTCACTGGAAGGACTGCTGTTAAGGCTGAAACTCCAATACTTTGGCCACCTGATGTGAAGAACTGACTCATTTGAAAAGACCCTGATGTTGGGAAAGATTGAAGGCAGGAGAAGAAGGGGACAACAGAGAATGAGATGGTTAGATGGCATCACTGACTCAATGGAAGGGAGTCTGAGTGAACTCCAGGAGTTGGTGATGGACAGGGAGGCCTGATGTGCTGCAATTCTTGGGGTCGCAAAGAGTTGGACACGACTGAGCCACTGAACTGAACTGAAGGAACTATCTGAAAATGAACTGACCCCACACTGCCCACAACACCACCATAGAAAGTCCTAGATACATTTTTACTATTTTTACGATCATTCTTTTTTTTTTAAATTTTTTAAAAATTTTAAGTCCTCTATTACTCCTTTAATTTTCATTTTTATAACTTACTATTACTTTGCAAAAAAAGACCCTATTTTCTAAAAGCAAACTTCATATATATATATATATATATATATATATATATATATATATATAGTGACTTTGTCTTTTTTTTCTTCTTCTTTTCTTTAATATTGTATTTTTGAAAATCCAACCTCTACTCTAGATTTTTAATCTTTGCTTTTTGGTATTTGTTATCAATTTTGTACCTTTAAGAACCCAATCTTCAGTACCCATTTTTACTTGGGAGTGAGATTACTGGCTTGACTGCTCTCTCCCCCTTTGGACTCTCCTTTTTCTCCACCAGGTTGCCTCTGTCTCCTCCCTCCTTCTCTTCTACCCAACTCTGTGAATCACCAGTGTGTTCCAGACAGTGGAGAACACTTAGGGAACTGATTACTGGCTGGATCTGTCTCTCTTCTTTTGATTCCCCCCTTTTATCCTCCTGGCCACCTCTGTCTCCTTCCTCCCTCTTCTCTTCTCTGTATAACTCTGTGAACATCTCTGAGCGGTCCAGTTGTGGAGTGCACATAAGGAAGTGATTACTGGCTAGCTTGCTCTCTCCTCTTTTGATTCCACCTCATCTCATTTGGATCACCTCTAACTCCCTCCTCCCTCTTCTCTTCTCCATGTAACTCTGTGAACCTCTCTGGGTGTCCCTCACTGTGGAGAAACTTTTCATCTTTAACCTAGATGTTTTATCAATGGTTCTCTATAGAAGGAGAAGTCTTGAGACTACTGTAGAAATAAGACTGAAAACCAGAACCAGGAGGCTTAAGTCCAAATCCTGAGAATATCAGAGAACTCCTGACTCCAGGGAACATTAATCAACAGGAGCTCATCAAACGCCTCCATACCTACACTGAAACCAAGCACCACCCAAGGGCCAACAAGTTTCAGAGCAAGACATACCACACAAACTCTCCAAAAACACAGGAACACAGCCCTGAGCTTCAATATACAGGCTGCCCAAAGTTACTCCAAAACCACTGACATCTCATAACTCATTACTGGACACTTAATTGCACTCCAGAGAGAAGAAATCCAGCTCCACCAGAACACCGACACAAGCTTCCCTAACCAAGAAACCTTGACAAGCCACTTATACAACCCCACCCACAGCAAGGAAACTCCATTAGAAAAAGAACTCCACAAACTGCCCGTATACAGAAAGGCCACCCCAAACTCAGCAATATAAACAAGATGAAGAGACAGAGGAATACCCAGCAGGTAAAAGAACAGGATAAATGTCCATCAAACCAAACAAAAGAGGAAGAGATAGGGAATCTACCTGATAAAGAATTCCTAATAATGATAGTGAAAATGATCCAAAATCTTGAAATAAAAATGGAATCACAGATAAATAGCCTGGAGACAAGGATTGAGAAGATGCAAGAAAGATTTAACAAGGACCTAGGAGAAATAAAAGAGTCAATATATAATGAATAATGCAATAAATGAGATCAAAAACACTCTGGAGGCAACAAATAGAATAATGGAGGCAGAAGATAGGATTAATGAAGTAGAAGATAGAATGGTAGAAATAATGAATCGGAGAGGAAAAAAGGAAAATGAATTAAAAGAAATGAGAAAAATCTCAGAGACCTCCAAGACAATATTAAATGCTCCAACATTCGAATCATAAGACTCCCAGAAGAAGACAAAAAGAAAGACCATGATAGTTGAAAACTTCCCTAAAGTGGAGAAGGAAATAATCACCCAAGTCCAAGAAACCCAGAGAGTCCCAAACAGGATAAACCCAAGGCGAAACACCCCAAGACACATATTAATCAAATTAACAAATTAAACACAAAGAACAAATATTAAAAGCAGAGAAAGACTTTGACAAAATTTAACATCCATTTATGACTAAAAAAAAAAAAACTCTCCAGAAAGCAAGAATAGAAGGAACATACCTCAACATAATAAAAGCTATATATGACAAACCCACAGCAAACATCATCCTCAGTGGTGAAAAATTGAAAGCATTTCCCCTAAATTCAGGAACAAGAAGGGTGCCCACTTTCACCACTGCTATTCAGCATAGTTTTGGAAGTTTTGGCCACAGCAATCAGAGCAGAAAAAGAAATAAAAGGAATCCAAATTGGAAAAGAAGAAGTAAAACTCTCACTGTTTGCAGATGACATGATCCTCTACATAGAAAACCCTAAAGACTCCACCAGAAAATTACTAGAGCTAATCAATGAATATGGTAAAGTTTCAGGATATAAAATCAACACAGAGAAATCCCTTGCATTCCTATACACTAATAATAAGAAAATAGAAAGAGAAATTAAGGAAATTCCATTCACCATTGTAACAAAAAGAATAAAATACTTAGGAATATATCTACCTAAAGAAACTAAAGACCTATATATAGAAAACTATAAAACGCTGGTGAAAGAAATCAAAGAGAACACTAATAGATGGAGAAATATACCACGTTCATGGATCAGAAGAATCAATATAATGAAAATGAGTATACTACCCAAAGCAATCTCTAGATTCAATGCAATCCCTATCAAGCTACCAATGGTTTTTTTCACAGAACTAGAACAAATAATTTTCACAATTTGTATGGAAATATAAAAAATCTTGAATAGCCAAAGCAATCTTGAGAAAGAAGAATGGAATTGGAGGAATCAACCTGCCTGACTTCAGGCTCTACTACAAAGCCACAGTCATCAAGACAGTATGGTACTGGCACAAAGACAGGAATATAGATCAATGGAACAAAATAGAAAGCCCAGAGATAAACCCATGCACCTACGGACACCTTACCTTGACAAAGGAGGCAAGAATATACAATGGATTAAAGACAATCTCTTTAACAAGTGGTGCTGGGAAAACTGGTCAACCACTTGTACAAGAATGAAAATAGAACACTTTCTAACACCATACACAAAAATAAACTCAAAATGGATTAAAGATCTAAATGTAAGGCCAGAAACTATAAAACTCCTAGAGGAGAATATAGGCAAAACACTTTCTGACATAAATCACAGCAGGATCCTCTACGATCCATCTCCCAGAATATTGGAAATAATTGCAAAAATAAACAAATGGGGCCTAATTAAACTTAAAAGCTTCTGCACAACAAAGGAAACTATAAGCAAGGAGAAAAGACAACCTTCTGAATGGGAGAAAATAATCTCAAATGAAGCAACTGACAAACAACTAATCTCAAAAATATACAAGCAACCCCTGCAGCTCAATTCCAGAAAAATAAACGACCCAATCAAAAAATGGGCCAAAGAACTAAATGGGCTTTTCTCCAAAGAAGAGATACAGATGGCTAACAAACACATGAAAAGATGCTCAACATCACTCATTATCAGAGAAATGCAAATCAAAACCACAATGAGGTACCATTTCACTCCAGTCAGAATGGTTGTGATCTAAAAGTCTACAAGCAATAAATGCTGGAGAGGGTGTGGAGAAAAGGGAACCCTCCTACACTGTTGGTGGGAATGCAAACTAGTACCAGCCACTATGGAGAACAGTGGGGAGATTCCTTAAAAAACCGGAAATAGAACTGCCTTATGACCCAGCAATCCCACTTCTGGGCATACACACCAAGGAAACCAGAACTAAAAGAGACACATGTACCCCAATGTTCATCGCAACACTGTTTATAATAGCCAGGACAAGAAAGCAACCTAGATGTCCATCAGCAGATGAATGGATAAGAAAGCTGTGGTACATATATACAATGGAGTATTACTTAGCCATTAAAAAGAATATATTTGAATCAGTTCTAATGAGGTGGATGAAACTAGAGCCTATTATACAGAGTGAAGGAAGCCAGAAAGAAAAACACCAATACAGTATACTAACGCATATATATGGAATTTAGAAAGATGGTAACTATAACCCTGTATGCAAGACAGCAAAAGAGACACAGATGTATAGAACAGTCTTTTGGACTCTGAGGGAGAGGGAGAGGGTGAGATGATTTAGGAGAATGGCATTGAACATATATATCATGTAAGAAATGAATTGCCAGTCCAGGTTCGATGCAGGATACAGGATGCTTGAGGCTGGTGTACTGGGATAACCCAGAGGGATGGTACAGGGAGGGAGGTGGGAGGGGGGTTCAGGATGAGGAACACGTGTACACCCGTGGTGGATTCATGTTGATGTATGGCAAAACCAATTACTTTACAATATTGTAAAGCAATTAGTCTCCAATTAAATAAATTTTTTAAAAAAATTTAAATTTTTTAATTTAATTTAATTTAATGTCTGCTTCTAATTCTACCACCTACCAACTGGCAGTAATGCATAGGTCTCTTTCTCTTGGTCTTTTTTCTGTGTATAACTTGTGTGTGTGTGTGTGTGTGTGTGTGTGTGTGTGTGTGAAAGGATTTATGGGGGGGCATTCTTTTTCACTGAGTTAAAAATTGCATATATTGTGTGATAATAAAGTTACTCGCAGGTAGTTTTAAAATCCAGAATATATCATAGTTTATTTAGCCAATCTATTAGCATTGACTATTTAGGGTTTTAATTTTGTTGTTACTAAAAGAAAGAAAGAAAGTGAAGACACTCATTCATGTCTGACTCTTTGTGACCCCATGGACTGTAGCCTACCAGGCTCCTCTGTCCATGGGATTTTCTAGGCAAGAGTACTGGAGTGGCTTGCCATTTCCTTCTCCAGGGAGTCGTCCCAACCCAGGGATCAAACCCAGGTCTCCCGCATTTCAGGCAAATTCTTTACCTTCTGAGCCATCAGGGAAACCCTTTGTTACTGTTGTTATTACAATTCTGAGTGTCTCTGTGCATATTCCTGTATCAATCATTCTGATCACTGTCTTTGGGGCAAAATTCTAGATGGGAAATTACTTGCTCACTTCACTTTCCTGAACTACCTTCCTGGGCCTGCACCAGGTTCTTCTCCAAGTAACTCAAGCCTGTCTCCTTGGCCTCTTTTAGAGGGGAGCCAGTCCTGACTCAGGACTCTTTCGAGCCACACCAGGGGTTCCCAACCTCAACCCAGGCACTACTGAGATTCAGGGCCATAGAATTATTTGTCATAGGGGCTGTTCTGGCCACTGCAAGGTGTTTAGAAGCATCCCTGGCCTCCACCCACTAGATGCCAGTAGCACCCTCTCATTCATGGCAACGGAAAATGCTTCCAGAAATTATCAAAGGTCTCCAGAGGGCAGAACTCCCCTTGAGTGAGAACTACTGAGCTAGACCTTGGTCTGGCAACACAACTAGATGGAAGAGTTAGCAACTGCGTGAGTAAAGAAAAATCTAATTCCAAGAAAGTCAAAGTGTTAGTTTCTCGGTCATGTCCAACTCTTCAACCTCATGGACTGTAACCCACCAGGCTCTTCTGTCCATGGAATTCTCCAGGCAAGAATACTGGAGTGAGTCACCCTTCCCTTCCCAGGGGATCTTCTTGACCCAGGGATCAAACCCGGGTCTCCTGCACTTCAGGCAGATTTTACCACCTGAGCTATGACTAATTACTCCCAAATCAAGCCCTGTGTATTACATGTTCAGTTCAGTTCAGTTCAGTTGCTCAGAAGTATCAACTCTTTGCCACCCCATGGACTGCAGCACACCAGGCTTCCCTGTCCATCACCAATTCCCAGAGTTTGCTCAAACTCATGTCCATTGAGTCGGTGATACCATCCAAACATCTCATCCTCTGTCATCCCCTTCTCCTCCTGCCTTCAATCTTTCCTAGCAACAGGGTCTTTTCCAATGAGTCAGTTCTTCATATCAAGTGGCCAAAGTATTATAACTTCAGCTTCAATATCAGTCCTTCCAATGAATATTCAGGACTGATTTCTTTTAGGATTGACTCATTTTATCTCCTTGCAGTCCAAGTGAATCTCAGGAGTCTTCTCCAACACCACAGTTCAAAAGCATCAGCTCTTTGGTGCTAAGCTTTCTTTATGGTTTAACTCTCAAATCCATACATGACTACTGGAAAAACCATAGGTTTGACTAGATGGATCTTTGTCAGCAAAGCAATGTCTCTGTTTTTCAATATGCTGTCTAGGTTGGTCATAGCTTTTCTTCCAAGCAGCAAGCATCTTTTAATTTTATGGCTCCAGTCACCATCTGCAGTGATTTTGGAGCCCAAGAAAATAGTCTGTCACTGTTTCCTTTGTTTCCCCATCTATTTGCCATTAAGTGATGGGACCAGATGCCATGATCTTCGTTTTCTAAATGTTGAGCTTTAAGCTAGCTTTTTCACTCTCCTCTTTCATTTTCATCAAGAGGCTCTTTAGTTCCTCTTTACTTTCTGCCATAATGGTGGTGTCATCTGCATATCTGAGGTTATTGATATTTCTCCTGGCAATCTTGATTCCAGCCTGTGCTTCATTCAGCCCAGAATTTCCCATGATGTACTCTGCAAATAAGTTAAATAAATAGGATGATAATATACAGCTTTGATGTACTCCTTTCCCAATTTGGAACCAGTCCCTTGTTCCATGTCTAACTGTTGTTGACCTGCATACAAATTTCTCAGGAGGCAGGTCAGATTGTCTGGTATTCCCATCTCTTTAAGAATTTTCTACAGTTTGTTTTGATCCACACAGTCAAAGGCTTTAGCATAGTCAATGAAGCTGAAGTAGATGTTTTTCTGGAACTCTCTTGCTTTTTCTATGATCCAACGGATGTTGGCAATTTGATCTCTGGTGCCTCTGCTTTTTTTTAAATCCAGCTTGAACATCTGGAAGTTCTTGGTTCACATACTGTTAAAGCCTAGCTTGGAAAATTTCAAGCATTACTTTGCTAGTGTGTGAGATGAGTGCAATTGTGCAGTAGTTTGAACATTCTTTGGCATTGCCTTTCTTTGGGATTGGAATGAAAATTGTCCTTTTCCAGTCCTGTGGCCCCTGCTGAGTTTTCCAAATTTGCTGGCCTATTGCGTGCAGCACTTTCACAGCACCATCTTTTAGGATTTGAAAAAGCTCAGATGGAATTCTATCACCTCCACTAGCTTTGTTCATAGTGGTGCTTTCTAAGGCCCACATGACTTTGCACTCCAGGATAGCTGCCTCTAGGTGAATGATCACACCATCATGGTTATCTGGGTCATTAAGATCTTTTTTGTATAGTTCTTCTGTATATTCTTGCCAACTTACCTTAATATTGTCTGCTTCTGTTAGGTCTATACCATTTCTGTCCTTAATTGTGCCCATCTTTGAAAGAAATGTTCCCTTGGTATCTGTAATTTTCTTGATGAGATCTCTAGTCTTTTGCATTCTACTGTTTTCTTCTGTTTCTTTGCATTGATCACTTAGGAAGATTTTTTTTTTTTAATCTCTCATTGCTGTTCTTTGGAACTCTGCATTCAGATGGATACATCTTTTCTCCTTTGCCTTTAGCTTCTCTTCTTTCTCAGCTGTTTGTAAGGCCTTCTAAGACAACCATTTTGCCTTTTTTGCATTTCTTCTTCATGTAGGTCTACATATATACCAACAAGTCATCCCTTACACTGGAGGAGGGCATGGCAACCCACTCCAGTATTCTTCCCTATAGAATCCCCATGGGCAGAGGAACCTGGCAGGCCATAGCCCATGGGGTCGCAAAGAGTCAGACATGACTGGATAACTAAGCACAGCACACAGCATCCCTCTACAAAATTAACTTCTTTCTTGTTCCCAGAGCATAGTACCCACACTTGTACACTGCTGAGTGATTACTTGATGATACCATTGTCACTTTTTTACTTATTTTTTCTCTCCTTTTCTAGACCTCTGAGTCTCAGGGGTAGAGTGCCCTGGGTAGAGTACCCATTTTTTTGTCTTTGATATAGAACAGTGTTAGTACTGAGTAGATTACATTGAATGTATGAATGAATGAATCTAAAATGAGTCCAAGACACACATGCACACACATATGCACACCTATAGCCCATGTGTGTGTCCACATGCATGCTATGTGTGCATACATAGGCACGGGCTGCCACCAATAAATGCATCTTTTGTTTTTGACTACACACTGATTTCAGATGGCAAAATTTCTCTATGGAAGCATTAAAAATTTCCTCAATCTGGATAGAATAACATTTGGGGAGTCAGGAGCAATGTATTTTCCAGTGAGGTAGGGCCCCTACTTTTAAATAAGGGTACTTAGGGTTGTCAGAAGAGAAGGAAACTTTCTCTGTTGCCTTAAGAGACAACTTACTGCATCATTAACACATGTCGTTTAATGGAAAGTCCTGTTATTTTTGGAGAAAGAAATGTATATTCCATACTAAATATAATAACAACATAAACCTTTAATAAATAATTGTAACAGTTTATAAATATTTAAATAGTAAATCTAAAAGTCCTGAGGGACTATAGAAGGCAAGGAGGAAAGATCTGACTTGTAGAGCACTAAAAATAGGCTCTGACACATTTGCTTTTAGATTTTTTTTTGTGTGTGTGTGTGGTTTTTTTGTGTGTGTGTTTTTTTTTTTTTTTTTTTTTTTTGCAGGCAGGAGAATATATAATAGGGCCTTTTTGCAAAAATAATGGTTAGAGCAAAGTGATCATCCTAGTAAAGAAACTGTTGAGGATGAAATGGATCAAAAGGCTTGACCAAGCAGAGAAGAGCCCCCAACCTTACATGTTGTGTCTCTCACTTCAGCTATAGACATCTAAAATATTCACACTCAACACTGGGTAAGCAGAGGCAATCCATGTCAGAGCAGACAGCTGGACCTGAAGGAGATGCCAGAGAAGTCCCACTACTTGTTTCTGAGAACAACTATATGCCAAGTTGGGTAGTGTTTCAAGGGGATCTTGCCACTGGTATGCACAAGCTTTTATAATCCAAGATCTGGTATTAATAATATCCCTTTGATTACAGATGACAAATGGAGATCCAGCGAGGTTAAGAAATGCCACCATAGGCCACCTGCTACTGAGCAATGGAGTTGGGGTTTGAGTCTAGGTTTGCCAGACTGGAAGCACTTCCATATCAGGAAGAAGTACATGGTTTTCCCCAGACCCACCCCAGTGTAAAGAAGCCACACCTCATTTGTCCTACTCAGCAGGAACAAGTTTCATTACTTTATCTAACTAGGCACAATGGTGGCCAACATCCATTTCAGCCACACCATTTTCATTTTAAGTCAATCCCATGTATCTCCTAATTCTTGCCAAGGAAACACATGTAGGCATCTCTCAAGGAGGGTGGTACTTTGGGGACAATGTCCTCCCTCCCAAGAGAGCGGTTTCTCCTTGTTTCTCTGGTTGTCACACATGTAGTTGCAGCAAACACCTTGTAAATATAACAGGAAGCAGCCTTAGGGTGAAGCAGCTCTGATAATAGGAGAAAAGAGAGATGGGAGCAACTCAGGCCATTGGTAATGATTGAGGCCATCTCCTGGGCACACCCTAGCTCTGAACATGACATAATATATTACTTTATTATTTAAGACAGCCAGAGTCAGGATTGTCTGTTACTTGCAGCCAGAAGCATTCTAACTGATCAAGGGATGCACACAAGGGAACAGTTAGTCATGGTGTGGGTGTTCAAGTAGGACTGCAGAAAGGGTGGCTGATTGGACAGCAGTCCACATGGGGTCAACTTCAGCCAAGGGGCAGCTCCTGATTGCCTCCCCAGCTTCCAGCGTAAACTGCTTGTTGTTATCTGAAAATTCCCTCCTTTCCACACGAGGATTTCCCCTCCCTCATTCTGTATCAGATGTGTAGCTGGGAAATGACCACTCTTCTGATGGGAGGCTGTCCTGGTGGGAAGCACTGACTGATAGGTCAAGGCATAAAGCCCAGCCCCCTAGCCATCATGTTGGTTCAAGAATGATCTTGGGTTCTATTTCAGGCCAATGAGATATGAAAAGAGGTTTTCTTAGGACTCCCATAAAAGGAAGTTTCTCATTGTTCTAAAACAGAATTCTTTCTCTCCTCTCTATTTTTCCCTGGGTTTGGTCAAGAAAACAATCAAACAAACCCGGGATTCGCTGGCAGCCCCCTTTCTCACAAAGGGAGGTGGTAGCCACACGATGAAGTGGGGGCCATAAGCAGCAGAAAAGAGAGGGAGAAAGGAAAGCATTGCATTGGCCTTACAGTCCTTCCCACATTTAGAATTCCCTGTTACCTGAACCAATAAATCCCTTTTATGGTTCTTACCAGTTTGAGTTAGAGTGCCTATTACTTGGAAACAAAGGCATTGTAGCTGGTACACATACATCTATTTGCCCGGCTTTCTAACAGAAACCCCAAGGCAGGCATTTCCGGATTTGCTCCCAGAGACTGGAGCCAGACATGTCCAGCCCTCACTGGTGAGTGGACCAGCAGCTGCTGGGTTTCAGCAGCCTCCATACAAAGCTGGAGGAGAGAGCACTGGTGGTACATGTTGGAGGTTGGTACATACTGGAGTGGCACATGGTGAAGAAGAGGTGGAGAACCAGCACAAGGGGGTCTAAGAAGATATTTCCAGACTCAAAGGGTATTTGCTCAAGCCACTGAACTTTGGGCAGCCCCTCAGAACAAGCCCTTTCTGGGCCTTGTGGACGTGTCTGTCTAGACATGCAAGTGACCAAAACAGAAGAAGGGAGCAGATATCCCCTGCCAAGAAACCATCTAAGTCTTCTGATTCTTGGGCCCGAACATCATCCCTACTAAGACAAGGGGTCAGAAAACTTGGTCTTTCAATCACTGTTTAAACAGTTAACAGCTATTTACTCTATTTTCCTGAGAATGAAATAAAGGCTTCC
Source organism: Ovis canadensis (assembly GCF_042477335.2). Classification (NCBI taxonomy): domain Eukaryota; kingdom Metazoa; phylum Chordata; class Mammalia; order Artiodactyla; family Bovidae; genus Ovis; species Ovis canadensis. The sequence continues at coordinate 54,554,022 of NC_091258.1, read as the reverse complement.
CCATGAAGGCCAGCTACATCCTATATCTTTCTGGGGCCGAGATGGTATCTCTCTCTTTTATCCAAGCATCTCACTCATTTTCCTAAACCCCATGGCATCAGCCATTATACTCTGCTCCTTTTCATTATCACAGAAGTTAAAATCGTGCATGACAACGCATCTCCTCCATTGGAACCCGAGGCACGGGTGGATTGTGAAGAAGTGGCAGATAGAGCTCACTTGTTTAAGGTGGAATTGGCAGGGCTCCTTCCCACTCCCCCAAATCTTCTGCTCTTGGGATATTCTTGCCTCAAATTCACCGCTCCTGAGCCCGGAGGGGCTGGGTTTCCTCCTTCTGCTCACTGTCGTTGGAGTGTGAGCTGGCACTGAGCGTTCTGTCCTAGGGTGCTCTCGCCTGCAGAGTGCTGAGCCCGGCAAAGCCCCAGGCTGGGTAGCAGGGCTAATACTAGTCTAGGGCTCTGTATCTGGGGCCATTTTAGAAGTTCATAGAGGGCACCTGCTCTATCATTAAGTTCCAATCTTATCCCAGGTTTCGTTTACCAAAATATCATTTTCCTTATGAAATTTCAATAGCCCCCAGCTGCCTGAATGACGCTGGAGTCTGATCACATGACATTTAGAGGCTTTCACTGTCTTTCTGCAGCCCCTGGTTCCACATCGTTCCCCACTCCTTCTGATTACAGTTCACATCAGTACAGAAATGCACCAGCTCCCCCAAGGAGGCCTTGCGCAATTCTGCCCAGATGCCTTTCTCAGGCCTCCTCACTGCTATCCAATCAGCCTGGCGAGAGTCCTGCATCCTGCATGGCCTCTCCATGGCCACCCAGCACCCCCTGAGTCTCTCTCTAGGATCTCCCCAAGCACCTGCCAATTGTTAGTGTTGCCCACCAGGGTTCTTGACCTCCTTAATCAGTGGGAATTGATAAAAGGCCAGACAAGAAATTCAGACAAGGCTTTACTGGGGCCCCTGCTGTTAGCAAAGGGGAGCAAGAATCAGTAATAGGTTCCCCTGCTTGCTCCGGAAGTAGACTGAGGGCAAGCTGGTTCCTTACACGATGGGAGGTTAGGGCAGGTCCAGCAGTAGAGCTGGAGGGATGCCTTAGGTGGTTTGCCTACCACTTTGGTGGGGTTGTGTGCAGGGCACATGTGCAGTACCCTGCTTTTGCTCCTCACTCTTTAGAAGCAGCAGTTGAGTTTTTGGTCTTTTTGTATCTTGTTTGAAATGGCAACTCACTCCAGTATCCTTGCCTGGAAAATCCCATGGACGGAAGAGCCTGGTAGGCTACAGTCCATGTGGTCGCAAAGTCGGACACAACTGAGCTACTTCACTTTCACTTCGCTTTCCCTAATTTGCCCCAACTCCACATGCACTTAGTTATTTTTAGTCCCTTATAGTTTCTTTGCATTTTGTTGCTCCAGGACAGGTTGCTCTAGGTACAAGCTCTGCGGCAGAGAATCCCAGGTTTCAGGCTGTCTCGTTAGCACCCACTGCTGGTGTGGTCACTTGTGTGCATGTGGGTCTGCCTTCTTTCCCTGTCTAGACCTCATGCTCCAGCAATAGAGGGACCAGAGTGCTTCTTCTCACCTGCAGCACTTACTACAGAGATCTCCATGAAGGGTGAAGTCCTGAGAGAGGCCCTGACCATGCTCCCATCACCCTAAGGTAAGCCGGGCATGCACAGGTGGCAATGTTATCCCAGTGCCTTCCAAGACCATGACTCACTTCAGCTGGTCCAGAAGGTCCTAGGGCAAACCCACAACTGCCAACGTGAGCTGTAAGAGGTGATGAAAGGGAAAACAGCCCACTGAGCCTCAGCAAATCAGAAAAAATCATTGTCTCTTGGATCCAGAAAGGGCCTTAGGAATTCTCTAACTTCAGCCCTTTATTTTGTAGGCAGATAAACTAAGTACCAGAGGAATGTGATTTCCCCAAAGTCACCGAGCTAATTAATGGAAGAGTCTAGACCAGAATCCAGGTCTCCTGACCCCTGGCAGATGGTTCATTCTCTTGCCATGCCTCCTTTGATTAATAATCAGTTTCAGACTAGTTCTGCCCAATTAAGAGTTTTTTCAAAACGGATTCTTCAAGTTTTTTGTAGGTATGACATGATGACAGGGTACTGTGGTCAGATAAATGGGAAAAATGATGAACCAAAAACTAAATTGATTTATTGATTCAGAACATTTCAGAGCTTTTAGTGTGTTAATCCATGAGGGTAGTATTGTGTGTAGCATTTCCCAAATTTAACTGATTATGGAATTCTTTCTCATCTATTGTCCAGCAAAACATCTTGAGACACAAGAGTCCTGGGGCACATAACTAGGGAAATGGGGGCCAATTGACATTTCGGTGAATGAAATCTCATCATTTCCCCTTTGAAAGCCCAGCACCACGTGGCTGTAGGCCTCTGTATCCCAAGACACAAGAACCCAGCACCACCAGGAAGCAGCTGGGCTTGTCAGCTTGGAGAGTTTTAGGCTTTCATTCCTTGAGAATGTCTGGAGAGTGGGATTAGGAAGTGTATGTGTGGGGGTTGCTTTCTGTTTTGTGAAATTTTAAGTGAAAATTTAATTTTAAAAAGTTAATATTTAAATCTCAAAAAGCATCCATTTCTAATTACCTCTAATGTGCAGCACCAAAGAGCTGTTGAACACATGGGTGTGTGTCTCACCAGTTCAAACACAGGCCCCTTCTAAGACTCCTAACTGGTCCCTCCAGAGCCGTTGGAGACAGAATGGCACAGAGGGGACCTCAGTTGTGCAATGGACCCATCAGATAAACTCCCCAGCTGGCTGTGGCACAAGTTATCTCAAGAAAAGGCATTATCATTATGCATCTTACCACACATTTCCAATTGAGTTATCACAAGGGTATTACAAAAAAAATCATAGGAGTTGGCAGTAACTCAGTAAATAAAATCACCATTTTAATTGCTCCAGTGTAACAGGTCGATCATTATCAAGAAAGGTTTTGATATATTTTTTAATTAAATGGTGACTCTGTTGATCGATTTCTCTGATAATCAAGCAATCCTCTCCACTTCCCCCACCCTCCAAAACAGTTTGCTTCGTGAATAAGATGGTTACTTGGTGGTGGAAACATGGGGACCTAATTAGCCAGCTGTGCATCCTCAGGCAAGTGACTTCCCCTCTCTACACCTCAGGTCCCCAGTCTGCAAGGAGTAGAGAAGGAGCAAGGATTCTCAAAGCCACTCCCAACTCTGGAAAGCTCCAGGAATGCATGATATTATTTCACTGGACAATATTTTTTGCAGCAATAGGAAGTGGGACTTTCATTATTCATTTCCAAGAGATAGACAAATATCAAGGCTCAACATAGGCCAGACTGTGCTGTCCTTAGTTGCTCAGTAGTGTCCGACTCTTTAAAACTCACTAGACTGTAGCCCACCAGGCTCCTCTGTCCATGGGATTTTTTTCAGACAAGAATCCTAAAGCAAGTTGCCATTTCTTCTCCAGGGGATCTTCCCAACCCAGGGATGGAAGCCACGTCTCCTGTATCTCCTGCACTGCAGATGAATTCTTTACTTGCTGAGCCATTCAGTTCAGTTCAGTTGCTCAGTCATGTCCGACTCTTTGTGACCCCATGAATCGCAGCACACCAGGCCTCCCTGTCCATCACCAACTCCCGGAGTTCACTCAGACTCACGTCCATCCAGTCAGTGATGCCATCCAGCCATCTCATCCTCTGTTGTCCCCTTCTCCTCCTGCCCCTAATCCCTCCCAGCATCAGAGTCTTTTCCAATGAGTCAACTCTTTGCATGAGGTGGCCAAAGTACTGGAGTTTCAGCTTTAGCATCATTCCTTCCAAAGAAATCCCAGGGCTGATCTCCTTCAGAATGGACTGGTTGGATCTCCTTGCAGTCCAAGGGACTCTCAAGAGTCTTCTCCAACACCACAGTTCAAAAGCATCAATTCTTCGGTGCTCAGCCTTCTTCACAGTCCAACTCTCACATTCACACATGACCATAGGAAACACCATAGCCTTGACTAGACGGACCTTAGTTGGCAAAGTAATGTCTTTGCTTTTGAATATGCTATCTAGGTTGGTCATAACTTTTCTTCCAAGGAGTAAGCGTCTTTTAATTTCATGGCTGCAGTCACCATCTACAGTGATTTTGGAGCCCCCAAAAATAAAGTCTGACACTGTTTCCATTGTTTCCCCATCTATTTGCCATGAAGTGATGAGACCGGATGCCATGATCTTCATTTTCTGAGTTGAGCTTTAAGCCAACTTTTTCACTCTCCACTTTCACTTTCATCAAGAGGCTTTTTAATTCCTCTTTACTTTCTGCCATAAGGGTGGTGTCATCTGCATATCTGAGGTGATTGATATTTCTCCCAGCAATCTTGATTCCAGCTTGTGTTTCTTCCAGTCTAGCATTTCTCATGATGTACTCTGCATATAAGTTAAATAAGCAGGGTGACGATGTACAGCCTTGACGTACTCCTTTTCCTAATTGGAACCAGTCTGTTGTTCCATGTCCAGTTCCGCAATTAGGCCACCATATATCCCTCTAAAAGATCCCATTGTCTGCCCTCTCCACCTCCACTAGTAAGTGGATACTCCCTAAATTAAGCCTGTTTATGGCTTACAGAGTGGGAATGGTGGTTTCTGGTTTACACTTAAAACCCAACCTTCCCTCCTTGTGGGTGTGCTGAACCTGAACATCTGAGGGTCATCAAAAGCCCCCTCCACCTTATCTCAGCCACACTCCATGCGATCCCTATTCTTTGAAGGCAGCACAAAGGCTGAACTTGCAGGCAGTGTAGTAGGGGTGGGGGAGGGAGAGCTGGCTGACACTGAGCTCCATTGGGTTCTAGCCAAGTGACCTGGACAGGTTGCTTGGCCCCATTTTATAAGTTAGAACATTAAGGTACCAAGAGGTTGACAGTAGTTGCTGCCTTCTGGGCACAGTAGGAGTGGATGGTTACCACACATGTAGAGTGCTCAGAGTGGGGCCTGGCATATGGCAAGCACGCATCACATTTCAGCCCTAGTTACCACCAGCCTGATTCCACATCACAGTGACTTCCATAAAATCATCCATTTAAACCAGCGAATTCATGAAATAGTGGCTTTAGTAATGCTCTGGGTGGTCCTGTAACCATGGTGGTCTTGCTTCCCCACCTAGTGGTCTCCCTCGCCCAGGCTCACAGTCTGCCTCTCACTGGCATAGGTTCCCTCGGAAGATTATGCCTTTCCCAGATGAGGGCCCACAGCGGTGACCAGTCAATGTGAGGAAGCAAAGGTCCAGCCTCATCTTCAATTTGGAAAAGCTCTGTGGTCCCTCCTAACCACAAAGCAAGTGCCCTGTGGGATCACCTGAGCTCTCAGTGGTGAGGCATTGAGGTCAGCCTCCCTTCTGCCCACTCCTGCCCTGTACAGGGGTCTCCCCCAATAAACCTTCTGCCTGTAGCTCTCCACCTGCCCCTCCCCAGGGACTCAGCCCTCCCCAGAGAGGCTCAACTGTGAAGACTTTCCTCTTGGTGCTCTTCCAGAATGCTAGCTGGAGGACAAAGGGCTTCTCAACCCAGGCCTAGCACCTCAGAAGGGAAATGCCAGAGGCTGCTGAACACGTCAAAGGACCAAGCAGCAGAAGGCCGGGGCCCAGGGCCTGGCACGGTGCCCTGTAGGGTGGCATGGGGGGCGGGGGCTGAATCATACCCCACCTGCTGGGAGGAGGCGTTCTTTCCTGACTCCCCCAGAGACCTGGAACCTGGAGGAACAGGACCTGCTCCACCTCCCCGGGGCCTTGGGCAAGGTCTCTGGGGTCTTCCAACCTCTGCAGATTCCCGCGCAGCCACCACCCCACCCTCCCTGCCATTTCCAGGCCCCATTTACTACCAGGATGTAATGCTACTCTGTCCACATCACAGGGATGCAGAAGCGCTTTGATCTCTCCTGGGTCCCTGGTGGCTCTTGTTCACTCATGTCTGACTCTTTGCGACCCCGTGCGCTGCAACTCACCAGGCTTCCATCCTTCACCGTCTCCCAGAGCCTGCTCCAACTCATGTGCATTGAGTCAGTGATGCCATCCAACCATTTCATCCTCTATCATCCCCTTCTCCTCTTGCCCTCAATCTTTCCCAGTTCCAAACTGGGAAAGGAGTATGTCAAGGCCATATATTGTCACCCTGCTGATTTAACTTATATGCAGAGTTCATCATGCAAAATTCTGGGCTGGATGAAGCACAAGCTGTACTCAAGATTGCCAGGAGAAATATCAATAACCTCAGATACGCAGATGACACCACCCTTATGGCAGAAAGTGAAGAGGAACTAAAGAGACTTTTGATGAAAGTGAAAAAGCTGGCTTAACACTCAACATTTAAAAAATGAAGATTATGGCATCCGGTTGCATCACTTCATGGCAAATAGACAGTGAAAAAGTGGAAACAGGTCCCTGGGGAGAGGGCTAAACCTAGATGTGGCAGGGACACTTGGAAGGGGAAGGAAAACAGAGGTGGTCCTAAGGCTGAGCCATAGGGTGCAGAGTGAGGTGTCTCCCAGCCAACTTTGTGGAGGCAGCCTGCACTTAAATTATCCAATTTATTCTCAGCCCTTTGGACACTCGAGAGCTTTCTAGAAAACTGAAGAAAGAAGTAATCATAACTCTAACGGGGGAGAGAGGAACTGCAGAAAAATGATCTCAGAGAAATACTGTGGCAGCTGGGGTGCTGCCGCAAGATTTGACTTCAGACAGGCACTCAACTAGCTGCACAGAAGCTGGTAGCAAGGACCCTGCACGTGGAAGCCTTTCTGCCTCTTTTCCATCCTCCATGTTCTTCCTCCTCTTGGTAGACAAGTTGTGTAAAAAGAAAGAAAAGGGGCGGATCCCTCTAGATTAGGTTTTTGACTTTAGCAAAGTTTACCTTTGAGATCTTTAACAGTCTACCCACTAGACACTAGTGGCAACTCCCCACCAGCTATGACAACCAAAAATTTCTTCAGATGTTGCCAAATATCTCTGCAGGGAAAAATCCCACCCTCCCCCTACAAAGAACTACTGGTCTAAATGTGTCACACTGGGCAGGGATAAAAGAAGGGGTCTTTTGTTTTTATCTAATAATTTATAATCTATGGAGTAGTTTGCCCTAACTCTGCTCACCTTTTCCACATGACCAGTATTATGATCTGAATTCCATGTCCCTCAAATGGGGCTTCCCTGGTAGCTCATCAGAAAAGAATCTACCTGCAATGCAGGAGATCTGGGTTCGATCCCTGGGTGGGGAAGATTCCCTGAAGGAGGACATGGCAACCCACTCCAGTATGCTTGCAAGGAATATTCCATGGACAGAGGAGCCTGGCAGACTATGGTCCGTGGGGTCGCAAAAGAGCGGTACACAACTGAAGCAACCAAGCACATAAATTCATATGCTGAAGACTTAACTCCTAGTACCTCAGAATGTGATTATATCCTGGTCTTTAAAGAGTTAGTTGGGACTTCCCTGGTGGTCTAGTTGTTGGGAATCCACCTGGCAGTGCGGGGGACATGGGTTTCATCCCTGGTCTGGGAAGATCCCACATGCCGGGGAGTAATTAAGCCTGGGAGCCGCAACTACTGAGCCCACAAGCCCTAAAGCTGCACTCTACAACAAGAGCAGCCACTGCAATAAGAAACCCGCGCACCACAACTAAAGTGTAGCCCCCACTCACCACTGCTTCAGAAAGCCCATACAGCAATGGAGACCCAGTGCAGCCAAAAATTTAAAAAATGAACAGACAAACAAAAAAGAGGTAATTAAATTACAGCGAGGCCTTTAGGGTGAACCCTGATTCAATATAAGGGGTGTTCTTATAAGACAAAGCACTTAGGACACAGATGCACAAAGCAGGAAAAGCAGAAGACCCAAGGAGCAGCCAAGGAAAGGCCTCAGGAGAAACCAACCCCGCAGACACCTTGACCTCAGACTTCTGGCCTCCAGAGCTGTGAGACAATAAATGCCTCTTGTGGAGGCCACCCTGTTTATGGCGCATTATCATGGCAGCTGGAGCTAACTAATACTCTCTTCCATGAGCCTGGCAAGGCAGAGTTCCCATCTCAGAGGGAGTAAAGAACACCTTGTCTAGAGGCACTGATCTGTCCCCAGGGTGGGAGTCCATACAGGAAACATGGCATTCCAGGCTCCTACCAAATAGCCTCTTAAGATTTGTCAACCTGTATTTAATAAGCCACATAGGATTTTCTACTGAGAGAAACTCTAGGCTTCTCTCTATGATCAATACAAAGGAAGCAATACCAGCTCTGAACGTAGCATTTTCATTTATTTGGAATTGTCTCTTATTTCATTTTCTGTTTTCTGTTTTGTTTTATGTTTTTTATTGGTCATAAACCTGAATTCTATTAGCCGTTCTCTCACACTACTGAAGATAAAGGAAACTTCCATGCACTCTAGGTCATATCCGACTCTTTGAGACCCCATTGACTCCTCCCCCCCCCCCACCCCCCGTGGCCCACCAGGCTCTTTTGTCCATAGAATTCTCCAGGCAAGAATACTGGAGCAGGTAGCCATTCTCTTCTCCAGGGGATCTTTCTGACTCAGGGATCAAACCCAGGTCTCCTGCATTGCAGGCAGATTCTTTACTGTCTGAACCCCCAGGAAAACCTGGGGACTTAATACAGGTTTGTAAATTCAGGTGAAAAAAAAACAAACAAAAAAAAACTTGTCTTTGGTAAATAGAGGCTGCCATGTATTACTTGATTATTTCAGTGACTATACCCCCCACTTCAGGTGACCTGGTCTGAGAATTGAGGATGTGGGACTCTGTGCACGCATCATAAAAGCACAAACAAGGATGCCTTACAAAGACAGGCCTTGCAAGACACTCTGTTTTAAGGACTTCCTCAGGCGGGAGTGGGACAAACGTCCATTTGGCCATGCAGATAAAGAGTTGTGGCCTGGGGTAACTAGATTCTTTCCAGAAATATCCCCACAGAGGTTAAACAGCATTAATAAGAGGTGGCCCAGTAGCTGCCTGACAGTTCCTCCCTTCATCTTGTTCTGCTTCTATGACCCAGTGAGGTCACTTCCTGTATGTAGATTTCATCTTAAAGCTCCTCAAACTGGGGCACCAGTCTCTTCCATGGGAAAGTCCTGAGCTCCTGCAAAGACCACAGACCACCCCTCCTCTCACCCTTCTCTTATATGGTCTTTCTAAAAGGACTTGGGAAAAATTCTCCAGAATTAAAAACCACTAAAATTTAACCTAACTCAGATTTTCTAGCAATGTGATATTTTTTGCATATGTAATAGTTTTCAGGTTCTGTTGCTTGGACTTTAAAAAAAATGCTAACAGTAATAGACACATGATCTATCTTTAAATTTTATGGTATATAGAAAAAAACAGAAAGTATCATAGATTTGTATAATTTTTTTTCCAAGAAAAGATGTATTGTGCTGGTACTAGCAGTAAGATGAAGAAAAACCATGAAATTTTTCATGGTATTATATGAAAATTGTCAAACTGCTGGGCTACCCTCCTTGCCCACGAGCCAGCCTCAAACACAGTATTTATACGCAAATTTTTCAGTGTCTTTGGACAGTAGCTTGAGTCTTGTGCAGTTGTAAAGTCCCACAAAAGAGTATTTACTTTATCTTGTCAGAAAATGTAGTCATAAAAGAATCATAAATGCCCTGTGTTTATCAGGCTGTGTCTGCATACTGGTTGTCACTGGAGACACAGCTTGTTTTTTTCTTTCTCTCTCTCTCCCGCTAGAGAAAATGAAATGTCCATTGCTCTCTTCAACAAAAATACCAAGGACCCTATGACATCAGGGAGAGCCTGTCTTCCCGTTTGTACTATGGTAGTGATAAACAATGTTTTATGCCCCATAATTAAGGTACAGGTAATGAGCAATTATGTAGATCATGAATTAATTATATTTAAAACAGAGGCCATTACAATCAATATTCACCACATTTCAAATGCATTCCAGAATTAATCTAATTAAAACTTTCAATTGGCAGTGATCTGTTTATACCACCTTTGTGAAGAATCACAATTAACAGCTGTCTTCGATAACTACACTTTATGTACACACACACAGACACACACAGACACACACACACACACACACACACACACACACACACACACCATGGATTGGGGGTATGAGGCTGTCATCTCTGCTCAGGCGGATTGATCAAGACAAACTTGAAACAGAGTGATTCCTCGTTCTCCCAAGCCAGTTCCACTGGAGAACAGCTTAGATATCTTTATAGTGGGTGCTGGAGCCTGGTCCTTCTACTTTCAAGCCTCAGAGCAATTGTTTCAAAGTGAGGTTGGAGGAACGGCCGTGGTTGGTGGTTGGTTGGCTGTGCCCTCCACCCAGCATTGGCTTTTTGAAGGACTACTGTTTCCCCACTCTCAATCCATGTTGTCAGTGTGGGGCTGAAACTCCTCTCCCCACCAGGCTGGGCCCAGTTCTCAGTCCTGACCAGTCACATTACTGTGCTTTGCTGGCCACAGCAACTGGTTTGGACATAGGCTTTTGAGCTTATGAGAGCTTAAGAGCCGCAGTAACTGTGCTGTGACTTTTGAGACTGAAGTTCTCTTGGTTTCCAAGGAAATTAAACCCACTGGGATGGAGATCTAGAGTTTCTGTTAAACACTGTGCCCGGCAGGGCTGAACTGGAAGAAAGAGCCAATCCTGGTGATGTCATGTATACCTGAAATCCAGGTGTGTCTGAAGCATCTCATTCTGGAGCTTCCCCTCATATAATCCAATCAGAAAATTATCTATTTTATGTAAGCCTTTCTGTGGGTCTTTGGTCACTTGTACATGTACCTTATAAACCAATTCCCATGCTTGGTTGACATTATTTCATTGGTTATTTTGCTAAGTCACCTCAAACAAATAAAAGTTTTGGTCAGCCTAAGGAGCTAAGGGTGACAGAAGGGTGATGGCTGGGGAGTTGGGCGGGAAGGGAGAGAAGAAGATGAGTCTCACTTTAGAATGAAACATCTAGGGGTCAATATCTGCTTTCTTTAAGTATTCAAAATACATTGTCAGCTCATGGCAAGTACCTTCCTGAAAATATTGACATTATTTAAAATCTGGCCTGTGGTTTAGGGTCCCTCCTTCCCATTCTTCACATATTCCTGATGACAAAGGACAACATGAGTCAGCAGTAGTCTTTAGATCTCCCCTACTCACCTTGAAAATAAGTGCCTCTTTCTAATTGGTTTTGTGGGTAAGAAAGATGTTTCCCCAAAATATCACTGAATATCTTCAGTGGTATAGAGAGTATCTTAAGCACACTAAACTCTTTTCTTAGACCTATTTTTGGTACAGCAACTTGCTATTTACAAAAGACTTTTAGATCCATAAGGCTTTTAGATCCATTATCTTGTTTGATCCTCACATCAAGAGCCGTGGCATTCATCCATTAAACTATCCATCAGTTTATCAGAAGTACCAGTTCTCTGAGCAGATAGTCACTGGGGCCTTCTAAGCAGTAGGTCTGAGTTCAGACACAAAGTTGTGTTGAGATCCAAGAGAGATGGATCCCCTGTTCCATTTTTTGAGGACACTGCTTCAAGAGATTGGGCTAAAATCAATGGCTTAGATTCTAGTTCACAACTTTCAACTTCATTTGAAAAGGAAAGTAGAAGCGCACTCCATTACAATCCATCCAACAAGTACACTCATTGCTCCTTTCTCTATCCAAAAACACACTGTGAATGGAAGCAATTCTACCCTGAAGCTGATGCAGCTTGAATTCAGGGCTCCTTCCCTGCACAGGGTCCTGCCATGCCCTTAATGTGATTATATATGGTCCTGTTTTTGAAGCCTTTAGAGGTTTTAACCACAATTGGATGAGAGCACTGTCACTTTCTACCTTAACATCTCCTCCTCCATAAGTCCGCTTGGGTAGGTTAGAGCTGGGGTGGCCATGGGCATTCAGGGATCTGGCTAAGGAGAAATTGAGTGCAGTTACATTCATCTGGGATTTGGATGGGTTATAACTTCCCTGATGGCTCAGACAGTAAAGAATCTGCCTGCAATGCAGGAGATCTGGGTTCCACCCCTGGGTTGGGAAAATCCCTTAGAGAAGGGAAGAGCAGTATTCTTGTCCACTCCAGTGGACTCCACTCCAGTATTCTTGCCTGGAGAATCCCACACGCAGCACAGTGTGGCAGGCTACAGTCCATGGAGTCATGAAGAGTTGGACATGAGTGAATGATGAACACTTTCACTTTCATGGATGTATAGTCACTTTTGTATACAGTTGTGTGCCTGTCATACTGATGACTTGTAGGAATGACCCAAGGAATACGCTTTCTGTCCTCTACCCCAATCTACCCCATGTCAGCCATGGAACTGCAGGACCAGAACTCTGTTGAGATGTGCAAGTTTCCATGGTACCTATACAAGAAACATGTGGACTGTGGAGGATTAACTAGGTTTGGGGTCTTTGGAGCTGAAGCTCTTCTCTGGAAATTCTTCCAATCATCAGACATGTAAAACTGTTATTGTAGGATTAATTACTATTGATGCCTAGTCAAAAAGTCTTCTCCTGTCAGGGATATATTTAACAGAAACTATACTATGTTCTTGCCTGGAGAATCCCAGGGATGGCGGAGGCTGGTGGGCTGCCATCTGTGGGGTCGCACAGAGTCGGACATGACGGAAGCAACTTAGCAGCAGCAGCAGCATACTATTATAAACACACCATACTTCCTTTTCCTTTTTGATGAAGCATAAGAAAAGCAAAATGTATGAGAATCCTTATGTTTGTAAGGCATGAATCTGCAGGATCATGTCAGTCAGCAAATCCATCTGAGTGTGAATGGACATGCTTTATGCATGCTAGAAGGATCTTTCTATTTCCACTATAAAAGGTGACATTATAAAAATGTTGATCAAAGAGAACACAGACCAAAAAAAAAAACTGTGGGAAAAAAATGAACTAGAAGATTGTGTCAGAATGTTAATTAATAAAATACACTATTTTCTGAAATATTTGTGATATTTGTCAGCTTTTTATTTATTTAGTTTTTACTTTACAATATTGTATTGGTTTTGCCATACATTGACATGACTCCGCCACGGGTGTACACGTGTTCCCCATCCTGAACCCCCCTCCACCCTCCCTCCCTGTACCATCCCTCTGGGTTATCCCAGTGCACCAGCCCCAAGCATCCTGTATCCTGCATCAAACCTGGACTGGCGATTAGTTTCTTATATGATGTTATACATGTTTCAATGCCATTCTCCCCAATCATCCCGCCCTTGCCCTCTCCCACAGAGTCCAGAAGACTGTTCTATACATCTGTGTCTCTTTTGCTGTCTCGCATACAGGGTTATCATTACCATCTTTCTAAATTCCATATATATGCGTTAGTATACTGTATTGGTGTTTTTCTTTCTGGCTTCCTTCACTCTGTATAATAGGCTCCAGTTTCATCTACCTCATTAGAACTGATTCAAATGTATCCTTTTTAATGGCTGAGTAATATTCCATTGTGTATATGTACCACAGCTTTCTTATCCATTCATCCGCTGATGGACATCTAGGTTGCTTCCATGTCCTGGCTATTATAAACAGTGCTGCAATGAACATTGGGGTACACATGTCTCTGTCAATTCTGGTTTCCTCGGTGTGTATGGATTTTTTATGATTTATTTTCTCCTCTGTAAGTAGTTATTTCCAACCCAATTTTTGTAGGCAAAATGTATTCTTTAAAGAGAGTCTTTAAAATAGCATAATCTTGTATAAAATCTGGAACCATGGCCAATGGAACACTCCCCACCTTGAATTCTAGTGACAACCTCAAGGGCTATATCTAAAGTCCTAGATGAGAGATAAAAGATACAGGGAGGGGTGAAAGGAGACAATGGGCTGTGGATCTCATAAAATTTTAATATAATTGAGAAGATACGACTCACAGCAAAAAAAGAAAAAGATAAAGAAAAACAAACAAAAAACAGGGAAAGACAGAGTTAAGAAGTGTCAGGCAGAAAAGTGTAGCTAAATAACACAGGGGTATTAAGAGAAACACACGTTTATCTATGTCTACATCTATCTACATAGCAGATCTGGATACCTTAGAGGTTCATTAGAGGATCAAGGTGGTGGTGGGTGGTCCACATTGGATGGCCTGCTCTCCCCACTTCCTTTTCTGGAAGCTCCTTCTCTTCTCACACCATATGAGAAGACAGACTACCTAACCTTCCTTCCCATTCCCAATCCAGGCCAATTAGCTCCTTTCCTGAAAATTTGGAATTGGGACTAAGAGATCCTAGCCTCCTTCTGATTGGTCTCTTGTGCAAAGAAAATATAAATTCAGGAGCTGTGGGAGGCTATTTTCTCCCATGTGGATTGGGGAGCAAAAAAAGCAAGCAAGCTGTTCACCAAGAGAGAAGGAAACAGATGAGGGATAAGGGGAGTGAGGAGATACTCCTGAGAGCATCTTGTCCCAGTTCCCATCATTCTTTTTTTAATCTATAGTTCACATATCATATAAAATATACCCTTTTAAAGTGCACAGTTCAGTGATTCTTAGTATTAATACATTTAAAATTAACAATCACCACCGATTTCAGAATATTTCCATCATCCCGAAAACCATCACACCCATCAGCAGTCACCCACCCTCCATCCCCTCTTCTTCATCCAGACCTTAGCAATCACTCATCTACTTTGTGTCTCCATAGATTTGCCTACTCTGGACATTTCACATAAATGGAGTCATATAATGTGAAGTATTTTGTGACTGGCTTCTTTCACTTAACACACTGATTTCAAGGCCCATCCCTGCTGTAGCATCATCAGCCCTTCCTTCCTTGTGTGGATATAATATAGTGTACCCCTTCACGTTTCCCACTCAATAGATCACATGGTGAGGGCTGAAAATACCTTTTCCCTTTGTTTCCTAGCAATAACTACATGTCCTACTCCTGTGTAAGTTTTACTTTCTGCTTAAGTCCACAGGACTCAAACTTGGTTTCTTCCATTAGTCCTAATACAAGACAAATTGCCTGATAATAATTCCTGAAAGAAGTGGAGCCTTGAACAGGGCCAGGAATGAGAGCAAAGATTTGATAGCGGGAACAAAAGGGGTTAAAGTGGAGAGGAAAGCCACCCAGGGCAGTAGAGATAGAACTAGCGAACATATGGGGCATGTCCCCAAGCATGGATGGAGAGCAGCATGGCTAGAGGAGGAGAATATACTGAGGATATGCAGTAAATGTGGAGAGGCAGGATGGTGCCCCAGTAAGGAATTACTAGACTGACTAAGGTTTAAAAGATGCTTCTCTGTATCCCTGTCTGTCTACAGGTGGCATTTTTGTGACAACACAAAATGTATTGGCTTTGAGAATGACTGCCTTCAAAGGCCTCCTCTTCATCCATAAACTCCATCCAGCCAGTTGCTTCTCAAAGGCCTCAAACTAGGAACAGAATATAGGCCAATTCCACTCCCAGTTACGCTATCAGTTTCCCCCACTTCTTGAGGCGAGGCAGCGAGGCAGCCTCACAGTTGACCCACAGCACATAAGATAAAGAAATCTGAACAAGGGGCTGAGGCCTCTCTAATAATTAATAACTGAGTGACTCTTAAAAAACAATCCTTAAAATAACCCCAGATATGCAGATGATGCCACTCTAAGGACTGAAAATGAAGAGAAACTAAAAAGCATCTTGATGAGGGTGAAAGTGAGTGAAAAAAACTGGCTTGAACTTCAATATTAAAAATACTACAATCGTGGCATCCGCTCCCATCATTTCAAATAGAAAGGGGGAAAAGGGCAAGTAGTGACAGATTTTGTTTCCTTGGGCTCTGAAATCACTGAGGACCACGACTGCAGCAATGAAATTTTAAAAAAATGCTTGCTCCTTGGAAGAAAAGCTATGACAGCATATTAATAAGCAAAGACATCACTTTACCAGCAAAGGCCCATATAGTCAAAGCTATGGTTTTTCCAGTAGTCATGTACTATAAAGAAGGCTGAGCACCAAAGAACTGATGCTTTTGAATTGTGGTGCTGGAGAAGACTCTTGAGAGTCCCTTGGACTACAAGGGGATCAAACCAGTCAGTCCTAAAGGAAATAAACCCTGAATGTTCATAGAAAGGACTGATGTGAAGCTGAAGCTCTAATACTTTAGCCACCTGATGCAAAGAGCCAACTCACTGGAAAAGTCCTTGTTGCTGGGAAAGATTGAAGGCAAAAGAAGAAGAAGGTGGCAGAGGATGAGATGGCTAGATAGCACTACCCACTCAATGGACATGAATCTGAGCAAACTCCAGGAGATAGTGAAGGACAGGAGAGCCTGGCATGCTGCCATCCACAGGATCACAGAGTCAGACACAACTTAGTGACTGAACAACATCAATGACTCAAAAATTGCTTGACCTCCAAACCTTGACCTATTTTTGTTGTTGTTGTTTATTTGTGGCTAGAACATATCTTGTTGGGTGGTGGAGGGGATCAAAGGAGATGTGAGTTGTTTGTAAAAAGATTGGCAAAATCTACTCTATTATTTCTATGTACAATTCCATTCATCTATTGACCACAAATATCCATTGAAAACCTACAAGCAAGGCAGAGTTGTAATTCACTGACGAAAAAATAAAAAAAATAAAAATTCAACTCTGCATTTATTGACCAAATAGCAAATTGTTTCTACAAGTCTATCCATGTCATGGACTATATTCTAAACAGGAGAAATCATTAATGATGCATATAGGCCTTCCTCATCCCATGCACCCCACTTCATCAGCCACCACGCATCCATGACCCTTGAAGACTCACAGATGCATCCATCTATACTCCTTGGTGAGCCAGCTTCATTAGTGAGCACTGTCTTGGTCTCTAGAAGGCACCTTGGCGAGTAGGCAGGCCTGGCTGTTTTACTCTCAGCCTGGCCCTGTGATTTCACTCTTTGCTTGATGTGAAAATGAAAAAGGCAGGTTAGAAGAACCCAAAGTAATTGAGCGGATTTGCACCACGACGTGTGGTGTTGCCCACAGCTACACCTTGCAATCACCCCATTCATATTTTAGGTTCTGACACCAGAGTTTGCAGTCTTTTACAATTCTCTGTTCCATGTCAGCAGCTCACTGTACAGTTGAATATCAGTCCTATTTAAATCTGCAGGAAAATAGCTTCAGGTGACATAACCTTTCGTGTCGTACCACTGTGTACATACACAAATAATTGGGGCTCTTGACCCTGTCTGGGCCCATACAACTGTAAGTACAAACTTGACATTTTGATACTGCTGCTAGCCTTTCTCGTTGTTATTTTCTGTTTCAATAATCCATTGCAGGTAGAAAAATGAAAGAAGGAAGCATGAATGATTAATGCTGTCAAGCTAAAATAATGTATTTAGAAAAATCTATAAATCTGTTATTTGTGGCATTTTAAAACTGAACACGACACTCCTCGGTGCCGCCGCCTGTTTCCCGGCAGATGAATGGGAGTCCTTTGCAGGCACGAGGCGGCCAGGCGGCCTTTGGAGTCCAGGCTGAGCTGGGCTGCGGTCTTCTTGGGACAGGCACAGTGGGAAACTTGGCTTTTTCCCGTCACCAAGGTCAGGAGCAGAGACCCACAGGAGTCTTTGCTGTGTGCTGTCAGTTTTGCATTTCACGCCAGAGTGAGGGGGTGAGACGGGGCTTTGCCTCTCAAATGTTCCTGGTTGGCCACCCCCAGCGGCTGCAGCCCAGAGGCCCCAGGCAGCCAGCTGTCTCTTGCTCCAACCCAATCTCTATTGGATTTAGTTCAAGCTCAGGCTGAAAGTTGATCAAGTTAGGCTCCTATGAGGCTCAGCGCCGCTCCAGGCAGTCTGCTGAATGCTGATCCCAGCACACATCTCCACAATTATCAGAAGCCCCGAGTTGTAAGGACCCAGACTCCAGGGTAGATGGCAACCCTGGGGCTCTCACCCAGAGGTCCCCAGTTCTCAGAGGGCAAACACTGCTCTCACCCATGGCACAGTTCTCAAACTCTGTCCTCTCCATTCTGGCCAGAGAAGCTCTAGTTAGGAGAGTGTAAGGTCTGCAAAAAGCATGAAAATGGCTGGAAATCAAACTGCCGATGATACTTTGGCAGCCCCACTGATCTCATCAGCATGTTTGTTAGATTTGCTCAGAGAGATGCTCAAATGTCTGCACACAAGAACATTAGCAATTCATGTCAATGATCTGATTATCTGCAAGTTCAGAACTATTCAGCATCTGGTCAGAGTGGTCATACATGCCACCTTAAATGACAGTGGGGACAGCCTGGGAAGGTAACTTAGGAGTGTCGCTGCCCTGGCCAAGGTGGGGGAGCAGCAGAGGTAGGGGGTCCTGGGAGAGGTGAGGGGTCTCCTGGGAGCATCGCTGTCCAGGCAGAGTGTGGGAGCTTCGGGAATGGGCCCCGCACATGCAGAGAGGAGGGTTGGGACTCTGCTGGCCCTAGAGCCCTGGCAGGTAGATCCAGCTCACCTGTTCTGCTTGGCCAATTCTGTATATTTCTGCCAATTTCTATCCTACGGCTGCAAGTTTGATCTTAAAGCAATCTAGCAGAAGAGACAGCGGGCACCCAGGATACTGAGGTGGTAGACACCTCAGGTCACAGGAAGAAGCATACCAATGACCACCCTTTAGAGGCACTGCACACATATAACGTTGAGGTCGTCTCGGCAGATGCAGGAAGCCACTCTGATGTCCATGAACAACTGCCTGACGTCCTGCTCGTGGACAGGTGGAAACCCAGGCAGGAGGCCTTGAGAACACAAGCAAAGGGACTGGCTCCTGTTCCTGCTTACCTGTAACACGATCTTCATTTGTCTTGCTCGTCTGCCACTCAGAGCTCCTTGAGGATGTGGCATCTGTGCCCAGTATCATGATTGGCAAACAGAGACTAAGGTCCTATGAGTCATCCCTGGGTCTTGTGGAGAGATTTCACCTGAAACTCATCCTTCTGGTTGCCTGGCCTGTTTCTGCCAGAAACCGGTTCTGGCAGAATTCACGATAGCACCAGTCTCTCTCGACACCATCATATATATGCATCTGGCCAGAGGAGAAATGGATTTTAATCCAGTTTGTGTTCCTGCATTAGTGGAGCCCATGGATGCCCAGTCTGTTGGAGGATGCTAGCTCCACTCAGGTGCTGGGCCTCAGTAATTTAAAATTAACTCAACTCTTTCAGCATTAAAAGTAACGGCTGTGTCAGAACCCAAGTGCGGGATGTCTAATTTAGGGTTTTACATGCTAATTCTGAATAAATGGATGTGTCGTGAGAAGGAAGGTTCTCTTTCTAAGTGCATGAAGGCAGCCCATGAGTTAGGGGAGACCATTAAAGCTACATCTAAGTGTCTCAGGTTCCATGATCGCCAGACCCAGAGCAGTCGTGGAAGCCTGTCCACCGAGCGCCTCCGGGGCACAGCCTTCAGCCTCCCTATTGAGATGACAGACAAATGTTTCCTTCCTGGCAGTCTCTGACTTTGGAGTTCAGATTCCCCTCCTTGAGATGGGCTGGAAGCCCAGCGTGTCTTCCAGGTCACCCATGTTGTGATGGCCAGTCTGCAAGGAGACACTGCTGGGTCCCAAAGGCATCAGGCTGCGGGCATTCAGACAGCGGAAGAAACTGGCTCTTCTCTGTCCACTTTCCCTCTAGGGTCTGCACGTCAGAGAAGAATGCAGGGGGGCTTGGCACACGAGGAGAGTTACCTGCCTCAGTGTGTGACTCCACGAGTTTCCTGGGTTCCCCAAGGTGACTGGGCGGAGACCACCTCATGTGCCCACCTCATGCAGTGCTCCCTGTGTCCCATCGCCCTAAGGCTTCTGAGTCTGGGACTAGCTCTGGTCCACAGGATCCCTGAAGAAGCTAGGATGGAGTATTGGTTTCCAGCTTCCAAACTCACCTGCACCATTCATTCTGGCCTGTTTGGGACAGAGAGACTTGTATGTAAAGGTCTCATGCACGCTGGCTTCTCTGTAGGAACACAGAGGCCAGTGGCCTTGTTCTGAAGCTTGAATAGCGTGTGCTCTGAGACCCCAATCCATGACTGTAGTCCCTGGTGTGTGGTGGGAGAAGGGGTCAGGCCAAGATGAAGTGGTGGCGGTGGTCAGCCTGGGCCTGACATGCAGCCTTAGTTAAGCCCCATTCTCCCCACGGCCCCTTTGCAGGCATTAGTCACAGCCTAGCCCTCAGCGCCTTTCCCAATGAAATACAGGGAGAGAACCCAGGAGGGGAGAGACTGTTTGCTGGGGTTTTGACACTTAGCAAAATGAAGCCATGAATTTATTTCCCTGCTCTAGTAAATCTAATGGGCTTCTCTGGTGGTTCAGATGGTAAAGAATCTTCCTGCAGTGCAGGAGACCCAGGTTCAATCCCTGGGTCAGGACGTTCCCCTGGAGAAGGGAATGGCAACCCACTCCAGTATTCTTGCCTGGAGAATCCCATGGACAGAGGAGCCTGGTGGGGTACATCCATGTTGCAAAGAGTCAGACACGACTGAGCAACTAACAACAGTAAATATAACAGTGTTTCCACGTGTTCTCCATGGATAAATCAGGTCCACAGGCTCCAGCACACAGGTGGACCACTAATTTCCTGAAGCCATATCAGTGAGGCTTACGTGGTTTCCAGGACCAGTTGCAGCGCGGCCCATTTCTTTCTGTTGACCTGCTCATCACTGTCCTGATCTGGCACAGGGCAATGTCCACAGATAGAGGGCTTGTGGAGAGACCTGTCCCAGTTGCTTGATCATCCTGCAGGAGCTGGATCGTCACTTGGAAGGTCATGAGACCTTGGCAGGTGTGGAAAGCAGACTGTGAAGCCCCAGCACATGGGACCCTGCACAAACCAAATGGCAGGTGCAGGTTTAAGGGATCCCTCTGCATCCTCGCTGTTGCTGGGAAGGCTGCACTACTCTGTAAAGCCCCCGTGTCTGAGTCCAAGGGGCTGTTCCCACTTTTAAATGCAGAAAGTAAAGGAGTCCCACCGTGTTCCGCAGGTTCTGGCCTTTTCTATGTATGTGCTTTAAGATGAAAAAGTGGAATCAGTGTTCAGAGCCTTCTTCACCCCCACAGATATCCCCACAGATAAATCAGGTCTCCTGGCTCCAGTATACTAGTGGTGTGTTGGTCCCAACTAGACTCAGAGATCCTCTTTAGCTTCTCAGATTTGCCCCAACCAACGTGTTTCCCACCTCTTTCCCCCAAAGTATTGAGCATGATGAGGATCAGAGCCTTTGGAGAAGCTCCCTTCCACTCCTGGGGACTCCGGGGCTGGCTTCTGTCTTGGGCTTCTCACCATGAGGCCTCTGAGGATGCTCCTGTGTCTTTCTGGACACCGTGAACCGCCCGGGTGGGGCCAGGACCCTGCCCAAAACTTTTATGTCACCACAAGAGCTCTGCATGGTGCCTGCCCACTACAGCTGCTCAACACCCTTTATCTAACTGAATTCCTGTCTGAATCAGTTCAAACGTCACTTGGTTCCCAGGATGAGATGTATAAAGTTTGTTTTCATTTCCATGGGAAAAACAAACCTTGAAATAAATGCTCTGTCATTATTTCCTCAAGGTTTATCTCTCAAAGGAGGTGAAAACTTAAAAATGTCTTTAGAGAAGACTGTTCCATCTTTTTGGTGAATCCACCTGAACAGCCCCGCAGGGTGTGAATGAAAAGCACTTACTCTCCCAATGTGCCCTGAATTCAGGAACCAGGGTTTGGATGGGGGAAGTAAATTGACATTCGAGATTGATCCAGCACTGGATCTCACATGGAGTTGTACTTGGGGCGGGGGGGGGGGGGGGGGGGGGGGGGGGGGAGGGGTCGGTGGGAAGTGGGGAGTAGCTTTTATATTTCTGGATTGAGAGAGCAGGGTACCTACAAATGGTGGTATGTTGCGGATAAGCAGTCACTCTGGGTCATAGTTGAGTGCCGTCCACTTGCAGGAAGGAGACAGCCATAGAGACTCCCTGTGACCAGTCAGAGGGAGTACAGATCATCCTGTTCTGTGCTACTGATGCCTCAGTGTGGGAAGGTTAGTTCAAACAATTCCAAGGACTCTGCTCTTCTCCTCCAACTGATCTCCCAGTGACCATAATCAAGGAGGGTGGAGGTGGGAAAGTTCCTCCTGAAATAATTGGACTCTTCGACTGTCAATCATCAGAGCAGAGGGACTCAAGGAAGAGTAACTAACAAGACTGGCCTCAGGCTAAGGACTGTTTCCTTCTCCAGGGCTCTTCCCAGGCTGGATTGGGTCCAGGGCAATGGAGGCATGTGTGTGGACTCTGTCTTTCCAAGGATAGGTCAGCCCCTTGCAAATGGGGGTTCACTGGCAAGGAGTTAATTGCTGGACAGGGCCCTGAGCACACCTCATGAGGCTGGCCTGGGCCTGTGGGCTACATGGGTAGCCTCATCTAGACCAAGCCTTCAATAAAGTCTTTCCAGGGTCGTAGCCTGACCTTAGCTGTGTTAGAGATAACCAATAAAAGGGCCCACTCCATGTTCCTGCCTGGTGGCCAGCACAGTGTGAGCCCTGGGAGGGAGGTGGTCTCTGAGCTTCCAGGGGATTCAGTGGGCAGAGTAGACATCAGGCTGGGGGGCCAAGCGACAACAGCAGTGAGCATTGTGGGGAGGGGGTACAGCAACCCACCAGAGACGCTGGCACCCTGGGAGCTCGCTAAGACAAACAAGAGAGATGTGAGATGGGGACTGGAATCCAGTGAACACAAGCAAACAAAACCCGGAAGTAGATACCGCCTCCGTGAGACTTCCGGGTGAAACTGCCGGGGCAAAATGATTACCCAGATTGTGGCCCCGGTGGCCACTCCTGTAAGGCCAGAACCCTCTTTCAACACTGACCTAAGCTTTAACAGATTCAGGGTGCCGGGACTGCCCCAAAGATAAAGACTTTCTCTCCAGTGTTGCACATTCTCAGGAGCTTCCCAGAAAGGTTACCTGCATGCTGCTCGCCACTTCCCGCTGCCCCCAGCGCATACGCTCGATCACGATCGTGCCACAGGCTCCTGCACGCACGCCACGCTCTGCACCCACCCAAGCCCTGAAACTAGGTCCCACGCCCTCACTCAGTATCAGCGCCCTCCTCCTCACTCTCACGTGGCCCCACGTGCATCCATCTGCCGGATGTGTTTTGCCGGCTCCTGCCGGGAGGATGAAGTTCTGTAGGTTACTTTTCAGGATCAATGCAGCAAGTTCCAAGTGATGTGTGTGGTTAAAAAAAAAAAAAAACTCTGCCCTCTGTGCAAAGAATACAGACCATTATGTACTTGAGAGAGCTGCGCTCAGCCCGCTATTTGTTGTTTGTTGACTGCTGTCAAATACAATAAACTGAAATAAATCTCTGGGAACAGAAAAATTAAGGCACCTAAATGTGCTATTGTTTTGATTCTATACTGGACTCATAAAATGGTACTTTTCTTCCCTTCCCGAGTGGTCAGATAAATAAATTAACTATAAAGTCTGAAAGAAAAACACATCCATGGAAAAGTGCTCTTCTGGCCATAGACTCTGTTCTCCCTTCCCTCCCTTCCCTCACCAGGAGCTTCTGATTTCTCTGCAGCTCCCTGAGATGAGGTTCATGGAAAGAGGCTGGTGGTCTCCCCAGAGAAGTAGCCCATGCACTTGGCTCCGGGAGTTCTCCCTGCCCTGGGTTCTCCCCTCGCCAGGTTCAGTCTCATTTCCCACAAAGGCAGAGTTTCACTGCTCCGCCCAGACCCCTGCAGCTGTCATTTGGGGAGGTCTGCCCTGGGAGACTAGAGCCTTGCTCTGTTGTTCCCTTTAAGTATGAAATGCCCAGGAATTTTCACTAAGACAGGGTGAGGGAGTGCATCACCCTTAACCCAAAGCTGAGAGATGGGAAAGCCACAGCCCCTTTGCTAGGATTGAAAGTTCTTACTCTTAACTAACCCTCCAGAGTGGCCTCTGAGATCAAGCATGCCCACCCTCGGTGAGACTTTGCAGGGCACTCCACCTGTGCCCAGCCTCTTCCTCCTCCCTACTGTTTCTCCTCCTGCCTTCCCAGTTCCGCTGGAACCACTGCCTTACCAAATCCATGCACACAAACCTTGGGCTCAGGACCTGCTTCTGAAAACCGTTCCTAAGCCGTTCTCCAAGGAAGCAGTGAAAAGAGAGGCTGGGGTGGGGTGGGGTGCAAGATATGCTCCCCTGTCTCAACCAGAGCAGCTCTGCCCAAAGCCATCTTACCTTATGGGATTGCTTGTGGAATCCTTCCTTAAAGTTTTCACTGATTAGAATAATTTCCCAAAACCACTGATCAGGGATGTTATAAATGCCATGTCACTTGTGTGGGCTGAACACCAGCCTTACTTTAGGTCAATGCTGAACTTTCTCTATGATGTTCTATTAAAAGAGAGGGCTTTAGATTAAGCCCCCACCCCCACTTTACCCATCCCCCGGCTGTTTTGTGGAATCACATGTGTGCTGTGCTGTGCTTATTCGCTCAGTCATGTCCAACTCTTTGTGACCCCATGGACTGTAGCCCACCAGACTTCTCTGTCCATGGGGATTCTCCAGGCAAGAACACTGGAGTGGGTTGCCCTGCCCAGCCTCCAGGGCATCTTCCCAACCCAGGGACTGAACCCAGGTCTCCCACATTGCAGCCAGATTCTTTACTGTGGAATCACATACTTTTCCCTATACATGCAACAAGTAGAGGGGTGCTGATGGAAAGCAGGTACAGCACCAGGTTTCCCAAAGCCATCCAGGTAAACAAATCCCAGAGCCAGAAATTCAAGGTATTTGTTGTTATGTTTTGTGTTTTGTTCTGTTTTCATTTTGATTCTTCCAGTTCTCCAATAGATTGAGTCAAACACACACTCACACACATACACACACACACACGCACACACACACTTAACCAAAACCAATATTCATTCTCAAGGCAGTGCCATCTAGACTATAAAGAAGAAAAAATTTCCCAACTGCTCCATCATTTATTTACACAGAAACTTTCCTGCAGTGAAGTTAGCAACTCACAACACCTTGAATGGTACTTCTGGTCCCTCCCTTCATCTTTCTGTTCCCATTCTGGGCCCTGCTGGCCTTCCTGCCAGAAATAAGACAAAGATACATTGCTGAGCCACACACCCTATGGCAGGCATTACTGGGAAGCAGAACTCCAGTCTTTTTAGCCCCCTTTTTCTTTTCTTCTCTCACTATGAATTTCCAGGCTCCTTGCACAGGGGGTGCCTGGGAGGCCCAGCTCTAACCAGTGAGATATGAGGGAGGTCTCCTGGAGAACGTCTGAGAATGACACTGTGCTCCTGATAAAAACCACAGGTACAAAAGGAGAGTGTGCTAGTGGGTCCTTCCTCCTTCTTCCTGCTTTGAACACAGATTTGATGCCTAGAGCTACAATGGCCATTGTGTCTTCATGAAGCAAAAGCACTTATGAAAATCCCACAAGTTAAAGGTGAGAGAATGGAAAGATGGAAAAATCCTGAAACCTTGATTACATTGCTGAGCTGACTGCCAACCTCCAGACTTCTTAACAATAAATGTCCTTGATGTTCAAGCACAGTTAATCTGGTTCTCTGTTACTTAGAGTGAAAAGCTTTCTCAACTGATAGACACCTCTTAACGGCCTCTTTCTCAGCCATGCAAAGGCCCAACAGAAGCTTTGAAATGACTCTCCATAAATACTCCTTTATACTAGCCAAGAGCCCTCCCTACCTCTGTTCAGAGTCAGGTGAAGACAAACACAGCCCCCTTCTCTGGATATCCTGTCTCCTTAACTAAGCCCCTTAACAGGAAGATTGCATTTTTTATGTTCTTTTGTCTCCTCAATAACACCTAAACTATATCCTATACACGGAGAAGATGTTTAGAAAATTCCTGGTGAATTGTGCTGAGCCAAGCATTTGTTAGTTACTCTTCTAAACAATTGAAGTTGGCTTCCATTAGCTTTTTTTTTTTCCTATGGACATGTCTCATTTCTCTATTATCTGAAACCCTCTTAGGGCAGCTGCTGCTAAGTCGCTTCAGTCGTGTCCAACTCTGTGCGACCCCATAGACATCAGCCCACCAGGCTCCCCCGTCCCTGGGATTCTCCAGGCAAGAACACTGGAGTGGGTTGCCATTTCCTTCTCCAATGCATGAAAGTGAAAAGTGAAAGTGAAGTGGCTCAGTCGTGTCTGACTCTTAGCGACTCCATGGACTGCAGCGTGCCAAGGCTCCTCCATCCATGGGATTTTCCAGGCAAGAGTACTGGAGTGGGGTACAACTGCCTTCTCTGTCTTAGGGCAGAGTCTGTGTCTATTTATTTTTTCTGGCTTTGAATGACAAGCAGGGAGACTATTCTCAGCACGTGACTGCTGAATATGGGAGGCTTGACTTGGGGGAGTGTGTTGAATACAATGATTGATTTTCCAGTTCCTAGTCCACCTCTGGTGACAAGTCTGAGTCAATCCTGGTCATTACATCCTGCTCACCAGTGACCGATTCAGGAGGCAGCATCAGACCCCACCCCTGCCAGTGAGAGCTGAATGGAAACTTGCAGGACCTTCTAGGAAGGTGTTCTCATTCCTATGAGGAAGGCACAGGGAGAGATGGGCCCATCCTTCTTCCTTCCTGCTGTGTCTGATGTGACCCCTACAGCCATCTTGTGACCCAAGGGGCCTAGGCTTATAATGAAGTGACTCCTGGGGGTGGCAAAGTATAGAGACGGAAAGAACCAGTGTTCTTGACTCCATTATTATACTATGAATGGAGGGTCCCACCCCACCACTAGCAGCTCTGGACTCTGTTTCATAAAATAATGAATTTCTACATTTTAAAGCCAGTGTGAGTCAAAATTTTCTGCTACTTGAAACTCAATACATCTTAACTGATGAATTTAATGGTGAGGCACTATCTCCTCATATTAGCTGGCATTGTAGAAATCCCTGGCCCTGGCCCTTTCTCAGGTCTCCAAGAAGTCAGACAGCTTTACTGACAAAGAAAATCATTTATGTGGTCAGGATGCTGAGATGTGTGGGATGAGTCTGGGTCCTCAGCTGGCCAGGCCTCTCTCTGCCCAAATTCAGATTTTCTCAGGATCTGCTTGTCATTTTCAAGGAGACCCATTAACTTCCTGATTTGCATCCTGAAAACCTCTGATGACTCACAGCAGAGAACAAAACCACAAAGGGAATTTAGGGTTTCTCCCAAACCCCAACTACTTCACTTGCTGATACCTCCACCCTGGATACCAGAGAAGACTCTCAAGAGTTCCTTGGACTGCAAGGAGATCAAACTAGTCAATCCTAAAGGAAATCAACCCTGAATATTCCTTGGAAAGACTGACACTGAAGCTGAAGTTCCAGTACTTTGGCCGCCTGATGCAAAGAGCTGACTCATTGGAAAAGACCCTGATGCTGGGAAAGATTGAGGGCAGGAGGAGAAGGGGGTGACAGAAGATCAGATGGTTGGATGGCGTCACCAACTCAATGAACATGAGTTTGAGCAAGCTCTGGGAGATGGTGAAGGACAGGGAAGCCTGGTGTGCTATGGTTTGCAGGGTTGCAAACAGTTGGGCACGACCGAGTGACTGGACATCAACAACCAGCCTAGAAGAGTCCCAGGGCAAAGAAAGTATAGGATGAGTCCAAATGAATGGGATCCTAGTATGGACCCAGAAATTCTAGGAATGATCTGTCATGACCCATGACCCTGCCTGCCACCTAATTGGACAGTTGTAATAACAGTGCTTTGCTGAGGACAGAAGCCCTGAAGAACTCCAAAGGACAC
This sequence comes from Ovis canadensis, assembly GCF_042477335.2. NCBI lineage: Eukaryota > Metazoa > Chordata > Mammalia > Artiodactyla > Bovidae > Ovis > Ovis canadensis. The sequence goes on along the minus strand of NC_091258.1, from coordinate 54,526,287 downwards.
CTCACAGGTCAAAGGGAAAGTTCCCAGATTTGACAGACAGATCTCTGGTCTTACCATCTGAAGGTCTGTGCTCCTTCCTACCTTGATCACTTTGTGTACACTTGGGCCAAAGGCTTATAAGTCTTAATTTTCTCATCAGTAAATGAGGCAGTTATTTCTCATTATCTTCCAGAACTTTCCTGTGGTTAATGTTTTCTACAGTCATAAATATTTCTGAGTCAATTAATAACCTTCCATCAGGGTGTGTGGCAGCTTAACAAAGCCTGGCCAGTGGGAAGCCTGTCTGCCTCCCCACACATGACTCTTTTAATAAAAATGTCACCCCAATGGTGTTTTCAGGGCTCACTTGCACAGTGAAACTGGGCTGGAGGGAGGAGATGGAGTAAAAGTGTGGACTTCACCCTTCCATTGATTTCCAATCAACACCACCTCCTGTAATAGATGTTGCGATTCAGCTATGCCTGGCTGGCTAACAAAATCTTGGTCTCACACACAAAGAGCGGTATAAGGCGAGAGGGAGGGGGAATAACATTTTGGGTAGAAATGGTAGAAAAATTTTCAGCTCTGGAGGACTTTTAAATTGACTCATATCTTGAAAGCTATGTTATTTTATATCCACGCTGAAAGGGTAATATCAAACTTATGAAATATTTACTAACTTGGCTGCATAAACAACAAATCACCTCTTTTCCATTAAATATTTTTGTGAAAGATATTTTAGTAAAATACTGCAGCTTGCAATTTAATTGCAATGAGTAATTAAAACTTAGAGCATAATCATTTTTGGCAAAAAGTCAGTTTTTGTTAAAATTTTAAGATAGAAAAAAGATGCATATTACGATCATAATACTGTTAGTAATTAAGATAAATGCATCAATTATTAAAGATGCAAACATGTCAAGCAAGCATAACTAATTATTTGAGCATGTTAACAGTTGTTTAATGTTAACAAGCAGTGAATTATTAAAGACCCCATGTGTCACATTCTGGACTGCATAAAATATAATGTTCTGGAACATTTTATGATTTTCAGGTTTTCCTTAGATCTTCTCCATCGGATTAGTCATAAAGTTAAGATAACTTGCCTTTTAAATGTATTTCTAAAATAATTAGCTGTAATCAGGCTAGGAGAGGCCACATTTCTGAGATGGTGCAGCACAGAAAAATGCAGCAGATTCAGAGAGAAACTGCAAACCCAGTGCTGTGTCTGCAGGGAAGACTTATGAAGTTGGGGGAAATGTTTCCTACTAAAGGTCCAGCACTGGGGGAGAAGTCAGAAAATGTGGTGTCAGTGCAAAAAAAGCTGAGGGGGAAAGCATAGCTCACAGGGAGCTTTATGTTCACGTCGCAGCTGTATATTTCTTCTTTTTTCTATTTAGAGATACACCTTCTTGAAAACAGCACTTCACGCAATCATATAATCAAGATGCCAATTAAGACACTTGTATAAATCACATGCAAAGCAATGCTTGGATTATTTTTGACTGTCAAACCGCAAATCAGCGCCGGCAACATTTTCACTGGAATTCAACCAGTCCTGGGCACTGCCTCCCCCTAGACATGAAGCAGGGCCCTCAGGGAACCCATCTGTTTGCGGGCCTGGAGAATCAGTTGGGAAACATCTTACTGGGGTCCCTGAGCCCCAACATTTGGCACTCACTTGGCCCCTCACCCTCCACACTCAGTGCTTCCAAATGGGGAAAAGGGAGCCTCTGGGGCCTGAGTAAAGCGCTCATGGGAGCTGGATGCGGATGGAGGCTGGGAGGAGCAGAAATACGTGGTGGGGGAGGCTCCTCGACCTGCCTCTGCCTCGGGCCACAGAGGTGGCCAGGATGTGCCCACCTCTTCGGCCATCAGCTGCCTTCCGTAATACTGTCTTTTGCTCGAGCACGCAGGCTGCCACCTTCCCAATGCCACAGTCTTGTCTACAGCAGCCCACTCAGCTCCTGCGGAGCCCTCTGCCAGGCTCGAGGTGTCAACAATGTCAGGCAGACCCCCTGCTCATAATCTATCCCAGCGAAAGAGGAAAAGCCAAACACAGGAGAAACTGGAAGGCAAGGTCTGATCCTCTCACTAAATAAGAATCTTCTAAGGATGTCCACCTATTCATCCTTCTAGATATCAAATCAACCTTCTTCTCAACACTTACTGCATACTGGCTGTTCTTCACGCCATTCCAGATACAGGAGTGGGAGAACTTCCTGGGAAGATAATGTTATTTTTACTGTTTATTTTGGGGTCGGGGGAGCTCAGACCCTGCAGCAAGCAGGATCTTGGTTTCCTGACCAGGGATCGAGCCCACACCCCACTACCATGGAAACGTGGAGTCTCAACCATGGCCTGCCAGGGAGGCCCCGGGAATATCTTTTTGTCTTAATGAAAAGAAAGTGAAAGTTAGTCACTCAGTCATGTCCGACTCTTTGTGACCCCATGGACTGTAGCCCACCAGGCTCCTCTGTACATGGAATTCTCCAGGCAAGAATACTGGAGTGGGTTGCCGCTTCCTTCTTCCTTTGTCTTAGTAATTCTTTTTATTTATTTATTTGGCCGAGCTGGGTCTTAGTTGTGGCATGCAGGATCTTTGAACTCTTAGTTGTAGCATGTGGGATCTGGTTCCCTGAGCAGGGATTGAACTTGGACCCCCTGAATGGGAGCACAGCATCTTAGCCCCTGGACCACGAGGGAAGTCCATGTGTTTACTCTTGAGACTCCATGGTGAGAGCCATAAGCTCAGTTTAAAACTATTACAGAGTTCACGGAAAGGGGAGCTTGTAGCTCAGGGGGAGCCAGGGGAGAAAGTTGTTGGTCAGAGAAATCTGGGAGGAGAAGCAGAAGGAACAGCAGGTATCCTCCCCTTTCCTTCATCCTGGACAGAGTGCTGAGTTAGCTTTGCAGGGGTTCAGCATTCACGCCGACAGCCTTTCACCCCATCACAAGCAGGAGGGGCCTTTCTTCCAGAAGGGCCTCCTTTACCTCCATCACATCAGCTGCTCTCAGAAAGGCCTTCAGCCACAGTACTCTCCACTACCTCACTTCCAGCCAGGCTACCTGACTGTTGTGTACTACACAGACCTACAGCCTGCATTTCCCCAGCCCTGGCTCCCCAGACAGGCACAAGTCTGGGAGCAACAGTAGCAATTTCATATTCATAATGTTATGTTCTTCTTCTTGTTGTTGTTCAGTTACCCAGTCATATCTGGCTCTTTGCAACCCCATGGACTGCAGCATTCCAGGCCTCTCTGTCCCTAACTATTTCCCAGAGTTTGCCCAAGTCCACGTTCATTGCATTGGTGATGCCATCCAGCCATCTCAATCCTCCGACACCCTCTTCTCCTTGTGCCCTCGATCTTTCCCAGCATCAGGAACTAGGAAAGAACAGATGACCTTTCAGATGACCACAATACTGGAGCTTCAGCTTCAGCATCAGTCCTTCCAGTGAATATTCAGGGTTGATCTCTCTTAATATTGACTGGTTTGATTTACTTGCTGTCCAAGGGACTTTCAGAAGTCTTTGCAGGAGTCTTCTCAAGGGCCCCCAAACTGTTTAAGCTTCAGGTCCTCCAAACCTGAGTTTTCTTCCAAGCCAATCAGGATAAGCAGGGGCCTGATTCCCACATTACTTTGTTCCTCCCTCCCATTCAATGCCCCTGGTCATGGCACCAGGCAGGGCATAGGAAGCATCACAGAATGATGTCAAAGTGGCCCAGCCCATTCCTCGCCCATATCTTCACACAGGCATGCTAGGATCAGGCCTTGTGGAAACTAGAATTGCCTCCTTTCTGGACCAAGGAACACTAATGGCAGGAAGTAAATCCTGCTTTCCAGCAGGCCCTGTTCAGAGTGGAACTATTGTCTGTTCCTCTCACATGGCCCGGATTTGGGAAACAAAGAGCCTTAGCCAGAGCTGGGAAAGAGAATTCTTAAATGGTCATGGGTCGGCCAGGCTGAGCCTAAACTGAGATTGGCTGGCAGAGCTTGAGTCTTCCCTCAAACCCCAACAGGGCTCTGCAATTACCCATGTGGTCTCCACACAGGGAAAGAGGCCAGGAAGAAAACATTACGGACCTCAGTCCCTGGGATCAGAGATTGGCAACAACAGGTGTTGAGGCTTCCACCAGCACCAGGATGACACCAAGGATGAGCCATGTGAAAGGATGTATATGTTTCTCATATTTCATGAGAACCAGGTGACTCTGGCTGAAGAAAGTGCAGAACCACCAGGCACCTCCTTGCTTGGCAGATCTGCAAGGACCACAGCGCTCAGTGGGAATGGAAGATCAGAGCGTGCTGCCCTTCTTGGGAGGGAAGACAGAGCAGCAGTTGCCCACAGGCCTGACTATGGGAAGCCTATGCAAGATGCTCCTGGGGACACCTGTGGCTCTTACATTGGCACCCTGACACTACAGCTGGCCCCACAGTTCCTCTCTCCACGTCCTGGGCACATGGTCGCCAAGCTATCTAGGCCAATGGAGCATGAGATGAAGGGAAATGTCTGAGGCAGTTTTGAGGGCAGCAGTGGAGATGACAAGACCTCATCTGATGGCGGAACTACAAGGTGGATGGAGCCTGGGTCCACCCATGGAGGACGCTTCCTAACACCTAGCCTCCCTAGACGTCTCTACACATGAAAAGAAGCATCTATTGTGTTGGTGTCACTACATTTTGGGATCTGTTTGTAAGCGAATTTTAGTCTGCCCTAATATAGCAAGTCAGAAAGTGTATGTATTAATGTCATTGGGACATGATGATGGAAATTGTGTTAGGCTTTCCTTGAAAAATACAATGCCCAAGAGAGGTTCCTTTGCAGGTATCGTGTCATCCAGTCAAGAGGGGCCTCATGTAAGGCGGGTATCACGTGTCACTTCACTCCCACCCTAAGATAATTCTCACTGATGTCTCTTTGTAGTGAAGATTTTATTCCTTCTTTCAGCAGCCGCTGGTGGCAGCTCTAGGTAAAAAGCAAACCCGAACTTAGATAAAGGAAGCTCCAGCAAAGCTGGCAATTCTCCACTATTGTTTTTACGAACCGTTTAGAGAGGCCAGAGTAAGCTCCCTACTGGAGTTTGTGGCCACATGAAACATTGAGAATGTGCTCCTTCTTGGGCAGGACAGAAAGACCTTAGGAGCCTCGCGCAGAGTTCTAAATCCTGGAGCTCCAGTGTTCCAGATCCTGAAATTGTGGGTCTCCCATCTCAAGCTTGAGCACTCGCGGCTGAATTAGAGTGTACCGCTGGCGCTGCGCCAAACGCATCCCTTCATGTGTCAGCCCTGAATCTCTTCATATGTTAGGGTGAGCTGCGTGTACACTAGTTTCTTCACTTCCAAGGCAGTTTCACCATCTGTTTCTATTATGGGAGTTTATGGCACAGAATACCTCAGACACCAGAGCCTCCATTTTTTTCCTGGCGTGCAGTGAAAGCACTTTATTGAACAGAATGATTAAAAGGTAGGGGCCTCCTTAATTTTTCCCCATTTTTCTTGGCACATTATGGAATTCAGAAGGATTTTTACAGTTCATTTTATGAAGATGAAAGGTGATTTGAAAGAAAATTAAGAAATTATCGGGGAATGTAAATGTGGCTGCAATTCAGCTTTTTAAAATCCTTTAATCTCATCATGATTAACTGGATTTTTCATATTGTTTCTGAACTACAGATCTTTAAGAAGACAAAATTGAAGCATAGTCTAAAATTTGCAAATAATTCTGGAGTTTGATGTCACAGGGGCTCCTGCGTCTCTGTATTTTAAAGCCAAAGTAAGACAGCTATACCATGAAGTTTGGAGTCAAAGGGTTTTTAGGTACATTCTGCATCACATCATAGATGATCAAACTATAAAGCTTTGAAGGAAAAACAGGAAAGAGTTGAAATCCCACATAAAAACCTCGTATCTCAGAGTCTGCCTTGAGCCTGAAATATATGTCTGCTGTGCACATATATACATACATGTGTTAATGTGCACAGTTTCTGTGTGCTAAATAATCCAACATGTTCTACAGAGCAGCTATAGGGGCAGTGTTCAGTCCAGCCACTTTTTTGGGCGGGGTGGGGGTGGGGAGGCCGTCTATTCTTGGAAATAGTTATGTCCTTAGAGGACATTAAAGTGGATGATAATGACCGGTGACATCTTTGAACCTGGTAATAAGAAAAAGCCAGAAGAGTCCTGTAACTTGCATGTGGAAGTGATAAATGCATCATAGAGAATCCCCAAGAAATCTTCTCTTTGTGTGCGGAAAGGCGTTTACATGGGGAGCAAATAGAACTCGAATACGAGATTCTTCATTATTAACCAAGAACGGGCCCCCACTTTTATGCTGTCCAGTAAATTTCTTCTTACCTTAACTAGTCAAAGAAAACAAAGGTGAAGGAGACAAAGATAGAGAGCCCACTAGACTACTAGGCTCTTGTAGTCTCTTCCCAATGTTTCCTCACTGACTTTCCTTATTAAACGTTTATCACATAAAGTCAAAGCCCACCCCCATGATATCACAGTCAAGGCTAGCTTTAGTGTCAAAGCATCGGTACTATCGTGGTGCTAGGACAGAGTGAGAGCAGAAACTGGCTGTGTAGCTGGAGGATTCAGACCTGCACCCAAATACTTTAGATGAATCTATTCTTCCCTCAGCACCTCTGGAAGGTTCTTGGTAGAACGTCTGCTTCATCTCCCTCTCTCCTTCCTCTACAAAAGTGAGTCTACTGCTCCACAGTCCCAGGCTGTGCTGGGCAGCAGCCAGATCAACCCTGTGCATCCTTGAGTGTGAGGGATCCCACTGGGGCATTCACTACACACCTGCTCTTTGTGCCAAGCCCTTTGCGAGTGTGGGGTGAGCCCCTGAGACAGGGAGCCCTCCAGGCACCCTTCTTTTTCTTGAAGTAAAGACTCTAGTCAAAGGCAGCATGTGGAGACAACAGAAGCTTGTCCTCGGTGAGCAAAGCAACCTGATGGGCTTCTGCAGAAGCTTCTGTTTACAGGGCACTTGGTTCCCCTATCCTGCACAGACCCCCCCTAAGAAAAAGCAAGATTTAAGGGAAAGGCACGTCCTTCAGAACCAAGGAGCAAACACAAACATATGGCTCTTTATCAATAACTGACAAAATCTTTAGCCTAGACTCACAGCAAGAAGAAATGTGAAGAAATGGCCACCTTATACTTCCTGAATCCAAGCCACAAAGCAATGTTCTTGGCAAAGCCAGTGAGTTGGAACACAATAGATATTGCCTGGGGCCATGCTAAATGTGTTGCTAGCACTAAATTACGGCAGCGCTGATTCCAAGAACCTGCTGGGAATCTCACAGTCCTCGTCACAACACAGAGCCTAGGGCTGTATTGTCACTGGCTTCTTCCTGGCTGCCTATCATTTCATCACCCATGAATTTGTTATCTGGATGACAAATTATCATAAGGGGCTTCCTAGGTGGCCCAGTGGTTAAGAATCTGCCTACCAGTGCAGGAGATGTGGGTTCAACTCCTAGGTCGGGAAGATCCCCTGGAGGAGGAAAGGGCAACCCACTCCACTATTCTTGCTGTAAAATCCCATCACAGAGGAGCCTGGTGGGCTACAGTCTATGGAGTCACAAAGAGTTGGACATGACTGAGCATGCACATATTCAGGTTATAAGTCATGGATTTCTCGTAAGAATCAAGATTAGTCAGAATGGGCAGCAAACCTATAGCAGATTCTGAACAACCATAGCATCCTGAAGGTGTAGGCACACATTAGGACAAAGGACTAAAAGTGTCCTGATTAGATTACAGTGAAGGGTGGAAGAGTATGCCATCTCAAAATATCCCACTTTGATATGAGTATTGCTCTCCTTCTTGCCTAAGAGCAGAATATAAATTTACAAAGGTGTTCTTCATCTTATTTCTACCAGGAAGGACCAAGGTTAATCCCCAGATACAACTTAGACCCTTATCAATGAACATAGGATCTTTGCATTTCCTAGCCACTTCTCCATAACTGGGGTCCCCACACCTTTCTTTCTTTTGTCTTCAGCAGAAGATGATATTTAAGCCTGAGTTCTAATCCACATCTGAGAGTTACTCATTTTCCCTGGATATCTCCCATGTACACGTGAGGCATATGTTAACAAACTTGTTTCTTTTACTCTTATTAATCTGTCTGTTGCCATGGGGACAGGGGAGTCGCAGCTGAGATCCTTGAAGGATACAGGGAAAATTATTTTCCCCTCCTGTAACAGTGCCCCCTGAGGTGCACAATAGTTACCTTCCCAGTCACCTGATGTGGTGATTCTTCACTTGTTTCAAGACAGATTTCTCTGAACTAGAATTGTCGTGAACACCCCTGAAGGGGTTAAATTACATGGGCAGGTTTTGCTCTGCTCACCTTGTCCCCCAGGAACATCAGGTTGCACTGGGCTTTTGAGATGGATTGAAGGATTTGACTCAGCATCAGCATGTCCTGACAAGCACATGATCTTACTCTAGCACCAGGCTAGGTATCCGCACGCTCATGACTCAGTGGCCCACCCATGAAGTACACTGTTCTGAGTCCACTAGGAGGTTGAGGGGTGCTGGTACACACTGATTCAACAGTATACATTTTCACTGGCTGAAAAGGCCTACCTTTCTTGGTAAGGTAGGCCATTACATTAAGGGGTAATAAAAGGAAATTTTTCAACTGCCTTCATTCCATGACTCTGGTGAGTCATGGGGAGGTAAAGGACTGCAGAGAAGTGGCTTCTGTGGTGCCAGATTACTCTGAAAGGGACACTGCCAGCAGAACAGAGCAGCAGCATCTTTCCTTGCACACTCCATTCTTCCTTGACCCTCAGCTTATCTCCCCATCTGCAACAAGTTGCCAGAGGACAGGACACGGCAGAGCTATGTCATCCCCTAGATTAGCATGGCACCAGACAAAATGTATGCATTCCATAGATGCGTGAGAACAAAGGTTTATCATGTTAACACACATTTCTTTTTTGCTTGCCTTACAGAACAACTCAACATGCACACAGTAAAGAGTATAATACAATGAGGTATAATTTACACACCACCCAGCTCTGACAATGATCATCATGGGCTGTCTTGTTTCATCTATTGCCCCCCTACTCACACCCCTCACTACCATCACCAGGGTGAACTATTGTGACACACATAAATCCCAGAGAATATTTCAACTTTTATCCCCCCAAAATAGAAATAAATAAATACTGATTTTCAGTTTAAGCAAATATTTCCATGTGTATTTCTAAAAACAACATTCTCACGCCTAAACATTGAGAGTCCTTCCTTACCATCATCAAACATCCAGTCAGTTTTAAAACACCTGCGAGACAATGGGGGATATTTTATTTACTTATTTGTTTACAATTGGTTGATTTGCTCTTTAATCTCTAAATTCTCTATTTTTCCTCCCTATATTTTTAATTGTTGAAGAAACCATGATATTTGACCTAAAGACTATTTTTATGCTGGATTTTGCTTTATGCAGATTGCATTTCCAGTGTGTCCTTCAGCATATTTCTTTAGTCCCTGTACTTTCTGTAAACTGACCCTTAGATTTAGAAGCTGGCTTTTTTTTTTTTTTTCATTTTTGCAAGACCATTGTAGAGGTGGCCCTGTCCACTTCTATCAGGAAACATACTAGGACCAGTTGCGCCTTTCCTTGTGGTTGTGTTCAGTTACTAAGCTGTGTCCAACTCGACAATGACCCCATGAACTGCAGCATGCCAGGCTTTCCTGTCCTTTGCTATCTTCCAGAGTTTGTTCAAACTCATGTCCTCTTGTGGTATTAGGAGCTGTTAAAAATCATTGTCTGAATCTTTTTTTTTTCAGGGATTAAAATTCTATCATTCTTTCTTCCTTTATTAGTTGCAATATTTCTATAAATGGTAATTTTATCTTATCAAATATTTGGTTACCCTAAAATATCATTCTTAAAGGAAAGGCAAATTAAATGTTGGGTTCTTTCTCTCTAGTTCTCAGTTTTCAGAATGAAAACTAGTCCAGAATGGGTTTTCTGGACTCCAAAGGTGGCCAATCTCATTTTCATAAGTATCAGAGGGAACAATCCGCTTCAGTTTGCATTCATATCAACACTCTCTGGACACAGCTCCACCACATCTCTAGCCAGAAGCAGCCTCAGATTGCTTCATATGTTCTTTCACGTGACTCCAGTCATCCTTGACAGCTTTCTTGTATAACAAGATGCTCTAAGTCTATCTTACACAGTTCTTGCCCTGTACATCAATCTTGAATCAATTATTTTGATGAAAAATAATATTTAGAGACCACAATCTGGTGGTCATGATTCTCAGTACATTGTATTCAGGGCTTTTCAGGGAACAGACAGGAAATAATTTTCCTTCTTCGAGAGAAAATACATCACAAATTGAAATTGGTGCTTTAAATTTAAATGTAAGTTTTAATTTTGATTATATATCTCTTTCCTTGTAAAAATAATATTCTGATTGCATTAATATAGTTTCTTCACTGCTTCTCGTAATACATACAAATCTGTGTGTGAGGGTTTCAAAATAGCAATACAAATATTATTACCAATAATATGATATTGAAAACCATTTTTCAGGGTTTGTGTGTGTTTCCTTAAAATATAAACCACTAAGAACTCTATTTTAAGCACAACTGAAGTAAATTTTCTGTGTAGATTGCATAGCCAACTCAACATGCATTCAGTTGTATCTGTTTCATTTTATTTTTCATTTGTAGGAACAGCTTTTTAAATCTGGAGTAAGTTGTACTTGATAATTATGCATAATATTTATCTGGCTCCAAAATCAATTTTTTTAGACAAGTCTAGCTTCTACCTCTTTCCCTTCCACTTTTTTTCTCCCCTCCTTTTATAACAATACTTATGGCTTGTAACTTCACTTATTTAATGTATAATATATACTAATATTCCCCTTTTCTTAAATAGTACCATGCCATATGATTTTTTTCTCTCTCTCTTGCTTTGTTTTACAAAACTATAAATCATGAAGATCATCCATCACAGTATATGAAGATATATCACTCATTTTTACAGTGATAAAATACTTTTTCTTGACATCCACCTCATTCTTAAGGACCAAGAAATCCATCTAGAATGAAGTTACAAATCATGATGCATATACAAGGCCCAGCCTTGGTGGTTGCATGTTTAGATGAAGAGAGTTGAAATAAGTCTAGACTTGAATTGAGGCAACAGTCGTAGAGGCAGTACTAACAGCATAGAGGCAGCAGGATAAAAATAATAAAGTGATCATTGCTACTCCTGTGTCTCAGTCACGTACTCTGTGCCTGGAACTGGGGTAAGCACTTTCATCCATCACCTCACATGCTTTGATTTCCTGCAACATTTCATGACTTACAGAGGAACCGCAAGAAACCTGCCTTCTTCCGCATGGATACAGCAGCCCCCGGCACTGCATCAATGTTCCACATTCAACTGATCCTTTCTTCAGTGATACCCAACACAGTCAAACTTTCCTAAACGTTTCTGTAAATGTAGCTAGCACATTCTAAGCCAGGGTTTCACTGGACTTCAGCCCCCCTCTGAAATGTCTTGTGAAGCCTTGGAAAAATCCAGGGACCATAAAAATTCCCAACTGAAGGCACTTAACTCAAAATGGCCCTTGGTGAGTGACGAGTAGAGTTAGAGTATCACTAACAAACAGGTGCTGATAAGCCTGGGCAAGGTCAGGTTTCACCAAGACCCTACAGTATGCTCAGACAGGGAGTTGATGGGTTGCAGCAGTGGGGAGATCCCAGGCTGTGCTGGTGTGTGGTATCGACCCCGTTCCCACTCTTTGTTAAATGTTCTTGCCTGTGAGTGTGGCCTACTATGCCTATGAGATGACTTGAGGGGAATTTGCTTGACTATGACTGATGTGTTTTTTGCTTTTTTCTACTTCAAAAATAGCCATATTTCCAGCCAGCAAGTCATGGTTCCAATACAAATAGGAATATGGGAGTTAGTCATATAGCCAATTCTAGGCTATGGATATACCTGTGGTAGAAGTGTCTGGATTCTGCACCCCACCACTGGGGGTAATGAACACACTTCCCCCCACAGGCTCCCACAGACAATCCCAGAAGGAGAATAGAAGTGGCTCCCTGCAGGGGCCCCACTGGCATTCCTAGTCAAGCAACTTCTGCCATCTTTAAAAATGCATCAGGACCTCATAATTTTTTCAAAAGACTTTTAGAGTGAAGTAAGTCAGAAAGAGAAAGACAAATAGAGAAACCTATATGCAGGTCAGGAAGCAACAGTTAGAACTGGACATGGAACAATAGACTGGTTCCAATTAGGAAAAGGAGTATGGCAAGGCTGTATACTGTCACCCTGCTTATTTAACTTATATGCAGAGTACATCATGAGAAACGCTGGGCTGGAAGAAGTGCAAGCTGGAATCAAGATTGCCAGGAGAAATATCAATAACCTGATATGCAGATGACACCACCCTTATGGCAGAAAGTGAAGAGGAACTCAAAAGCCTCTTGATGAAAGTGAAAGAGGAGAGTGAAAAAGTTGGCTTAAAGCTCAACTCAGAAAATGAAGATCATGGCATCCAGTCCCATCACTTCATGGGAAATAGATTGGGAAACAGTGTCAGATTTTATTTTGGGGGACTCCAAAATCACTGCAGATGGTGAGTGCAGCCATGAAATTAAAAGACGCTTACTCCTTGGAAGGAAAGTTATGACCAACCTAGATAGCATATTCAAAAGCAGAGATGTAACTTTGCCAACAAAGGTCCGTCTAGTCAAGGCTATGGTTTTTCCAGTGGTCATGTATGGATGTGAGAGTTGGACTATAAACAAAGCTGAGCGCCGAAGAATTGATGCGTTTGAACTGCGCTGTTGGAGAAGACTCTTGAGAGTCCTTTGGACTGCAAGGAGATCCAACCAGTCCCTTCTGAAGGAGATCAGCCCTGGGATTTCTTTGGAAGGAATGATGCTAAAGCTGAAACTCCAGTACTTTGACCACCTCATGCGAAGAGTTGACTCATTGGAAAAGGCTCTGATGCTGGGAGGGATTGAGGGCAGGAGGAGAAGGGGATGACAGAGGACAAGATGGCTGGATGGCATCACTGACTCGATGGACGCGAGTCTGAGTGAACTCCGGGAGTTGGTGATGGACAGGGAGGCTTGGCGTGCTGCGATTCATGGGGTTGCAAAGAGTCGGACACGACTGAGTGACTGAACTGAACTGAACTGAATGCATATATATGGAATCTATAAAGGTGGTACTGATGATCCTACATGCAGGGCAGCAAAGGAGACATGGACGTAAAGAACAGACTTTTGGACCCAGTGAGGGAAGGGGAGGGTGGGATGATTTTTGAGGATGGCATTGAAACATACACATTACCATAGCTAAAATAGATATCCAGTGGGAGTTTGCTGTATAGTGCAGGGAACCCAGAGCTGGTGCTCTGTGACAATGTGACAACCTAGAAGGGTGGAGGGGTGGGGAGGTGGGACGGGGGTATAAGACAGGAGACATATGTATACCTATGGCCATTTCATGTTGATGTATGGCAGAGGCCATCATAATATTGTAATTATCCTCCAATTAAAAATTGTATATCTATATGAGCAGACTTTTAGAGACAATATTCTGGGAGGTACGTATGCTTCTTGATTATGGGAGTCAGCTCCAGCTCATGTTTTCAAATTCTAGTGGGCACTGTGACTAGTCCTGCCAACACCTGAGATATCCACCCTAAATGCTGCCATGGGAATCCCTCCCAGCTTATGAATCCTGGGAAGAAGGTGGTAGACATTGATTTCTGTAGAATGCTCTTGGGCACCCTGCCTAAACTGAGGGTTTGCTCATGCCTCAGAGGAGGGCAGGCCATTCCATTGTCAAGATGTACCCAGGAGTGGCTTTGCCAAGACGTGTTTTTCAGCTCTCTTTGGCACAGCCATCCCTGTCACCAAGATGCTGTATCCAAACAGAGCCCTGAGGTTTTCAACAACAATTCTTGGGCTGGCTTCACTGCAAATCATAGAATAGATGGGCACAGACACTCAACATCAGTGACGTGGGCACCACACAGGCTGTTGGCTCATGGCGCTAGATGATGCTGACTCAGGACAGCTGTGCATCCTGCTGAAGAGGCCCAGATGCAACAAGGGTTTACCATGCCCACAACCACCTTCCCTGGACCTCAAAGCAGTCTTGTATGTGGGAATGGGACAGAGATGTGCTCAGAATGTGAACTTGGGTTTGAACCTTGCTCTGCCACTTCCTGTCTGAGCTGTGGCAGGTCACTCAGCGTCCCTAGCCTTGCTTCCTTTCTGTCCAATGTAGATAACAGTACAAGTATCTACTTCACAGAACTGTAAATGAGGAAATTCACCAAAGAGCTCAGTGGGGTGCCTGGCATAACAGCAGTGCTCCCCAGTGTTAATGAGCATGCCATGCCTGGGTATGTGGCTATATATGCCTGAGGAGTTTGGGGTGGAATTGGCACTATTTATTCCCATAAGAAAATGATAAGAAGAATTTTCTGCCCTTGCCTATCATATTTCCAAGGCTATGCTAGCTTACCAGTTCACATCTTCAAATCCTGGGTCCCCCAAGCAGACTAACTCTGCTCTAGAGAAAGTTTTGAGTGAAAATAAGCATATTTCCATCTTCTGTCAAAATCTATCACATTTTTATTTGGGGAGTAAGAGGCTAACCCTTACTTGTTAAAGTCAATTATACTGAAATTTAGAGTCTGAAACTTAGGCCAATAATGCCAAATGCATCTCCTTTCCCATGATTCCAAAACACCCATGTGCAGACCGTGACCCCCATTCTATGTGCTGCAGGGTCCCTGCACACAGCTCCTTGCTGAATGAAATGAGCAAAGCCTCTATTTTAATTTATGGGGTTATCTGTACGAGTCACATCTTTTGTGAGTCTCCCTTATTTCTTGCTAAAGGACAAATGCATATTCTTTATATGTCTTGCTAGCCAAAACATGGCCAGCACAAGGAAACCAAACACAGATTAAAAGGGAATGAACAATAAAGGCAAAGGCAGACCCTCAAGTCTCATTTCTAGCCCAGATTTTGAAATAAATTCAAGGCTTTTATTGATACTGAGACTCTGCTCCAGTCACGGCACTGCAACACAGTTTCAGATCTGTGTGTTCACACTGAACACCTTTCCCCAAACCTCACCTAGAGCAGACCTCCAGCCAACTGATTGATGTGTATGTCAGGCCAGACATACGCTGTCACTTCCCGTTTTCTGATGGGAGCGGGAAGCGTGCTGGTCTGGGATGAGCTGTAGTCAGTGAACGACCACCTTTCACTGTCTGCCACCCGGCTTCTGCATTTGCATATATAACCACCAGGCAACCCCAGCCCAGATCTTATCTGTTCATCACCCATTGCCATTCTGGAAGGTACAACTCAGACGTCAGGGTCCTAAGAGTTAAATCACGAGCTCTCCACTCCAGCCCTGCTCCTCTGCTCTGCTCCCTGTGATTTATGGAGGGTTCCAGCCCTGAAGGGAACTGACAGTCACTCTCATTTTCTTGTGTTTCCCCCCTTCACGGCCAAGGTCATGAGCAAGGGGGCCCCTCCAAGTTTTCTGCACCCGTCCTCCTCCACCCTTCCTCCAACACGGCCTCATGAATCATCCCGTCTTCACATTGAACTCCTGACGCTTCCCTAGCACCAAACTGCCCGACTTCCGCAATTTTTCTTCATTCTCACTAACAATTTGGTAATGAAATATTGATTTTTAGTTAGATTCAAATAGATGTTATTAAGTTTGCATTGATAAATCGTTCCCTTTCTCAGGCTGGAAGTACCTCAGTCAAATTCTAACTGTGCTTTCATACCTGGTGATGTATTAATCTGACGTGTCTGTCGGCCAGGCTGCTGGGGCCCGAGCTGGGGTGCCAGTCTAATTGCCGTTACCTCACACGGAGGGTAGGATTCTAGCTGGTGGGTTGGAGGGATTTTAGCCCTAAGACCCAAGAGGGGACACATTTCCTCTGGGGCTCCTACTTTTTAAAACTGTTTCCTTTTTTCACGAAGATGAGCCTTACATGGCATGAAAAGGCAGCCCACTAAATTTCATTCCCCCCACCCCACCACTGCTGCTTGTCAGTTAAATATCTAACATCCAGACCACATGAAAATTGTTGGGGCAGATCTCATGAGCAAAGGGCAGAAGCTGTGGCCTGCTCCAGCTCTGAGCACGTTGGCTAGGGAGGGTCTGCAGTGGGGATGGCTGCCTGCCTTTAACCAGGAACTTTTGAATGGTCTGTGTGGGCACTTAGGTAAGGAACCACGGTTCCACTGGCTTAGCACTCACTCCTGTTGCCCTTTCTCTACCCTTCTCTTGTCCCTTCACCTCTCTCCAGACCTCTTCCCACAAATCTCACTCAACTGCTCCCTCCTAGAGTACACCTGCTCTCTGAAGCAAGTCACCTGGGACTCACAGACCACGAGAACCTCCCAGCGGCCAGCCCTGGGGAGAATCAGTTGATCCAAACTGAGCTAATCGTCAGTTCTCCATCCTAGTCTTAATAATTGTTCAGAGTAGGCACAAGACCTAAGATAGACCAGTCAGTGTTGAATCCAGAATGGTTTCAAACTGAGTGAAGTCCTTTTCTCTCTTGTTCAAAACAAGAACATGGGCCTGGAAACACTGAAGGCATGTCCCCCAGCCCTGTGTGGAAGAAGCTGGTTGCCCTTAGTCAAGGGGAAGGCTGACTCTAGTTCCAGGGTCTCCAACAACATCACTTATTTTCCTAACACCGAGCACCAAATCTGGCTCTGGTTTCTCTAACTTGCATCCAGCAGCCCAAGGGCCTGCTCTGGTACCTCCTTATCCACTGGTCAGATTAATCTTCCCAAGGCTGAGCCTGACATCACATTTCTGGCCATTCCCCAGTGATTTCCCACTGCCTATCCCATTCCATCATGTCACAGATCCTTAGCCCAACATTCTAGCTTCTCTAAGACCTTAACCCACCACTCCCCACAGTTAGCTCCTGGCACAAGTCATCCACGTACTTTCCTCATTTCTTCAATTCTGCATGTTTTCTTGGGCCATTTTCTCTTCTTAGAGTGACTCCCTTTATGCGTGCATATCTGATCACTCCTTGTTCTCCTTCTGGATGACTTCCCTAGGCCTGAGCTGCAAGCCACTCTTCCTCTACATCCACCTCCCATTATAGGTTGTCTGCAAGAATTGCCTTCTCTGCTGGACAGGAAGCCTGCCGGGTGATGACCTATACAAGACTCAGCCTTCCGTTGCCAGTGCCTTACACTATCCCCATGCACATGGTAGATCACTCAATATAAATGTGTGTGGCATAAAATTGTTAACTCATTCACTCATTAATTTTCTTCTTACCATAGTCCTATCTATTCTTCAAGGCCAAGATTAAGCACTACCCCCTCCTCTGAGCCTCCTCGGGTTTCTTCTATCAGAATTCGTCTCTCATGCCCTTGTGTCCCCATATCATATGGTTTTCAACTTCTAATTAGCATGTATTAATGTGTAAATTTGTATGCATTCTTTTAACAAGGATTTCTGAGTATTTACCTCCTTAAATTAAAAGTAGTTCCTCGGGTATCTGTTTTCCACTCTTGACTATAAGCTCCTTAAAGACAAAAATTAGATTTATTTTCTTAACAACTAGAACAAGGCTTGAAAAGAGCTGAGTAAATGTTTGTTGAATTGATGGATTTAATTGAATAAATTTAATTGAAATCGATAGATGAGAAATAAGAGGTCCACCTTTGAGCCATAGGTATTTGTCTCATGCCAGCTGCAAATGATAAGAATATTGAAAATCAAATTGGTTTAAACAAAAAAGGAGAATTTGTTTGCTCGTATGTCCAGGACTAGATCTGGCCTCCTGCCCTGCCGGGCCCCTGATATCAAATAATCCAGCTCTGTCTTTCTCCATCTCTCCTTTCGTTTCCCTCTGCATTAGCTTCCTTCTCAGGTAGTCCTTTTCCTCATGGTGCCAAGATGGCTGCCAGAAGCTCCAGGCTTGCATCCACTCCTTTCAGTAACTAGAGGAGAGATGATTTCTCTCTTTCAAATGTTTCTTCCTAAAAAGACTTAGGAAGTCTGACTGGCTTAGGTCGCATGACCATCATTTGGGCTAGTCCAGTGGAATCACATGAGCTGAAAGTAAGAGGAACAATCTCTAGCATAAAGGAGATACTGATGCCAGAAGGAGAGACATGGATGCTGGGTAGGCAACGTCTGCTTTCTCCCGGCAGAAGCTGGCCTGATGCTCACAAGAGCACAATCCTGGTTTCTCTGCAATTCACTAAGCATGGGAGCTACCTTGGAGGAAAATAGGAGACATCTGTAGAAGATGCAGAACTTTTCACTGTGGCTTCTCTGGGCCTGTAAAGAGATTGTGAAGAACAGCTGATCACAGGGAAGCAGTGGTCTCCCCCCTACCTTTCAGAAGATAGGAAGGTAGGATGAGACCAGGGCCACCACTCTTAAGCCGGAATAGGAAATCTGCTATTTCAGACTTGCTCTTTCAGGCTTCTTCTGAGCTTCTTGGTCTGAGTTTTGGCTCCGTCCAGCATTATATCCTGGTAGTTCAACCAGTAAAGAATCTGCCTGTAATTCAGGAGAATCCAGTTCAGTTCCTGGGTTGGGAAGTTCCCCTGGAGAAGGGATAGGCTACCTACTCCAGTATTTTGGGCTTCCATGGTAGCTCCAAGAGTAAAGAATCCTCCTGCAATGCAGGAGACTTAGGTTCAATCCCTGGGACAGGAAGATCCCCTGGAGAATGGAATGGGAATGGCTACCCACTCCAGTATTCTTGGCTGGACAATTCCATGAACAGAGGAGCCCAGTGGGTTCCAGTCCATGGGATCACAAAGAGTCAGACACGACTGAGCAAGTGACATTTTCACTTCCCACATTACAGAGCCACCACAGGCTGAGAAAGGCCATGTTCCGGATCTGTGAATGCCAACGGTGGACAGCACCAGTAGATTTCAGGCTGGGAGATGCTGTGTCAACACAGGTCCCCATTCCTGGGTGGCAGGACCACCCCAAGTCAGCCTAGAAAGATCTGGATGTCTAGACCCTTTTCCTCAATGTGGACAGTTTGAAGATACAGAGAATCTCCACCACACAGTGGCCAGAGGCCTTAGGCAGCCCAGGAGAGCTAGCTTCAGCCATCCACCTTCTGCTTCCAATTTCTTCCCTTCAGTATCATCGAAGAAAACAAAAGGATCAGGTAAATGTATAATTGGTATTATCCTGCTCCCACCATCCCCACACCTCCATCAACACCATCCAGAAAACAAAGGAAGTGCATCTGGGGGTCTCTTCCTCCTCCACTATCTGAGCCTGTCCTCTGTCTGAGCTTCCGAGTCAGGTCTGAGCCAATTATCCAGAGAGGACCCGGGTCTCTGCAGCTTCCACAACTCCAGGGCTTGCGGCTCCCGCTGCTCACAGGCTGAAGAAGAGCCAGACGGGAAGGGAGGGAAAAGCCTCCAGTTTGGCCCCTGCTGTTTGGGTTTCCCTTCTGTGGCCGCAGTGAGTGCGGTTTAGATCTGATTGATTTTATCTGTGAAATGAGCTGAAAATCCCTCCCAGCGAGAAGTGCTCATCTCCGTCCTCAGCCCAGACACTCCAGATAAATCAGATTGCCCACCTCACAGAGCACGCATGGACTGAGGGCAGAGCAGAGCCAAAGATGGGAAGTCAGGACAGCCGCTCAGGGTACCGACTGGCCAGCAGTGTGGAGGCTGGGGTTGAGGATGCTGGTGCCCACAGCTCTCTGCTCATGACCGCCCCATCTTCAACACTGGCTGCCATCCTCTCGGTTTCTATAAGAGTAAATTCTGAGACAAGGAAATGAGGCAAGGTGTTGATTTGGGAGATCATCCTGTGGTCTTCCCTGGTGGCTCAGATGGTACAGAATCTGCCTGCAATGCAGAAGACCCAGGTTTGATCCCTGGGTCAGGAATATCCCCTGGAGAAAGGAATGGCAATTCACTCCAGTATTCTTGCCTGGAGAATCCCATGGACAGAGGAGCCTCATGGGCTACAGTTTATGGGGTCACAAAGAATAAGGATGTAGGAAATAGAGCCAGGGAAGAGAAGAAATCCAGCGAAGTGCGAGTTCTGGGGAAGCTTACCTCTGGACACCCAGAGTCAATCCCAGGAGGCATCCTCTGAGAGGTGTACATTGAGATTGTCCTGCTGGGGAACAAGGCCCTGGGGGATTTATCCACTATTTCCTGTGCTTTGGGGCTTCCCTGGTGGCTCAGCTGGTAAAGAATCCACCTGCAATGCAGGAGACCTGGATTCCATCCCTGGGTTGGGAAGATCCCCTATAGAAAGTGAAACGTGAATGTGAAAATTGCTCAGTCATGTCTGACTCTTTGCAACCCCATGTACTATACAGTCCATGGAATTCTCCAGGCCAGAATACTGGAGTGGGTAGTCTTCCTCTTCTCCAGGGGATCTTCTCAACCCAGGGATCAAACCCAGGCCTTCCGCATTGTGGGTGTATTCTTTACCAGCTGAGCTACAAGGGAAGCCTAGGAATATTGGAGTGGGTAGCCTATCCCTTCTCCAGCAGATCTTCCTGACCAAGAATAAAACCGGGGCCCCCTGCATTGCAGGCAGATTCTTTACCAACTGAACTATCAAGGAAGCCCTATCAGGGTTGGGAAGGTCCCCTGGAGGAGGGAACTGCTATTCACTCCAGTATTCTGGCCTGGAGAATTCCATGGACTGTATAGTTCATGGAGTCACAAAGAGTTGGACATGTTTGAGTGGCTTTCACTTTCACTTTCCTATCCTTTATTTCTGGGTTGTTCAACAGCCCTGTGCATTCGGCCTGCCTTAGTCATGGGGCTGGGCCCCCGTGGCTAGAGAACACCCTCCACCAGGGATAAAGGAAGCCATCATCATGAGGAGTGGCACTGTAGGGCCACAGCAGTAGGGTCAGCCCTCTCTACCTCCTAAGCACACCTATCCCTCCCGTCAACATCCTCTACCAGCCCTGAGGCCATCTTCTACAAGGTCTGCCTGTCCTCATTCACCTCAGGAAGCCTTTCCCAATCCCTCCTCCCGGAAACAGGGCATGCCTCACTCCTAGTGAAGAGACAGATGCACGAGCCCCCCTGGAGGGGCAGAGAGGGATGCGGCTCTGGGCTCACGATGCCAGCAGGGGGACGGGAGGCTCATTCTCTGCACGAGGGCCAGGTCTGCCTCCTCTCCTTCCTCCCCATCCTCTGCAGACCATGGACCTTGGCTCTCCACAACTCACAGGACGTTCATGCGAATTATTATAATTCCTCTCTTCATCGAAAGAGACTCTGGCGCGGTTGTCTAAGAGTCACTGATGAAGCTGACGTGAAAAATTCAGTAATTGGTTGCCAATATCCAATTACTCCGGGGTAATATGAAAGTGATGGGGAAGCCAGCCAAGAGGCCACGGCCCAGGACCATCGAGCACACAGAGGCAGCAGAGCCTTGGCTCAGGCCCATGAGACTGGCTGTGTGCACGGGATAGAGAGTAGATGGGGGGCACAGGGAGCCCCCACTTCAGATTCCTCCCCAGGCTGGCCCTTCACTAGGAGAGCCTTTCCCTGGAGTCAGAAGCTGTTCAGGGCCCTCCAGGAAATGGACCTGCCTGAGGAGGGAGAGAGGAAATAAAGAGCATCACACTAGGGCCTTGGAGACCTGGGTGCCAGCCCCACCGCTGCAGGTCAGATGCCTCATTCCAGCAGGTCCTGATGGCTCCCAGCAAAGCAGGAAGTGGGAGCCTGTCCCTGCCTGCCTTCACCCCCAGCTGTTAACTAGGTCAGAGGAAATAACCGATGTGAAGACAGGTTTGCAAACTGAGGTGTGGAAGGGATGAAGGTGTGGGTGCTGCTCCTTTCTAAGCAAGATCTCGAAAGCTCAGGCCTGGGAGAGTGGGCCAGGGAGCTGGGAACAGAAGAGCACAGAAGACACTCGGTAAGTGCTTGTATAAGTAATTACAGTGGCCACCTCCACATACCCGAGGAACTTGCTGGGCTCCTGAACCATCCCCTGAGGGCGGCCACCCCAGCCTGGGGGAAGCAGCTAGAGCCGTGACGCCCACGTCCAGGTCAAGGGTGAGGTCAGGGGCTGGGCAAGATAAGGATGCACCCTTCTGTTGTCCCTGCACTGCATCATGTCTGCAAATAAATGGAATAATTCAGTTTCCAGGACTCTTAACCTTTTCACTTGGCATAAATTGTGATCACCCAAATAAATACAGGCAAATCACATTAAAAACATATATATACGAAGCTCATTTATTCAAGACATTTTCCAACTCTGAAAAATACCTGTATCTTACCAAGAGGGGAAAAAAAAAATACAAGCTCAATTCAGAGCTGCATGCATCCATTTCTGTCTCCGTTGGCGGCAGATGCGGGTGTTTGATTCTCAGTGGCCCTGATGACCTCATGTCCCACCTCAAACAGGTCAAAGGTCAAAGAAACCATTTTTTTTTTTTCTTCTGCTCCAAATTGGCAGAGAGAGGGTGAGATGTATGAGCAGATCGTAATGTGGTGCCAGGAATGTTTGAGCAATAATCAATTGCAAATTATATCTTACCAAGCTAAGAGTCACATGGAGGGGGCTGTGGCTGAATATTTTATCAAAGCAATTTAATAAGAATGTAAATGACCATCAACCTTTAAAGAGAGGTTTTTTAAGTGTCCTAGAGAGCTGCACCTCCTTGGCCGCACTGGAAGTCTTTTCCTCCATTTAAAAAGAGTCAGGATTGGAGTAAGGCAGAGGTCTGCACCAGCATCCAGAAGGGTGCACTCTGGGCAGTGGTAGTGCCCCTGAGCCTTAACCCTAAGCCAGGACCACATCCCTCCTGGAACCTGATTCCCAGGGACATGGGATCCGCATGCTCAGGGAACTGGTCTCCTTTGGGCACAGTGCCTCCACTGAGACCGTGGCCTCCCACCTATCACAGCTCGCTTGCTTGGGTTACAGAGAGGTCAGGCCTCACAAGAGGGCCACCCGGCAGACAGACCAGGGCCCAGCCTGGGGAAGGGGACCATTTGGCCCTCAGCCCTTTGAAGTCCATGGTCTCTCCTCCGTGTGCCTCTACTGATGCTGTCTAAGGAAAGGCTCCCATATTTCTGAGAGCAGAGAAGAAATACTGGACCTATTCCTTGACATAGGTCAGTTTTGAGTGGACACAGGAGTGACATTTAAAAGGTGTAGGGAGGCTGAAAGAGCAGGCGAGGGTCCCCAGAGCACACAGGAGTCATGGGTTCTATCCCTGAATCAGGAAGATCCCCTGGAGGAGGGCATAACAACCCACTCCAGTATTCTTGCTTGGATAATCCCATGGACAGAGCAGCCTGATGGGATACAGTCTGTGGGGTTGCAAAGAGTCAGACATGACGGAAGCAACTGAGCACAGCACAATCTGTGGCTCAGAGGTGAAAACCATTTTAGCATCATGTCGTCAACTAAAGTTCATCAAGGATGCAGACTCTCCACTGTACTCACCAACCAGCAGAGCATTCAGGGAGTTGACGCCCATATAAGGGAAACAGAGCTTTCCAACTGATGGATGGCTGTGAAGATTGAACCAAGTAATCCACGTAAAGCCCGGCAAAGTACCTATAGCTGCTGGTTGCTGTAAGATTATTTTTGGCCCTTTTGTAACTTCGAAAAAGCCTAGCTACAGGGAAACAAGAGCTTGATGGGATGATAGGTGGATGGGGTAGGAAGTCCTAGGGGACCCTGCAAAGTTGCATCTGCTTCTTGCAAAACCAGAGCCTGTGCCCCTTTCAGGGAGATGGAACTTGAGAACATCCTTCTCTATGTATTTTCCTTGAATGTCCTCATCCTCCTGTACCAGCGATGGACAGTTTCAGGATCAGACAAGCCAGCACTGAGGGAGTCCTATTTCCCTATTTCACCAAGATCACTCTTCTACTAGCTGCATCTTCACAGGCTCCACAGCCTCATCTGTACCTGTCAGGGCCCTGCTGGAGCCCATGGGGTGCGAAACAGCCTTACCTTTGGGCTTTAATTACACCTGATTTCAGCTTCTGCTGAGTGATCACTCATCTTTCTCTAAACCTCCATTTTTCCCAGAACATTTCTTGATGTTATTAGAGCTGTCTATAAAATATGAATCCCAATTCCATGATAGTCATAAAAGCCATAAAATTCTATGTCTGCCATGAAAATATTACATGATTTATTTTTGTGTGAAGTACATATTAAATCTCAGTACTAGAATAGGAGTTTGGCTCTTCAACATCACGAACTTTTAATAACACACACTTTGCCTTAAATTGCTATTATTTTAAGTTTCTTTCTTCATTTTACAATAGCTTCCAGTTCAAAATAGGATCAGAAAAAAGTCCTGGTCTTATTTATAGGTTAGAGTTACTATTCATTGTAGCTTAAAGTTTTTTCTCTTTTTATGGTGTTCATTTTGTTTTATATATGACACGATTTATGTGCTTGATTTGTTTTTGTTTTATGCCAAGTGCCTTTGGAGAAATATCAGGTGATTAACCAAACTCCCTGACAGTGGGTCTGATACTGCCGTCTCCAGGGTCACAGGGTAGGTCTGCATAAATCTGTACAAGTAAACAAGTGGCTAGAATGGAGAGGGAGGGAGTGAATTCAAAATGGGGCAGAGAAGGAGGAGCAAATATCAAGAATACCGCTTTCCTTTTTCCAAAGCCCCTAAACCAACACACAAGGATTTATCAAAGTTCTAGTATCTGGCAGTCGGCTAGACATTGATGGGGCACATAGAAGGCAGAGGCTCATTAGAGAGATGAATCCACACATATGGACCAGCCACAGGACACTGCAAGGCAGGGTTAGGATATGTGGCTCATCTTTGCATGTGTTGGGGAACCAGAATGAAATGCAAGAATCAGATTTAGTCTTCAGCAAAAGGCAGGGTTTCAGTCAGTCTTGGAAGGACAAGGGTAATTTAAAGAGGAGAGGAGAGGTGAGGACAATGCTTAACACAGGAGAAGCTAGCAGGACCCCGAATAAGATGAAGCAAGATCAATGCCCGGATAAGCACAGCAGCAGTACAACCAAGCCCCAACTCAATCCCCAACTGGCCATTTTGCCAGCTTTTCTGCCCAAAGACCCACACCACATTTCAAACAATACCAGGGGTGGAGGGAAGATTGATGTTCAGCCTGGAGGATATATGTGACATTTGGAATGAGTTGAAACTGATCTAAGAGATTTTCATTTCAAAAGATATCTGATATGATGTGTCGATGGGGTGTTTCACACACCTCATCAGAGTTCAAAGACGGCAGCCGTGAGAGTGGTGCTTCCAAGGTGGGAAGCAGATGTGTAGAACTGGAGCAGGAGGGGGTCTTGGCCTCTTCAGACTTGGCCCACCCGCCATCCGACATACCACTGGGACAAAGCCATGCGTTTGATCCAGGCAGCCCTGGGGTCTGCAGCATCTTGGCATGGGTACAATGTATTTTTTGTATCCCCTTCTCTGACCCATTCTCTGAAATCTGCAAGTTCTTCCCAAGGCTCCCCAGGGTATAGTCATTCACTTGGAAGTCATCAGATGCTCCAATAAGCTAACTAATGAGAAATCGCCAAACCCAGTTGTCTCGATTCTGTTGGGCATCCATCCACTTGACCACCTCCCTCCCCCATGGTACCTAGGCCTTAATCTGGGTTCCACATCAGGCAAAACTTGGAGCAAAAGCCCATGTGCCTCCTACCCTTGTTAGAAGATGCAAACCCAGGAAGCAGAAGTGAGGGCCAAGGGAACTGAGGGAAGTGGGAGGCAAAACCAACAGGAACTGCCCTGGCTAGCTACTAATCTCTGAATGCAACTGATTACATAGCCTTGGAGGATGGTCATCGGAGAACCATATACAGGGGTGGGATGACCAGAGTGGAAGAAATTATCCACCTAGTGGTCAAAGCTGTGCTCCACAGGACATTAAGTCTCCTGTCCTCCTGGGTTACACAAACATAGGCACTGAGGGGGCCCCAAGGAGTAAACAGGAAGTCGTTGGCATGTGGGTTAGAGGTCAATGCAATTGTGAAGTGCAGCCAAGTGTACTTGGGTGGAGAAGGGGTAAGCCTCCAAAAGCTCTTCAAGAAGCAGCAGCCAGAAGAAGGCAGAGAGGCTAAGAGGATCTGCAAGGCGCACGAGAGATATATGAAACGGGCCCCCGCGTCCCAGAGAACCAGCTCTGCATCTGCTCATTCTAACGGTCATGGGACTGTGTCGGCTTCTCCTTGCAGATTCCTCCTGTGGATTCCCACTGGAGATCTTTTCACCCTCAGGCCATGCTCTCTGGCAGAGGACATCAGAGGAACTGTGGGTGAAGTACCTGGAGCAGCTTAGAGAGTCTCTAGGCCTTGCGCTTCCGGGAACAGCCAGCCAAGACAGCATCTATGGTTTGCAAGCAGCAAAGAATGTCCAGAAACCTGTCTGGCCTACGTGGCAACTTTTGCAGAATGCAAGAGAAAATTCCATCCCACAGGCATAACCAATGAGCCTTCTTTCAATATGAAATCATCTACCAAATCAATCCCACAAATTAAACAGATAAATCCTAATGTTCATTTTTTAAATCACATAGCATCAAATAACATATTTTATGTTATACAGAGAAAAGCCAACTTGATTTGGGGAGTTCTTTGCAAATTGGATAATGCCACAACTTCAATTAAAGTAATAAAAGTAACAGGAAAATAAAATAAGCTAAAATTGTTCAAAGGAACTAAAGACTGAAATAGAAAATGCATATACTTCTAGTCTGACGTTTTCCAAAGAATCGTTCTCAAGTGAGTGGCAGTTGAAAGGACGAAAGATAGAGGCATCTGGAAAAATATTAAGAGTTTTGTGAAAGAAAATCAATCAAGGAAGATATACAAACCTGATTAGGAAAAGAAAAAATGTATGCTGTAATATGTGGAGCAGCCTGTGAATGGGTGGCTAGTTCCTGCAAGATTAGAGAAAATACCAGAGGTTGGAACTTCCTTTCCCTCCACTTTGCACTTAGCATCACCCACCTGGAAGCTTCTTGACCGGCTCCAAGCACTTTGCTGAGAAAGGATATTTTTGCTGCTAAATGATTTTGCTCCCCAATGGCTCCTGCAACCACAAGTTCTGAAACAGGTGACCTCGCTTGAGAACGGATGGATCACAGCACTGGCATTCAAGAGGCCCTTGTGCAAAGCCCACACCCCACCCCACTGTCTGCTCCTGGGACTTTGAAGAGGTTCTGGCTCTAAAATGGAAAGTCAGGGAGAGAATAAAGGTTCCAAGGCTGTGAGGTGCTCCTTTGGAGAGGAGGCGTGCTTTTGGTCCTAGCTGGAGGAGCGGATGTCTAGGATAAAGCATCACATCACTTAGCTTTGAAGTTGTAAATCAAGAAGGTGCCAGAGAAACAGCCTGCCAGGCCAAGAGGACAGAGGGGGTGCTGGTTTATAGGAAACCTGGGACTGGCTGATGGCTCTCAGGCTTGCAGGGCAGGAAGCAGGAGCAGACAGCAACGCCTGGCAGCAGGCCTCCACTCCAAGGCTAGCGGAGCATCGCCACTGGAAAAATCGCTCCTGATAAGATGGCCTCTGCCATTATAAGAACCACCTGCTGCCAAATGCCAAGCGGCTGAGTTAGCGGGCACAGGCAGGTGTGTGGCTGATTCAGCCGACCCTGCCCTGCTGCTGATGGAAGCTTCACTCTGCTTCACCTTTTGAGACAGCTGAATTCCGTAGGCCCTTTGCTTTAGAGAGGGATATTTTGATATCAAAATTCAATGAATAATATGAACAGATGTGGGAAATTAACACAAGATGTTGACAATGACTTTTGCCTTTGTTCAGCCAAAAACCGGAATACCCTTTCCTCTTTCATTTCCTTTTTTCATACTCATTAGTGTCTATCTAGGAAACAGTCTGATGGTTTGCTTTTGGTAACCTGTTTATTTGTAAGCTTGCATTCTTCTTCCTAGCATTCCTGTCTCCACCCCCCGGGCTGTTCATTACCTTGGTGGGAAGGTGGCCACTGCCCCCAGCACCAGACTGACTGGTGCAAAGTGGTGTCGAAATAGACATGGGAGTTGACAATCTGCCTCTTATGCTCACAGTAAATTAAATGCAAGTTAAAAGATTATCGCCTACATTTATCATAACAAGATTTTGCATTTATATCTTTCTCTCTTTTTAAATAGGAATAAAGATCTCATATACCTTTTCTAATTTATTATCTAGTATTTATTGTAGGAAGAGAGAGTTTTGTCTAATCACAACTCATTAAAGTCACATATTATTCACAATAACCCACCGCTAAAGACTCATCATGGTAGCAGGAAAGAATAAAAAAGTGTTTTTAAAATGAAACTTCATTTTAAGCATTTCTGTTTGGAGACAGTCCAACATCTTAAAGAAAAGAGCAGAACGTGTATAATAAAATACCTTGGCAAAGAAAATTTGCCAGGAAAAAAAAAAAAAGAAAGAGAATAAATAATGCCAGGGAGAATCGAAATAACTTGCAAAACAAAGAGTAGGAACTCTGTGACCCAACTCATGTGCCTGCTTGTAAGTGTACCTTAGTGAAGAAAGAGGAGGGGAAAAAAATCAGCTCTCTCTCTTTCTTATTTTTAATCACGGTTCCTTTGCATCTTCCAGCGCTGGATTCCAGCTCGCAGGTGTCTTGCCAGTGGAATGAAGGAGCTGCTTCCCTCGTGTTCCAGTCAGAAGTGATTTCCAGGGGATTATGCCATGCACACAAGCCGACATGGTTCTCCCGAAAGTCACCCCACTCTCAGCAGGCCACTGGGATGGGGGTGACCACCACTCAGTTTGCAGAGTGAGAGGATTCTGGCATCAGTTCTGTGGCATTTTCCACATGTTTAGCCTGAAAGAAGACATTTGTTTGGACTATATGCTTCTGTGTACTTTTTTAATGCAATAAAATTGACAGATGACTCCTTTTTGCAACAGGTTTGGAGAAAGGAAATGTGGTGGTGCTGCCCTCCCCTTCCTTCTTGATGGCTGTTTAGACAGCAGTCTTAAAAAATCACTAGTCACTAAAATCCCTCATGCCCATTTCATATTGTGTTGATTCATATTAAATTCATGACAACAAAAAAGCAACTTGAGGCACTTTTGGAAATGACCGCTCTTTAGTGCTGCTCCTTCCTCCGGGCTCGGTGGGCCCAGCGCCCATAAAGCTGCCTGCTGTCTTGTGTCATGAAAAGAAACAGCTTTGCCTGGGAATGCCATTACTGTGTAATGAGGCATGCAGCAAAATATACCTTCAGCAGCCACTTGATGAAGGCTTGCTGACACACCAGACCAGACAGAAATGTTTTTTGGTATGTTCTTCCTTATTTTGTCCATCAATCACATCATTAGTCAAAGCAGACGAGCCTGTCAGCCGGGCCCAGATGCGGAGTGGCAGGCGATCAGCGGACAGGTGTTCCAGCTCCCCCAAAACAAAATCCTGAAATGAGAAAGGAGCCAAGACCTTGTTTCAAGGGCTAGAATGTCAATGAGCGAGAAACGACACTGAGGGGAGGTGCTCAGAAGCAGACTTCTGAGGAGGTGACTGGCCTGGCTCCCTAGTGTTGCCTGACTGAGCCAGGACAGGGCCTCGATTTGGAGGAAGTGGAAGGAATTGAGAGCAAAGTCCATTCGTTTCCTGAGGTCAGTGAGGTATTCAAGTATAATATTCAAAGACAATAAGTAAATGAAACTTCCCTCGCGACCTCCTTCGATAGCCCAAGTGCATAAAATCAGGTTGGGTGATTCAGATGCCTCGGGCCACCCAAGCCCATCCGAGCTGTCTGCCTGATGCATTTGCAGCCGCCTTGCTCATTTCCAGGGAAATCAGCCACCCCTCTGGTGGTGCCTGCCCCTCCTTTTCAGCGCATCCTAGACTCTCCTCCTCTGGGGCATTGTTTTTGTGATGCTTTCTGTCTGGAACTTAACAGGTTAACAAAACCAACCATATGGAATCATCTTCAATGGTTAATGTCTAGCTTTTCAAGCAAGCTCCAAAATGAATTTGTGTAATGAGCTCATTGTTCAGTTACCTCCTGGTTACTGAGAAGGACTAGCTTATCAAGCTCCCACCCCCACCTGCCCTGTTCAGCCACAGTGGTCAAGGTGATGCTTTGTGATAGGCCAGCTGAGTTGTGGTTTAGCATGCACTCTCTTTTTTCCAATTTTAAAAATACACTCTATTGTAAAACAGTGTTAGATTTACAGAAAAATTGAGAAGCTAGTAGAGAGAGTTCTCATATACCCTGTACCCAATTTCCCTATTATTAACATTGCAAATTAGTATGGTATGTTTGTTGTAATTAATGAACCAATATTGATAACGATCATTAACTAAAATCCATACTTTGTTCAGATTTTCTTAGTTTTTCCCGAAAGTCCTTTGTTCCAGGATCTCATCTGAGACGTCACATTACAGGTAGTTGTCATGTCTCCTTAGGTTTCTCAGACTTCCCTTGTTCTTGGTGACTTTGACAGTTTCAAGGAGTATTAGCATGTTCTATTTTTAAGAAGTTATTTGTGCTTTCAAATGGGGAATCTGTGTGTATGTGTGAATGTAACATTCTTTACATTTCAATAAATAAGAGCACTTAGAAAGAAAGGGAGGAGGGGCAGTATTAGGAGGGAAGGAAGGGAAGGAATTAAGACCACTGAAAGGTCAGAAATCTTTACACAGCACCAGGGAAAAGATTCCGACACTCCAACCTTTCCCAGAGTTGACCTTTCCAAAGAAATGCTGAGCAGGAAGGAGGTGATACCTGATACAAGATTCAAACCCACACTTCCACCTTTAACTGAGAATTAAATCTGCAGGTATTTCCTCTGGGATTTCCAAACAGAGAGCAAGCCCATCATTAATCTAGCCAGCCATTAGATGCCACCATGACCTGGTGGCATTTATCTGAGCCAGTGTTTGGGTGGAGTGGGCACTGTGGAGATCTCAGGATGGGGTGACATGAGTATGACATGAGGGGATGGGACCAAGAAGATGAGGGCTGTGGCTCATCTGGGGACCTGAATGTACTGAGCCTCCCAGGACCAGGACAAGAGTGAGTGTGTAAAGCCATCTCTTTGCAGAGACTTCTCAAGCCCTCTTCCTCTCTGCCGCATCTTTCCCTCCTCTTGCCTTTTCCCTCTTTCTCCATAAAGCTCACAGAGGGGCCAGGGAAGAAAGAGTTAGTCAGGTTGGGAAATATGTGGTCACTTTTGCTGACTATGAAAGACCATTCATTTTCTTCCTCTGTCTCAATATTTTAGCTAGGGAAGAAATAGCGTCTCTTAAATGACCTACAATTTCCAAGGCACCAAAACCCACAGTAGCTTGGTACCCACCACATCCTACCAAGAGCTCAGATGCTACATATAAGTAATCTTGTTAAATTACACTTTACAATTCATCCCTGCAAGCACCCTAAGTTGTCCAGCTTATACACATGTTTTATGAGCCTGAATTTCACTCAGAAGGTCTACAGAAAGTAAAATAGATGAATTCAACACTCTATTCAGCCTAGATCATCTGACATTTATTCTTAAATGGGACAAGTGACAATTTGAAAGCTATGTTCACACGTAAGAATTTTTAAGCCTGATGTGCAGTATATAATTAGTCCATCAATCAATCCATCAGTCAATCAATTTTACCCAGTTCTACTGGGTGCCAGGCCAAGTGGAAAGACTAGTTCCCACCCTCCACGACCTTCAGGTAGTTGGGAAAGTAGGATTGCATCTTCCCCACTTTTAACTGTTGATGAGAGAAGCTCCTTGACTCAGTCAGGGTCAACTCTGAGAACAGGCTCAGTTATTTAGATTCTTTTTCTTGGGAATTCAGGAATTGGAACACAGACTGTCTAAGTCAGGTCTTTATGACTCCTTATAAGGACAAGCAAGGTCAGGCTGGATTGGGCCTTGAGAACACAGAAGAGTATGAGATGGTAAGATGAGGAAGAGGAAGAGAGAGAATACAGATGTGCAATGAGAGGCTGAAATGAATGCAAGACAAGTCCAGGTGGTCTCAGAGAACAGGTGGCTGTGTTTCCTGATTCCAGTACCTCCTGCGGCCCAGGGTCCCATGACACCAGGGAAACACCACTATAACTGTCCAACTAACCCTCGCTTCTTGTTTAAGCAAGCCTGGGGAGGGTTGTGTTTTCTGTCTCAAATTCCCCTTACTAAGATCACACCTACCAAATGGGCCTTAAGTCCAGAAAATGTCCTCCAAGTCAGAGGAAGGAGCACCAGTTGTGGGAAAAATCAGTTGTAGGAGGAGCCATAGAGTTTTTGAGTGTTGGAAAGACTCAATAAGAAAAGAATGGGTTACTTCACTTAAATGTGATACCATTTCTGCCTTCAAAATATATTGTAGGAAAAATGGTAAAAATCCTGTAAAATCAGAGAAATGAAGTGAGCATCTCAACTTCTTCACTGAGATCAAGAAAAGTCTCCTACTTCCCCCAACCCAGATAAAGGCAGGCACATCACCATTCAGGAGAAGTTCCTGTAAGATGCAGTCCCCTGGACTTAATTCACATCCTCTTTGCTCCTCAATAAAAGGCTAGAAATGCGTGACCGTAAAAGACTTTATCTTCAAATACAACATCACTCTGGAGGAGGCAATGGCAATCCACTCCAGTACTCTTGCCTGGAAAATCCCATGGATGGAGGAGCCTGGTAGGCTGCAGTCCATGGGGTCTCGAACAGTCAGACACAACTGAGCAACTTCACTTTCACTTTTCACGTTCATGCATTAGAGAAGGAAATGGCAACCCACTCCAGTATTCTTGCCTGGAAAATCCCATGGATGGAAGAGCCTGGTAGGCTATACAGTCCATGGGGTCACGAACAATCGGACATGACTGAGAGACTTCATTTTCACTTTTCACTTTCACGCATTGGAGAAGGAAATGGCAACCCACTCCAGTGTTCTTGCCTGGAGAATCCCAGGGACAGCAGAGCCTGGTGGGCTGCTGTCTATGGGGTCACACAGAGTCGGACATGACTGAAGCAACTTAGCAGCAGCACCAGCAGCAACATCACTTTGCCTTTCCTCTGGAACACATTTTAGGAAAAAAATGCTCATTTTCAATAAAACATTATGCAAATGATATTAATATAAAAGTAAAAATTGGGCTTCCCAGGTGGTACTAGTGGTAAATAAACTGCCTGCCAATGCAGGAGACATAAGAGATGTGGGTTCAATCCCTGGGTTGGGAAGATCCCTTGGAGGAGGAAATGGCAACCCACTCTGGTATTCTTGATGAGAGAATCCCATGGACAGAGGATCCTGGAGGGGTTACAGTCCATGGGGTCACAGAGAGTCAGACATGACTGAGCATCTGAGCAAGCAAGCCATATAAAAATATATAGCTCTCATGAAAGAGATTTTCGGTTTTTTCCTGTGTGTGAGTTTGTTCGTTGAGGGTGCCTTGGAGTCTAGCAACCTCCGGTAGGGCAAGGTCACTGGCCTGAAACATTCTGTAGATTTTAGAAGCCTCTGTAGATTTTAGAAGCCCCTGTCAACAGCTCTCAGAGGAAAAAACATGTTCTCTCAGATTGTTTTAGGCTTCCATCCTAGGGTCTTGTCCTGGACCATGGGAAGAGCAATGGTGCAAGTATCAGCCCCGGGGATGATACCATATAAGTTGTATTTATTGGTCTTCAAAGAGATGCCAAGTGATGCTGGCATCTTCTGAATGCTCTCTGTCATCTGGATGCCAGGTAGGCAAAGTGGGAATTTCTATCCCCACCTTCATAAGAAGACCAGAAAGGGTATATAATTTACGTGACCCGAAAGTCTGCAAGTGGCCAAGCCAGAATGTGGCACTAGTCTCAAGGGCTTCAGGGCCCCTGAATGCCGTGACGTCATGCTGTGTCCCTGAGTGTTCAAGGTCTGGCAAAGGGCAGAATTCATGCATCCAAGACCATCTGGAGATTCTAGAGATTCCAGCATAGCAGCTCCTCAATTTACAAATGCTTTATCAGTGAGCCTCTGCAAGAAGTTTCTGTGTAACAAGGTTTATTTCTATTTCTACTGACAGCAAATAGAAAGACTTATTTTAGCTCAATAAATGGAGAGTAAAACTTGAGTAAGATTCAGATAGGTGCTAAGGTCAGAAATACAGCTTTATTCATTCTATTGGCAAAACTCATTACAAGGTGTGACTATTAGGATTGCCAGGCTGCTGGAGAAAATACAAGGGAAATATATCTGTGGTCCCCGAAACCATCTTGTACTCAAGTACCAATGCATGGCCGTGGACACCTGGTGCCCTGGAAAAAGACAGTGTTGAATGCATTGAAAAAATGCAACCTGCACCTTCATGCTCTGTAGAGCAGCGGCATCCCAGTTCCTCTGATGACACATGTAGAAAGAACAGCCAGTAGCTTCCAGCTGCAGCAGCCTGCTCTACTGGAGCCTCCAGCATAGCACAGGGCTAAGGCTGGGGCCCACATGCAGCAGGAGTTCCTTTAGAATACCAGTCCAGTGCTGTCATTGACCTCTCCACTCAGCTAGCCTCCAGGCATGCTGTGTATAGCTCCAACGGTTATACCAACATTGCCTTTATAGGGAGGCTGGCACAGTCATCCCATGGGGGCTTACGAGGAGCATCTTTCACACGTGACTCCTAGAACATGCTGCTTGTCTGAGTCAACAAAATGATGTTTTCCACTATTGTGTCTCCTTGCATTCCCAGAATGCCTGGAGCTCATGCACCCTGGGTTGCTGAGTGCATGAAACATCATCGTGTGGGTGTCCCATGAGCATATGTGTTCCCATGTGTTTGCCTGCAGCTGCAGAAGCCCAGATGCTCCCTGGGGCTCAAGTCTGCCCTCATACATCTCTCCCACCCACCTGGAGGCACTCAGATGGGAGCAGGGCATATGGAGACACACAGGGGCCTTCAGCAAGTCAGTAATTAGGACCCTCTTTACGCCGATATATTTAAATATTTGTTTAGTATTTGTTGAGTGAAAGTGGGAACAAAAGTGATATTTAGCTATTAGATAGCATAGTTTTATTTTTAAAATTTTATCTCAGTGATATATCAACATAAAATTGTAAAAAAAATTCAAATATCACTGAATTATATAGAAAGAATGAATTATATAAAAAGAATGTGTGAGCCTCAAACATACCCACCTCCACCCCCTCAAATGTAAGCACTTGAAACAATTAGATGTACATATTTCTAGTCATTCTTAATCAATTTCCATATGTATAAAGTATATATATTATATATATATATTGGATTTTCACATAAGTGAAGATATATTTTACAAATTATCCTTGCCCTGTTTTCCATTTAATTCATTTCAAAGATCTTTCAAAACTAAGGCACATTACTCCTTTAAACAGTTGTTTAATATTTCACAGCATTGGCATGCCATAATTTACTATAAAATATTTGAGTCTGTTTTTTTCATTACTACATGTAAAACTGGTGTACAAACTTGTACACAAGTCCTTGAACATTTTAGAAATGTTTTTGTAAACTAGATTTCTAGAATGAAAATGACTTGTTTGAAGGGTATGTATATTTTAAATTTAGACACTTTCACCAAATCTCTCTTTTAAAAGGGATAGTTGATGATAGATGTCACGGTATTGTTTTACATCTTGGCCTTATCAAAATACATCAGTCATTGAAAATATTATTGAAAATATTCTTAGGTGTAAAAGGTATAAAAAGATAATCTTGTTTTCATTTAGATTTCAGTGTTTAATTAGAAAGTTTGAATGTCTTAAAATGTATTTATTGACTACTTGTAGCTCTTGTTCTCTGAATAGTCCAATCATTTCCTTTTTCTAATTTTCTAGTGAGTTAATTTTATTTTTCTTAATGATTTCAAGAAGTGTACTACAGATTTTAGTTTTATATATGTTATACATATTTCTCCCAGCTCATCATTTATCTTTTGTTCAAAGGACTTATGTTGGTTTTAATGTAGTCAAATATGTCAACCTCTTTGTTTAGAGACTCTGGACTTCATATCTTATTGAGGAATACTTTCTATGTTTTCTCTTAATTATTTTTATAAACTCTTTCATCCACATTGAAATTTTGTATATTGTGAACTAGAGGTCTAATTTTCCAAATGAATAGCCAACTATCTTCATCACTGGTTAACTGAACCATTCTTTCCCCTCCATGTCAAAGTGATGCCTTTGTCATAATGCAACTCTCAATTGTACGGTTCAATTTATTCCCTCTATAGTTTATCCCATCGCTCTCTTACTTTCCTAAGACAACACAGTTATCAATGCTATACCCTTGGGTTAAGTGTGGAAACTTGGTGGGATAATTAGCCCTCTCACATCAATTTTCTCTTTTCAAAACTGTCTTCATGATTCCTCTGCTGTGTCTCTCCCATGTGATTATAGAATCTGCTTGTCACATTTCTTTTAAAATCCCTTACTGATACTTGATTGGGAGATGTGTCAGTCATCATGGTACCCTAATCATGCCTCTCAGCAATCCCCTTTATTCCAGACACTGCTGGATAATTTCGTAAAATGAACTCTGCACAGGCAAGTCTTGGTCTTGGACTTGCTTCCTGGGGAAAACTTCCCCAGCTCAAGATAAGAGGGCATTAAAGTTGGAGTGGGCAGTTTCTTTGGGGAAATTTCACGTTACTGAGTCTTTCTATCTGTGAAGACTCTTCAGTTGTATAATTCCTGTTATATCTGTATAAACTTTTATAGTTTTATGTACACAAGTTCTGCACATTTCCTGCACACTAGCTTTATCTCTAGAGCTAATATGTGTTTTGTTATTATCAAACAGCATATTTTCACAGTGTCCTTTCTACTTGTTTTTGTCTAGAAATGCTATCTTTGTATATTTATCTTGTATCCAACTACCTTCAAATAATAATTCTAAGGAATTTACTTTAGCTGTGTGAGGTATGCAAATATACTAGGTATAAATAATGATACTTTTGTATCTTCTATTGGAATATTTTATTTACTCAATTTTATTTCTGTATTTATGGCTGAAACTTCAATTGGTGTCTCATCTAATTTCTTAACAAAATCAAATAAAATATTTCTAATTGTATATCATTAATTTGAATTTCTTAACCTTTGTATTGAGATAAGAAGTTTTCTTCCTTTCTTATCTTACTTTGGCTTTAAAATCATGAATGAGAGGTCAATTTTATTTAATACCTATTCATACTGCAGTTCTATTTTACTCTGTCAATTTCATCAATTACAGCAATAGATTTCCAAAGATTTAACTACTCTTTAATTCCTAATTTCTTTAATTCAACTCAGTAACAAGCAACATGATTGTATCTTGATTACAGTTTTTGTATTTGTGCTCATACATGAAAATTTCAGTTTGCTTTTATATGCTGCCCTTGTCTTCTTTTACTGTCAGGGATGGCTCAGTGGGTACAGACTCTGTCTATAATGCAAGAGACACAGGAGATGTGGGTTCGATCCCCAAGGTAGGAAGATCCCCTGGAGGAGGAAACAGCAACCCACTCCAGCCTGGAAAATTCCATGGACTGAGGAGCCTGACAGGCTACAGTCCAAAGGGTCATAAAGAGTTGGACATGACTGAGCAACTAAGTCAAATAGAATGCGTTGGGAAGGTTTCTGTGGAATACAAGAATTTTCTGTTTTATTGAATGTTTGGAACAACTTATCTACCAATGACCTAGATCTAGTAGCATTTATAGAAAAGATGTTTTACTATTCTAAAATTTTTATTCCAGTGTTTTAAAGTTGTAAATGAATCAATCTTGGTGATTTTATTTATAAGAAACATTTCTTGTAAATAAAAGAAATGGCCACATTTTGGCTACATTTTAGAATGCAATAATATTTGTTTAGTTTTTTTAATCCCCTCAATATCTAAAGTTATATTCTTTTCCTCATTGCTAATACTAGCTATCTTTGTATATATTATTTTTTTAACCATACTCACCAGACATTTTTGTCTTTTTGAAGAACCAAATATTAAAGTTAATTGTGTTTTTCCTATTTCATTAATTTTGGATTTGTCATTATCAACAATTCTGTCCTAATTTCTTTGGGTTTATATTATTATAATTTCTTGCATGTTTATTTCATTTAACTTCATTTCCTTGTATATACACTTAAGTTTCTTGTGGTTGTCATTAGTTTTTTTAAAAATATATAAATGACTCATTATTATCATGAATTCATCATTTTATTTTAATCTCTTCTGTAACTCAAGGGTTATTTTAGTAGTCTGGATTTTTAATGTGATTTGTCTTTATGATTCATATGATTTCTGACTTGAGTAATTTATAGAAATTTCCTTTGTGACTTAATGCATGGTCAGTTTTATAAATATTTTATGTATGTTTGAAAATAGTGTGAGTTTTCTATTTGCTTAGAAAGAGTATATGCATATATATCAGTTCAGTTGCTCAGTCATGTCTGACTCTTTGCGAGCCCATGAATTGCAGCACGCCAGGCCTCCCTGTCCATCACCAACTCCCAGAGTTCACTCAAACTCACGTCCATCGAGTCAGTGACGCCATCCAGCCATCTCATCCTCTGTCATCCCCTTTTCCTCCTGCCCCCAATCCCTCCCAGCATCAGAGTCTTTTCCAATGAGTCAAGTCTTCGCATGAGGTGGCCAAAGTACTGGAGTTTCAGCTTTAGCAGCATTCCTTCCAAAGAAATCCCAGGGCTGACCTCCTTCAGAATGGACTGGTTGGATCTCCTTGCAGTCCAAGGTACTCTCAAGAGTCTTCTCCAGCACCACAGTTCAAAAGCATCAATTCTTCAGTGCTCAGCTTTCTTCACAGTCTAATTCTCACATCCATACATGACCACTGGAAAAACCATACACACATATAAATATATTTATATTTTATAATTTACTCATTTTTCTTTTAACCTCTGTGTTCTTAATATTTTTGAGCTCTGAGAGAGGTCAGGCAAATATCTTCTAGTATAAGTGAGGATTTAGAACATTTTTCCTATTTTCTGTTCCTTTTTGTTTTTTAAAGCCATGGTGTTGGGTATATAAAGGCGTCTTTTATATAAGTGAACTAAAGTCTCTTGTCTGACAAGCTGCTTTTACCTGGGGAATGGAGACTAGTTTTATGCAATCTTGAAGGAAGTATCATGCCAAAAGAAAAGTTTGGTAAATTAGGTAAGAGAATATCAAGGCCTTTCAGTACCATGCTGCAGACCTTGGCTTTTGTTCTCTGTGTAATGGAGTCATCAGAGGGCTTCACCATGGTTTTGATATGCTCAATTTTTATTTTAGAAAGAGCACTCTTGCTGAATTATGAGAATGATGATGTGAGAAACTAGATAGACTGACAGCCAGAGAGGGGCCAATAGGTACTGAAGAGGTTTAATATAGAAGAGTAATGAATAGAAAAGAAGGCACATATTTAAAAACAAACTCTTCACTAACAATTAGCATCCACACAGCCACTTCATGGAGTAGCAAATCCTGCAGGCCAACAGGCCATAGAGACTGTGGGCAAAGATGCTGAGAGACCTCAAATGCTCAGTACTGAGGATGAAAAGCTTTCACTGTAAAGCAGGGAATTACAAGAGCCTCAGACTGGAGGGGTAGTTCAGGCTGAAAACAGGAGAAACTCCAAAATGGCATAACAGGTCCATGAGTGATGAACCCACACTTGGTGATTAGGAAAGACAAAATATATCAGAGGCACTGCCCCAAAACAGACCATGAGAAAGACAAGTAGTGTTGACATCAGATCTTGGATGGATGGGTCAAGAGGGTAGTCATTAGGGCTCTCAGCCTTCTTTTGACCTGTAAGAAGGGCAAATGGCACAAAACATCATTCTCTCCATGTTGTCCCTCAGCAGTAGGGGCAAGTGAACTTGGATCCAAAACACCAAATGACCCCAAGTATTGTTAACGTTTGTCTGAGTAGCTATCTTCTTCAAGGCTTGCTAGCCCCTTTAATTCAAGGACAAGTCAGCTCTACTATCACTCAAAATAAAATAAAAAATTGCCCAGGGCCACCCTGACTGTGCAGCACAAGGCACCTAGCAGGTGTGTCTCTGAAATGACCTCCTCAGAATCACAATTATCTAGCAATCCCTCCCAAAGAGGAAGATCAAATGAACCTATATTTCTCTGACAGAAACTAACAAAATGTGGAAAGTACTAGGGAGGGAGAACGAAGAAAAACAGCAGACTAAACTTGAGAGTTTCAATGTTGACCTTGAGTATTCCGTCTGTTTTCAGAACTTGGGGGTCAAGCAACGTCTGTTTCTAATTAATTTCATTCTTTATCATTTTCTTTAAAGGAAAACATGTCTTTGGAGTCAAGAGCTTCTCTGCATTTAGAAAAAAAAATACTAAGAAAAATGCCATCATTTAGAATTTGCTTTTGCCACTGAGAAATATGAAAATTGTAACAAAGAGGTTTCAAGGAAACTGCAAATGTCTATTATTGTTTAACAGAATGGTTTTCTGTATCAGAAATGTCATGTAACTAGTAATGTTTAAAGATAATCACCAACCATATTTAACAAACTAATGAAACATGACTCTCTTTTTTTGATCAGAAAACATTTTTTAAACTTTTGAATTCTTTCTTAGTGCCAATATTTTGAAACAGGAGATTTCACGGAAAGATCCATACTCCTTTTTTTTCTTTTGAAAGATACAGAGATCTGACAATTCTTCACACAACTCAGCTGGCGCCGAGTGGCAGCTGTCTCTTCGATGGAGGCATCCTGTTTCACCAGGGCCTCTGCCTCCCGGGGCCTTGGAGGCAGTTGCCACTTAGCATTAAGTCTGCAGGACTGTTCTCCTTTGTAGAATTTTAAAAGAAAGCGATATCCAGGTTGCTACCAGAAGAAAAATCAAAGCTATGCCATGAAGTCTGAGGGTTTCAAAATAATTGGTATGGTTTACACCCAGACAGTTTTATTCATTTACATTACTCACCTGGCCTCTGTCAACCTAGTGTTCACAGTCAGTTCCAGGCCATTCCCAAGCATAATGCAACATGTTCCCTCCTCCTTGGGGGAGGCTCAGGATGGCTCTAGTGGGACGCATTCATCCTGGGAATGTTTGGAAATGTCATTTTCCCTTGGGTTCCCAGAAGCCAAAAGGTCAACAATGGGGGGCAGATAAAGAATTGAGGTGGCATGAGGAGAAATGCTGG
Organism: Ovis canadensis; assembly: GCF_042477335.2. NCBI lineage: Eukaryota > Metazoa > Chordata > Mammalia > Artiodactyla > Bovidae > Ovis > Ovis canadensis. The sequence goes on along the minus strand of NC_091258.1, from coordinate 54,485,147 downwards.
ATATGAGTTAATAACCAAAATATTAAAAATACCAAACTGAGCTTAAAGAAAGGAAATCCGCAGGAGTCAGAAGTAAAAAGAGAACTGACCGCAAGAATGGTAAGTGCAGTGGGGGTATGGGCAGGATAGGGAAAGTTCTCTGTACTAGTTTCCTGGCATTGCATAATAAACTGCCACAAGTGGGGTAGTTCAAAACAATAGAAATTTCTCGTGTCACAGTTCTGGAGGCCAGAGGTCTGAAATCAAGGTGTCAACAGGGCCATGATCCCTCGGAAGGTACTCTTCCCTTCCCTAACTCTTCCCTAACTCTCTCCCAGCTTTCAGAAGCCTCAAGTGTCCTTTGGTTTAGAGACCCATCACTCTGATACTGACCAGGGTTCTTGGCCTTCCTCAACCAATAGAAATTGATCAGAGGCCAGAAAAGAAATTCATGCAAGGCTTTACTAGGTCCCCTGCAGATGGTAGGAATAGCAAACAATATGCTCCCTTACTTTCTCCCTGGAGTGAGCAATGGGGAATGGGAGCTAGTTCCTTATATGGGGTGAGAGTAGGGGTATGTCCCAGGGTTGGGACAAAGGGGTAGCTTAGGGGGCTTGCCCACCTCTTTGAAGGTGTTGTCTGAGTGCAGAGGGGAAGCACAGCACCATGTTTTTCTCCCCGCTATTCAGAAGAGGCAACTGGCTTTCTCTTTCTTGGTCTTTTTGTTTCTTGTTGTCCATAATTTGCCCCGACTGTGCGTGCTTACAGTTAACTTTAGTACCTCATACTTTCTCTGTATTCTGTTTTTCCAGGCAATGTTTGCAAGCACTGCAGAAAGGGTGCCACATCACAGCCTGTCTCGACTCCATCTTCCTTCACCTTGTGGTCCTCCGTGTGTCTTCACATTGCCTTCCTTCTGTGCGTGTCCATCTCTGTGTCCAAATTTCCCTGTTTCACAAGGACACCAGTCATACTGGATCAGGACCCACCCTCATGATGTATCTTAACTTGATTTCCTCTGTAAAGACCCTACTTCCAAATAAGGTCCTATTCTTGAGGTGCTGGTGTTTGGGTTTCAGCATATCTTTTTTAAGTGGACACCATTTAACTAGTAACAGCACTCTTGGGGGCAATCCAGGGCTGGACTTTAAAGGTTATGTGGAGACTGAAGATGAAGCCTTAGCCATTGTGGAGAGGAGTTGAAACACGATGTCTCCCTCAAGATAAGACCCTGAAAAGCTGCACACTCAGTTGAACGGGAGGCTCTGTGAAAAAATTCAGACCACGGTGGGAAAGGAGCAGAATCCCCTCAGTGGTCTGGGTTTGAACAGTTGCTTGAGAATTCAAAATCCCACCCTACAACACTTTCAGTTCAGTTCAGTTGCTCAGTCATGTCCGACTCTTTGTGACCCCCATGGACGACAGCATGCCAGACTTCCCTGTCCGTCACCAATGCTCGAAATCATGTCCATCAAGTCAGTGATGCCATCCAACCATCTCATCCTCTGTCCTCCCCTTCTCCTCCTGTCTTCAGTCTTTCCCAGCATAGAGTCTTTTCCAGTGAGTCAGTTCTTCACGTTAGGTGCCCAAAGTATGCAGTGTCAGCTTCAACATCAGTCCTTCCAGTGAATATTCAGGACTGATTTCCTTTAGGAATGACTGCTTTAATCTCCTTGCAGTCCAAGGGACCCTCAAGAGTCTTCTACAACACCACACTTCAAAAGTGTCAATTCTTTGGTGTTCACCTTTCTTTATGGTCCAACTCTCACATCCATACATGACTACTGGAAAAACCATACCTCTGACTAGATGGACATATGTTCGCAAAGTAATGTCTCGGCTCTTTAATATGCTATCTAGGTTAGTCATAGCTTTTCTTCCAAGGAGCAAGCATCTTTTAATTTCATGGCTGCAGTCAACATCTGCAGTGATTTTGGAGCCCAAGGAAATAAAGTCTCTCACTGTTTTACTATCTATTTGCCATGAAGTGATGGGACCAGAAGCCATGATCTTCATTTTTTGAATGTTGAGTTTTAAGCCAAATTTTTCACTCTTCTCTTTCACTTTCATCAAGAGACTCTTTTGTTCCTCTTCGCTTTCTGCCATTAGGGTGGTGTCATCTGCATATCTGAGGTTATTGCTATTTCTCCTGGCAATCTTGATTCCAGCTTGTGCTTCATCCAGCCTGGCATTTTGCAAAATGTACTCTGCATATAGGTTAAATAAGCAGGGTGACAATATACAGCCTTGATGTACTCTTTTCCCAATTTGGAGCCAGTCCTTTGTTCCATGACTGATTCTAACTGTTGTTTTTTGACCTGCATACAGATTTCTCAGGAGGCAGGTAAGGTGGTTTGTATTCCCATCTCTTGAAGAATTTTCCACAGTTTGTTGTGATCCACACACTCAAAGACTATGGCATAGTCAATAAAGCGGAAGTAGATGTTTTTCTGGAACACTCTTGCTTTTTCTATGAATTTGCAAATTCTAAAGGATCCAGACTGAAATTGAAGAAAACAGGGAAAACCGCTAGACCATTCGGGTATGACCTCTTCAAATCCCTTATGACTATACACTGGAAGTGAGTAATAGATTTAAGGGTCTGGATCTGATAGATAGAGTGCCTGATGAACTATGGAATGAGGTTCGTGACATTGTACAGGAGACAGGGATCAAGACCATCCCCATGGAAAAGAAATGCAAAAAAGCAAAATGGCTGTCTGGGGAGGCCTTACAAATAGCTGTGAAAAGAAGAGAGGTGAAAAGCAAAGGAGAAAAGGAAAGATATAAGCATCTGAATGCAGAGTTTCAAAGAATAGCAAGGAGAAATAAGAAAGCCTTCTTCAGCGATCAGTACAAAGAAATAGAGGAAAAGAACAGAATGGGAAAGACTAGAGATCTCTTCAAGAAAATTAGAGATATCAAGGGAACATTTCATGCAAAGATGGGCTCGATAAAGGACAGAAATGGTATGGACCTAACAGAAGCAGAAGATATTAAGAAGAGGTGGTAAGAATACACAGAAGAACTGTACAAAAAGGATCTCCATAACCCGGATAATCACGATGGTGTGATCACTCATCTAGAGCCAGACATCCTGGAAGTCAAGTGGGCCTTAGAAAGCACCACTATGAACAAAGCCAGTGGAGGTGACGGAATTCCAATAGGGCTATTTCAAATCCTGAAAGATGATGCTGTGAAAGTGCTGCACTCAATATGCCAGCAAATTTGGAAAACTCAGCAATGGCCACAGGATTGGAAAAGTCAGTTTGCATTCCAATCCCAAAGAAAGGCAATGTCAAAGAATGCTCAAACTACTGCACAATTGCACTCATCTCACACGCTAGTAAAGTAATGCTCAAAATTCTCCAAGCCAGGCTTCAGCAATACGTGAACCGTGAACTTCCTGATGTTCAAGCTGGTTTTAGAAAAGGCAGAGGAACCAGAGATCAAATTGCCAACATCCGCTGGATCATAGAAAAAGCAAGAGAGTCCCAGAAAAACATCTATCTATGCTTTATTGACTATGCCAAAGCCTTTGACTATGTGGATCACAATAAACTGTGGAAAATTCTGAGAGAGATGGGAATACCAGACCACCTAACCTACCTCTTGAGAAATCTGTATGCAGACCAGGAAGCAGCAGTTAAAACTGGACATGGAACAACAGACTGGTTCCAAATAGGAAAAGAAGTACATGAAGGCTGTATATTGTCACCCTGCTTATTTAACTTCTGTGCAGAGTACATCATGAGAAACGCTGGACTGGAAGAAACACAAGCTGGAATCAAGATTGCCGGGAGAAATATCAATAACCTCAGATATGCAGATGACACCACCATTATGGCAGAAAGTGAAGAGGAACTAAAAGCCTCTTGATGAAAGTGAAAGAGGAGAGTGAAATAGCTGGCTTAAAGCTCAATATTCAGAAAGTGAAGATCATGGCATCTGGTCCCATCACTCCATGGGAAATAGATGCGGAAACAGTGGAAACAGTGTCAGATTTTATTTTGGGGGGCTCCAAAATCACTGCAGATGGTGATTGCAGCCATGAAATTAAAAGATGCTTACTCCTTGGAAGAAAAGTTATGACCAACCTAGATAGCATATTCAAAAGCAGAGACATTACTTTGCCAACTAAGGTCCGTCCAGTCAAGGCTATGGTTTTTCCTGTGGTCATGCATGGATGTGAGAGTTGGACTGTGAAGAAGGCTGAGCACCGAAGAATTGATGCTTTTGAACTGTGGTGTTGGAGAAGACTCTTGAGAGTCCCTTGGACTGCAAGGAGATCCAACCAGTCCATTCTGAAGGAGATCAACCCAGGGATTTCTTTGGAAGGAATGATGCTAAAGCTGAAGCTCCAGTACTTTTGCCACCTCATGCGAAGAGTTGACTCATTGGAAAGACTCTGATGCTGGGAGGGATTGAGGGTAGGAGGAGAAAAGGATGACAGAGGATGAGATGGCTGGATGGCATCATCGACTCAATGGACATGAGTTTGCGTGAGCTCTGGGAGTTGGTGATGGACATGGAGGCCTGGCATGCTGTGATTCATGGGGTCGCAGAGAGTCGGACATGACTGAGCGACTGAACTGAACTGAAACATTTAAGGAGTGGATTAGATATAGTTTAAAGTAAAATATCAAAGGTATATACCTATGAGTTACAAAGTAGAAATTATATTTTCCTTTTAAAAAAATTTTTGTTATTTATTTTTATTTTTAGCTGCCCTAGCCTTCTTTGCTGTGTGCGAGCTTTCTCTAGTTCTGCTGAACAGTGGCTACTCTCTATTTGTAGTGTGTGGTCTTCCCATTGCAGTGACTTCTCTTGTTTCAGAGCATGGGCTCTAGAGAGAACCAGCTCAGCAGTTGTGGCTCACGGGCTTAGATTCATTGCAGCCCGTGGAATCCCCCCAGACCAGAGGTGGAACCAGTGCCCCTGTGTTGGCAGGCAGATTCGTAACCACTAGACCAGAGAAGTCTGCAATTATATTTCTTTATTTTTCATCTTCAGTATTTTAAAAGGAAAACATAGAAAGCAATAAGCTTTATAGATAACTCAGTCCTGGGCACCAAAGCAAGCTTGCCTCATAAATGTAACACACACCCATTGTAACATTATCAAACCCAGGATACTGAACATGGTAATATTTTGTAACATGTCCATATTTACATTTACCCATTTGTCCTAAAACTAGACCTTGTTGCTTCCCCACCCCATCCCCACCCAGGGTCCAGTCAATGAACTTATATTTGCATTTGGTCACGTGTCTCTTTGTCTCCTGTAACTTATATAACACCTCTACAGTTGTTTTTTTTTTTCCCTTACATTCACAGCACTGACAATTTTGAAGAATCCACGCCAGTTATCCTGTGAAACATCGGCAGGTTTGGGGTTTTTTTTGACATTTCCTCATAATAGGACTATATTGGTAAGACAACTACAAAGACACCAAGCCGATTGCAACGACATGCTGAACTTCCGTTAGCAGGTTGTTGTCAGCTATATCATCAATAATCAGTAATTCTGAAATTATTGTGTGTATAATGGCTCAGAGGAAAACTATAAATATACTAGTGTTGCTGGGAACTTGAATTTTCCCTGGGAAAGGAGAGGCAAATGTGGGCTAGGGGAAAGTGAAGGAAATGACTGTTGTATTGGAGTTGATTTGGAGGGATTAGTATGAGCTCATGAGTTTGTTAAAGAAAGAAAAGAAAAAAGAAACACTACATTTTCTAGCCCAGTCCACTGAAATGGCCTAGAAGCAATGACCCTCCACTAGCAAGGAGCACATCCACACCCCGGACCTTGCTTTCCAAATGCCATTCTCCACTACACGGAATGAGGGCTCCTGGGAGAAATGGCTGATTCCAGGTCTGGGGCAGGAAGGGGAAAGCTGACTTTGGAACAATTTGCAACAGAAAGCAAGAAAGTGCTAGAAGCCAAAGGGGTTCCTGCTGGCCAAAGCCAACACAATCTGGGCATCGAAAAGAATGATGGTAATGGATTATAGCATGCAGATGAAAAAAACAATCTGTGGCAATAGATTATTTACATGTCAACACCAGTTAATAACTTCAGAAGTAATGACTGAATTAGAAAATCACCATTTTGCGAACACAAATGTGATCATTGACTCAGCCATGGATTTTTCTAAAATCTTTGGTTGAAAAATCATTAGGAACTAGGATACTTACATGATTTCCAAGTATGGGCGCACAGACTATTCACTAATTTAAAAAAAAGCACAGGGTGTTTCTTCAATGAAGAGGTTCAGCAGTCACTGCCTTAACCTGGTGAACAGCCTTAGCATCACTAATTAATGGAACAAATTGACATCCCCTTCCTCCTGATGTGGTGCCAGAGGAAGTGCTCATCATCACCTGAGTAATTACTCTTGTAGGAGGGGTGGTGGGAGATGCTATTTGTACCCAAAAGCTGATGTCATCCTGGCAAAACACAGAGCTAGGAAACAGAGCATCCACAGAATGAAAGAGGAAGAGTATTCCCACACTTCTCGGGGGCTGGAATTTGGTACGAAACATCCTGCTTCTCTCTCTCAAGACTCCCCTTAAAATGGTATTAATTGCAGCCTGATGCTAGTTCCCCTTGCATTTTCCAGTACAAGGCAGCAGGGCTTCTGGCTGCAGCTGTTATTTATACCTGTGCTAGCAGGCACTAGTCTGGCATAAGAACAGTGCCTTCACACCCAAAACACAGATCCTGAGCTACTTTGAATTTGATGGAGGCCTTTGAAGTCAAGTGCAGATGGGTGGGTGCACTTTGTTTCTGGTCTTGCCCCCACTCCCCAAAAGAGCAAAACCAGCCTCACTTGAGGCCTCAGGGCTTAAGAACTCTGCCTGGAGCCGCTCCACTGGATAACTTGCTCTAGCATCTCTCCTCAGATCCCATGTTTAGCCTGAATGGTTCCTGGGCCTCAGTGAGCCAAGTGGCTGACAGAACTGCCTCTGAGGTCAAGGTGTCTGAAGGCCAGGTCAGCCACAGGCCGTCAACTGCGGGCAGAGGGGTTCTACACCTTTCTATTTGTCCTATTTCACCTTCCACAGGGATCTTTTTTGGCAGGTTGTAAAATACCTACTATCTCCCCAGGAGAGTCTCTGCTGTGCTGCAGTCCATCTAAACAAATATGTATTTACAACGGGTTCTTTTTTAAAACATGCATTATGTGCCTAATAGACGGAAATGACTCTTTGGGGGAAGCGCGGCATAGATCCTGGCAGTGTTTTGTTGTCTATAACATTCACCTCTTTTATATGGCTATTTATTTTTCTGCTGGTTTGGATGGTAAAAGGGGGTAGGAGGAGGAAAAATCATATACTCACATAGGAACTACAATATATAAAACCAAGAAATTGGGCAGATAGTCCTAATGATCTTTGAGGAGGATGTGGAGTTCTATACTGAAAAAAAAGTCAAAAGGGAAAAAAGACTTTTCATTCTGGCTGTGAATTACTTTATATGTTTAAAGTTTGGGGGGAAGGGGGAAAGGATTTTTGGATCAGAATGCTCTTGGCTATTAAGTGAAGAGAAACCTCATGCAAATGGCTTAAGAAATAGAAGAACCCTATTTTCTCAGTTATCAGTAAGCCTAGGGCCAAGACAACTCCAGAGCTGGTTAAGTTACAGCTTAACCGTGCCAACCAGGATCCAGATGATTTTAACTCCTTCACCTAACTACTTTAACTGCATCAGCTGATGGTTCCACTTGAAGTCTGCCATAATTCTAGGTGTCACATGAAGACCTAATCATGATCAGTAGAAGAAAGAGACCATCCATTCATTTTACACACTTTAAAACTATCACAACCTTCCCTCTTGGCAGGACTCCTTTTACATATCTTTATAGGCCTATGACTAAAGCAATCGCCAGAACCATAACGATTAGCCTGGACCAGAGGTTTTCAAGCCTTTTTTTATGCAGGTGATATCTATCAACAGATATCCTATTAAAAACTGAAACCAAGAAAATTTTAAATCTTAATTCCTTTAGAAAAAAATCTTAACACAAACAGCAAATAGTTTTGACAAATAATCATATTTTCCAAAATGAAAAAAAAATGGTGAGAAGAGTAAATTACTTAAAATTTTTGTGCAATTATGAGATTACCCTGGGGCCCCTCTTACCTTTTGAAACAGGTTGCATTCTGTCTGTGGAATGTGTGTGTGCTGCGTGTGTGCTAAGTTGCTTTAGTCGTGTCACTAAGTCGTTTCCAACTCTTTTGACACTATGGACTGTAGCCTACCAAGCTCCTCTGTCCTTGGGATTCTCCAGGCAAGAATATTGGAGTGGGTTGCCATGCCCTCCTCAAGGGGATCTTCCTGACCCAGGGATGGAACCTGAGTCTCTTAAATCTCCTGCATTGGCAGGTGAGTTCTTTACCACTAGCACCACCTGGCAATGTATATCTCTCTAAATAAATCCGCTTATCTATCACTTTGTCTCTCACTGAATTCTTTCTATGACAAGACATAAAGAACCTGAGCTTCATTAAGCCCTGAGACCAGGTGTGTGATCACAATTAGAAGACACTGGGTTCAAGTTCCAGTCTTGGTTCTGGCTGGGTTCAAGTCCCATAAGAGTATGCAGTTTCATTATTACACAAAATTAGAAATGTATATTCCTTACTATCTCCACCTATCTCATTAGATAATTCTTAAAATACTGGGAAGCTGTCAAACTCATAGTGACAAATACAATTTCCTAAAACATAATTTTTGCTTCAAAGTTTACACTTCATCTTTGGCAACAAATACTGTTAGTTGTTTCCCATTGTTCATTTTTGAGAAAATATCGGTTAAATACCCAAGTCAGAAGAGCCATAGTTGGTCAGATCTTCCACAAAGTGAAAATGATATTCCACGGGAAAAAAAAAAGTACAAAACAGCTAATTTAGCTCACAAATCAAATTGTGTCCCAAGGGTATTTCCTATTTTTGTCCATGTTTAGTACTTTGGTCAGCAACAGGAATGCCTGATGCAAGCTTTCCATTTCTTCAGTCAGAATAATGACATGTACTTAAAAGGTGAGATTTAATTTAAAAGAAAACAATTGTTACAGCCTCATCAAGGAAATTTTCAAATAAAATTAATTCCTTCATTCCTTTCTTGCCTCCATCCTTTCTTCCCTCCTTCCCTCCCTTCCTTCCCTCTTTCCTCCCTTCCTTCCATCTTCCTTTCTTCCTTCCCTCCTTTCCTGTACTGTGAATACTTGGCAGTGAAGTACACAGTGTCTATTAGTACAATGTGTTGCCACTGCCTTAATTCTTGCTAAGGTACCCACCATGTTACTCATCTCTCTTTTTTTTTGTTTGTTTTTTGTTTTTTGACCATCAGAACAAATATCAGCATGGAAAAAAGCAAACAATGTCTTAGTATTCTCATGAAAATAGTTTTGCCCTTAAGGACTCCCTCACAGGGTCTGTGAGACCTCTGGGGTTTTATAGACCACATAGTGAGAACTGTGAATTTACCAACTGGGATTTTTCTCTGAAGCCAGGATAAATTTATTCTGTTAAAAACTCGTAACATGAGTACATGAGGGGCTGGGTGTAGAAACAAACATAGCCCCTGCCAGCAGGATGGAAGTGGGAAATAACTGTTGGTTAGGGAACCAAATATGATTGCCACAATCCTACTAGGTAGAACTCTGTATGCCAAATAAACAGCAAAGAAAGTGTCACCCTTCTAAGACTTTCTCAAGACATCTCAGAACCAGCCCTGGAAGCAAGCGTTCTATCACTTCAAGTACTTCTGGAAGGACTAGAAGGTGAATGGGGATAAGACTAATGAGATCAAGGTTCTAAATTAGACCAGTCAGTTAGCCAGAAACCCCTGGGCAACACCCTGGGAAGAGATAAGAATATTAAGACATAATCCCAGCACAGATTGATCTTAAAATTTATGGAAGAAGATAAGAAACATTCATTCATTCAATCAGTTGAGAAATATTTGTTGAACCTCACTGAACCAGCCCTGGAGACACTGATATGAATAAGACATTACAGTTATCATGGGATTCGTATCCTTGTTAAGAAAACTTTTTTTGCCTGTGTGGTCTGATTATTTGGTCAATATCCAAGTGGACATTTGACAAGGACATGAAGAGAAAGCAAGGCTTCAGCGCTGGGGTGGGACTGTGGCATCCAGTCTATGAGAACTTCCCTGAGGAAATGGGAATGAGCCAAGTGAAAAACTGTGAGACTGGCAACTGGGAAGGAGCTCAAAGGCAGAGCTCCAGAACAATGGACGAGGAGGGAGAGTGGCTGGAAATGAAGCTGGAGGCCTGGGCTGGGACAACATCATGATGACTTTAACTGGTCAGGGTAAAGGTTTCAGCTTTGTCCTAAGGGAAATGGGAAGCCGTTAACAGGTTTAACAGAACAGTGACATGATCAGATATTCATTTTTAAAAGGTTTGCTGACTTCAGTGTGGAAAATGTCCAGAAGGTAGGAAAAGCAGACCTCTGGAGTGGACCTCAGCAAACAGATCCAAACAGTATCTTGCACTGTTGCTACCCAGGTGCAGTTGTGGGTGGAGCCAGTCTCAGCCCTCACAGCTGGGCTCAAAAGACAAGGGACGCTGCAGAGCCCTAAGTACCAAACACAGTCCGACAGGCTCGGGGAAGCAACACCCACTGGGAGGCAATGGTGGAAATAACACCATCAAGCTCTCTTCTTGTGGAAAGTAAACACAAATCAGAGAATGGTCAGAAAGGGTGGCCCCAAAGCCAACAATTAAAGGACATATGTGGTGAATACGAGACTTTGAGATGTTGAGCCAGCATAATAAATTATAACCAACCATGGGCCATGAGTCTGTTTGTGCTCTCAAGGAATGGGTGATTCTATTCTGAAACAGGATCAGAAAGCCAACGGTTAACCTTGCCTCTTGAAAGCAGTGTCTCTCCCTGCAGAGCTGAGTTCCCTGGGAATAGTAAGAATAGAGCTATCCCATTTTGGAATCATTGACTAAAGTCACTTCTACCAGGATTTTGTCCCACTGCCAGCAAATTCCACCCCAGTGATTGAAGCAGTTGGAGATCTGCTAGGAGTACACTCACTTACTTGTCTGCTCAACAGAGATTATGGGGAGATGATTTTTTAGTGATGTAATACTGACAGTAGAGAAAATGTGCTGTGATGATCCAGAATGGGGGCAAATGCCACAAATAAATCATAAAGGATACCTGGGCAGGTCAGAACTGCAGAAGCTGTCAGGCTGCTGGGCTTACGCACAAGGGCATAACTATGTCACTATGATGAGACACCTGCAGTTAACCCTAAACTGGCAGAGGCTCCCATCTACAAAATGCCTCTTGGCCCAGTTAAAGGTTTCACCTGACTCCATCTTTCCATTGGAGACGACCATTAAGGCAAATTACTGATACTGACCTCAGAAATGGAGAAGGCAATGGCACCCCACTCCAGTACTCTTGCCTGGAGAATCCCATGGACGGAGGAGCCTGGTGGGCTGCAGTCCACGGGGTCGCTTAGAGTCGGACACGACTGAGCGACTTCACTTTCACTTTTCACTTTCATGCACTGGAGAAGGAAATGGCAACCCACTCCAGTGTTCTTGCCTGGAGAATCCCAGGGACGGGGGAGCCTGGTGGGCTGCCATCTATGGGGTCACACAGATTCGGACACGACTGAAGTGACTTAGCAGTAGCAGTTAGCAGACCTCAGAAAACAGTAGCCATGCTGGCCTCCTCTACTTCAAGAAATGATTGTTCTAAACACTCATGCAACAACGTGACTGGGCGGGCCCGCCTCTCACTGTGCCTCCATGAGGGTGAAGTGAGCCCTACTATACTACGAGGAAAAGGAACCACAGATATTTTTAAGCAAGTTTTAGGCGCAACTGATGACCCAACTCATGGAAAACCTTAAGAGTACCTCAGGCCACAGTAAGATGGCGAATAAAATCCACCACTCGTAGCTGGAGGCCCTGCAGAGGCCATTCTGTTTTTTACAAATAAACCATTCAGTTTGCTTGTGTTACATCTCCAGTGTGTCTTAGCTCAAAAATAAAACTCCTAATAGAATAAATGCACTAACTATAAATTTTAACACATCCTGCGTTATTAGTAAAACTTTTTAAAATTCATAACTGATTAAGTCATAAACTGTTTTGATGAATAAGACCCCACATACCAAGTGGTGAAATACTATGAGACCTGGTAAAAGAATAAACCTGTTGAATAAATCTGCTCTACTAAACTGTATCTCAATGTTATATATAATGAACCCTCCTTAGACAAAAGCCTGATAAACAATAAACCTGCCCAAAGATTAGATTTGCTGCACTCCAGGGTCGTATTTCTCACCTGTTTTTGGAGCTGCCAGACAACTCAACCTGTTTAACCACTGAAGTCCCTTTTTACACCAAGTTTTGCTGTTCTGTTTCAATCATTTCTATACCTGAAAAATGTAAGGAATTTACTATAGAATATTATTAAATTACTATCAATGGCAGTGTTAATAGGGACAGAATATATCTGCCCTCCACTTTAGACAGTACTTTCTTTCTCAGCCACCCCACCACATGCCTGCTTTTAATTTAAAAATTCTTCTCTATATGCTTGATAAAACTGTGCTTCCTACATTCAGAAAGGGGTGCTGGCCTCCTGTCCTTCTATCTCTGTCGTCTATAGAAAAAGATGATGGGGAAAGAAAAAGCAGGGAGAGAGAGGAAATGAGAATAAGGTTTGAGGTGAGACACTTGGGAAGAAAGGCCCCTGAGGGAAATAACCAAGCAGACTCAGGAACTCTCCCTTCACTCTTAACAAAATATCAGAGGGTAGGAAAGCCCAGGATGGTAAGTCTGACCCATAGTAGGGCATCTTGCTGGCAGCCATAGGCAGACATAACCCAGCAGCATAGAAAGACTAGCCATGGTCCTTACTGAAACTGTTTCCTACAAAATATCAAGACCGATAATGAAGGAAGGGAAATTCAAAACAAGAAAAGAAAAGAAACACTCAAAGAAAATTAAAATTTGAGGATGGTTTTTAAATTGCATTTGTTCTCATCTACTTTGCCAACTCTTACATATTATCTGGAAAAGTATTAATAAGCATTGAAAAAAAAAAAGAAACATTATACCCAAGAGTTGTATTTCATAGTAGTACCCTTGAGAATCTCATTGCTGATTTCAGAAATTTACCATTGTAGAATGATTTCTAGAATTCACCTTCGGATAGTTCCTTCAAAGCTGGTTTTGCTAGCCTCTCTAGAAATAACACTATTGAACTGAAGTTTGTGTGCCTGACACACTAAAGCCAAGCAAATTGAAAAGTCAGAGTTCAGAACAGAGAAAGGTGTACTGCAGGGCCAAGCAGGAAGAACTGGGCAGCTCATGCTCTAAAGTCCTGAACTCCCTGACAGTTTGGGGGGAGCAAATTTTCAGAAAGGTTTACAGGTTACGTGAACTTCATCTGATTGTTGATGGTGAGGTAACAGGGTGGTGTTCCAGGAATCTCAGTCATCAGCCCTCTGGTTCCAGCCGGTGTGGGAACCATATGCTAGTGCTTAATTTGAAGTTACTGCACTCACCAATATATAACAAAGGGTAGAATTGCCAAGTCACATGGTAACTCTGTCTATATTTTTGATGAACTGCCAAACTGTTTTGCAAAGTGCCCTGCACCATTTTACAATCCATCAGTAATATATCATATTTCTATTTCCCTGTGCATGTGTGCTTGCTAAGTCACTACAGTTGTGTCCGACGCTTTGTGACTCTATGGACTGTAGCCCGCCAGGCTCCCTGGTCCGTAGGGATTCTCCAGGCCAGAATACTAGAGTAGGGTGCCATGCCCTCCTCCAGGGGATCTTCCTGACCCAAGGATAAAACCCGAGTTTCTTATGTCTCCTGCATTGGCAGGTGCGTTCTTTACCACGAGCACAAGCCCTTTTATTTCCCTACAGTCTTACAAGTACTCAAAGTTGTCAGGCTCTAATTTTAGCCATTCTAACGGGTGGAAAGTGGTACCACATTTGGGGTTGATTTGCATTTTCTTAATGAGTAAAGATGCTGAGCAGTTTTTCATGAGCTATTTGCCATTTGTATATCTTTTTGGAGAAATGTCTGTTTTGATATTTTGTCCGTTTTCATTGGGTTACTTATCTTTTTATTATAAAGTTTTGAGTACTCATATATTTTGTATATAAAGTCCTTACAAGATATGTGATTTGCAAATAATTTCTCCCATTCTGTGAGATGACTTTTTAGTTTCCTGATAGTATCCTTTGAAGTTTTTTTTAATTTAGATGAACTCTAATTTTTTTATTAGACTTTTTAAAATTTTTGTTGCTTCTGCTTTTGGTGCCATATCTAAGAATCCATTTACTCAAGGCCATAAAAGTTATTCCTATCTTCTTCTGAGAGTTTTAAAATTTTAACTCTTACATTTATGACTACAATCAATTTTGAATTAAATTTTTTGTAAAGAATCCACCTGCCAATGCAGGAGATATGGGTTAAATCCCTTGGTTGGGAAGATCTCCTGGAAAAGGAAATGGCAACCAACTCCAGTATTTTCACCTGGAAAATTTCATGGACAGAGGAGTCAGGAGGGCTACCACCCATGACATCACCAAGAGTCAGATATTACTGAGACTGAGCAACCAAACACAAATACACATGGTGTATTGTGTTGGCACCTTTGTGAAGAATCAATTGAGTATAAATCATAAACATAAGGGTTTCTTTTTCTATTGAAGTAAGTTAATTTATAATATTAGTTTGGCATGTACACCACAATGATTCAGTGTTTTGCAGATTACACTCTGTTATTGTTTTGTTCAGTCACTAAGTTGTGTCCCGAAACTTGCCTGTTCTTCACTGTCTCCCAGAGTTTGCTTAAACTCATGCTCTTTGAGTCAGTGATGCCATCCAACCATCTCATTCTCTGTTGCCCCCTTCTCTTCCTGCCTTCAGTCTTTCCCAGCATCAGGGTCTTTTCCAGTGGGTTGGCTCTTCCCATCAAGTGGCCTAACTATTGGAGCTTTAGCTTCAGCCTCTGTCCTTCCAGTGACTACTGAGGATTGATTTCCTTTAGAATTGATCTCCTTGCTATCCAGGGGGACACTCAAGAGTCTTCTCCAAGTACCGCTGTTTGAAATCATCAGTTCTTCATCATTCAGCCTTGTTTATGATCTAGCTCTCACATCCATACGTGACTACTGGAAAAAACATAGCTTTGACTATATGAATCTTTGTTGGCCAAGTGCTGTCTCTGCTTTTTAATACACTGACTAGGTTTTTCATACCTTTTCTTTCAAGGAGTAAACATCTTTTAATTTTGTGGCTGCAGTCAGCATCCACAGTGATTTTGGAGCCCAAGAAAATAAAATCTATCCCTGGAACACTCCATTATAAGTCATTACAAGATAATGGCTGTAACTTCCTGTGCTATACAATACACTTTTGTTGCTTATGTATGTCTTATACAGCAGTTTGTATCTGTTGATTCAATACCCCTAATTTGTCCCTCTCCGTTTCCCTCTCCATTTGAGCAACCACAACTCATTTTCTGTGTTTGTAAGTCTGCTCCTGTTTTGCACATACATTTATGTGCATTATATTTTTAGATTCCACATATAAATGATATAATTGTATTTGGTTGGTTTCACTCTTTGTTTCACCTATTTGTAATATTCTCTAGGTCCACTCATGTTGCTGCAAATGGCAGTATTTTATTTTGGGTTTTTTTTTTTGGCTGAGTTATATTTCATTGTATACTATTTATATATACCACTTCTGTTGACAGGCACTTAGGTTACTTCCATATCTTAGCTACTGTAAATATTGCTTCTGTGAACACATAGAGTTAGTCACTCAGTCATGTCTAACTCTTGGTGACCTCTGGACTGTAGCCCACCTGACTCCTCTGTCAATGGAATTTTTCAGGCAAGAATACTGGAGTGGGTTGCCATTTCCCTGTCTAGGGGATCTTTCTGACCCTGAGTCTCCTGCATTGCAGGCAGATTCTTTACTGTCTGAGCCACCCTGGAACATTGGGGTGTGTCTATCTTTTCAAATTAGCGTTTATATTTTTCTGGGTATATATCCAGGAGTGGAATTGCTGGGTCATATGGTAGATCTACTTTTAGTTTTTTTAAGGAACCTACATAATGTTTTCCACAGCACCTGCACCAATTTATATTCCCACCAACAGTGTAGGAGATTTACCTTCAAAGATGTGAGGTGATATCTCTTTGTTGTTTTGATTTGCATTTCTCTAATAATTGCTGATGTTGAGCAAGTTTTCATGTGCCTGTTAGTCATCTGTATCTCTTCTTTGGAAAAATGTCTATTCAGAGCATCTGTCCATTTTTTTTTTATTTGGTTGCTTGGTTTTTTAATACTGAGTGATATCACCTATTTGTATAGTTTGGATATTAACTCCTTGTTGGTCACATAATTTGAAATATTTTCTCCCTTTGAGTTAGTAGATGGCTTTTTCATTTTGTTGATGGTTTCATTTGCTGTGCAAAAGCTTTTAAGTTTCCTTAAATTCTATTGTTTGTTTTTTGCATTCATTTCTTTTGCCTTGGGAGACTTCTCAAAAAAATATTTCTACAGTTTATGCCAAAGAGTGTTCTGCCTATGTTCTCTTCTAGGAGTTTAATGGTTTCTGTTCTCATATTTAGGTCTCTAAATCATTTTGGGCTTCTTTTGCAGGCACTGTGAGGGAGGTGGGAGGGGGGTTCATGTTTGGGAATGCATGTAAGAATTAAAGATTTTAAAATTTAAATAATAAAAAACTAAAAAAAAAAAAGAGTGTTCAAATCTTACTGTTTTATGTGTAACTGTCTAGGTTCCCTTGAACCACTTGTTGAAGAAACTGTCCATTATTCACCGTATATTCTTTCCTCCTTTGTTGTAGATTGACCATCGATTGGTGCGCTTCTTTTTGGACTCTCTATTCTGACCTGTGTTTCTGACTTTGTGCCAATATCATGCTGCTTTGATTACTGTCACTTTATAGTATAGTCTGAAGTCTGGGTGGGTTATACCTCCAGCTTTATTCTTTTTTCTCAACAGTTCTTTGGCATTTGGGGGTCTTTTCCAGCTTTATATAAATTTTAGCATTATTTGATTTAGTTCTATAAAAATGTCATGGTATTTTGATAGAGATTGCATTAAATCTGTAGATTGCTATGGTTTATATGGCCATTTTACCAATGTTAATTCTTCAAATCCAAGTGCACAAGTTATCTTACCATTTCTATGTATCATCTTCAATTTCTCTTATTAATGTTTTATAGTTTTCAGAGTATAGTTTTTTTACCTCCTTTGCTAAGTTTAATCCTAGGTATTTTATCCTTTTTGATGCAATTTTAAATGGTATATCTTTACTTTCTCTTCATGGTATTTGTTAGTGTGTAGAAATGCAACAGATATCTCTATATTAATCTTGCTGAATTTATTTATTAATTCTATTATTTGTTGATGGGAGACTTTTAACCTTTTCTATATAAAGTATCATATTATCTGCAAACAGTTTTACCTTTTCCCTTCCAGTTTGGATACAGTTTATTTCTTTTTCTTGTCTGATTGCTATGGCTAGGATATCCTAACTATGTTAAAAAGAAGTGGTGAAAGTGGGCTTGTCTTGCTCCTGAATTTAGCAGGAAGGCTTTCAGTTTTTCATCTTTCAGTATTACGTTAGCTGTTGTATTTGTAAATGGCCTTTATTATGTTGATTTATGTTTCTACCACATTCACTTTGATGAGAGGTTTTATAAGGAATGGATGTTTCATTTTGCCAAATGCTTTTTCAGCATTTATTGAGGTGATCATGTGATTTCTATCCTTTGATTTGTGAATGTTCATTATTGTGACTCTGGACTAAATCCAACTTGATCATGGCTTTCTATTATTGGGTTCAGTTTGCTAATATTTTGTTGAAAATATTTGCATTCATGTTCATCAAAGATAATGGCATATAATTTTCTTTCTCCCCCCCCCCCTCTTTTTGTAGTGTCTTTGTCTGGCTTTGCTATCATTGGCCTTGTAGAATGAATTTTGGAATGTTCCACCCTCAAGTTTTTCCAGAATGGTTTGAGAAGGATCAGTTCAGTTCAGTCACTCAGTTGAGTCCAACTCTTTGTGACCCCATGGACTGCAGCACAGTAGGCCTCCCTGTTTATCACCAACCCCTGGAGTTTACCCAAACTCATGTCCATTGAGTCAGTGATGCCATCCAACCATCTCATCCTCTGTCGTCCCCTTCTCCTCCTGCCCTCAATCTTTCCCAGCATCAGGGTCTTTTCAAATGAGTCAGCTCTTTGCAGCAGGCAGCCAAAGTATTGGAGTTTCAGCTTCAACATCAGTCCTTCCAATGAACACCCAGGACTGATCTCCTTTCAGATGGACTGCTTGGATCTCCTTGCAGTCCAAGGGACTCTCAAGAGTCTTCTCCAACAGCACAGTTCAAAAGCATCAATTCTTCGGCACTCAGCTTTCTTTATAGTCCAACTCTCACATACATACATGACTACTTAAAAAAAACCATGGCCTTGACTAGACAGACCTTTGTTGGCAAAGTAATGTCTCTGCTTTATAATATGCTGTCTAGGTTGGTCATAACTTTCCTTCTAAGGAGTAAGCATCTTTTAATTTCATGGCTGCAATCACCATCTGCAGTGATTTGGGAGCCCAGAAAAATAAAGTCAGCCAAGGTCAAGGTTTATCAATTTTGTATCTTTTTACAAATAAGCCCTTAATCTCACTGGTCTTCTCTATTCTATTTCTATTTAAATCTCTTTAAATCTCTATTTTGTTCATTTCCTCTCTGGTATATATTAGTTCCTTCCCTCTGCTGACCTAAATTTGTTTGTTCTTTTTCTACCTCTTTGAAATGGTAGATTAAGTTGTTAATTTGAGGTTTATGCTTGTTTCCTGAGAAAACCTAAACTGCTATAACCTCTCTCAGAACTGCTTTGTTGCATCCCATAGACTTTGGAAAGTTGTGTCTCCATTTTCATTTGTCTTCAGATATTTTCTGATTTCCTCTTTGATTTTATCATTGACTCATTGTTTTTTCAGTAGAATGCTGTTTGGTTTCCATGTGTGCATTTTTTCCCATTTTATTTTTGTGGTTGCTTGTTAGTTTCACACTGTGGTGGTCAGAAGAAAAATGCTCGGTATAACTTCCAAGCTTTTAAATTTTTTAAGGCTTGTTTTATGACCCAGTAGGTGTTCTATCCTGGAGAACATTCCATGTACACTTGAAAATAATGTGTATTCTGTTGTTTTTGGATGGAAGGTTCTGTAGATATCAATTAAGCCTAACTGGTCGGTTATGTCATTTAGCACCACTGTTGCCTTATTGATTTCCTGTCTGGATGATCTGTCCATTGAAGTCAATGGAGTACAAAGGTCTCCTGCTCTTATTGTATTATTATCAATTTCTCCCTTTATGTCTATTAATATTTACTTTATATATTTAGGTGCTTTTTATTGGACGCATATATATCAATTCAGTTCATTTCAGTTCAGTCGCTCTTTGCATGTCCGACTCTTTGTGACCCCATGGGCTGCAGCACACCAGGCCTCCCTCTACATCACCAACTCCCAGAGTTTACCCAAACTCATGTCCATTGAGTCGGTGATGCCATCCAACCATCTCATCCTCTGTCATATATTAATTAATCTATCCATTATCCTCTTCTTCTATTGATCCCTATATGTCATTGTATAATGCTCTTCTTTGTCTGATGTTACAGTTTTTGTTTTAAAGTCCACTTTGTCTGATACAAATGTTGCTGCCTTGACTATTTTATCATTTCCATTTGCATGAAATCTTGTTCCATCCTCTTACTTTTAGTCTGTGTGTGTCTTTAGTCCTGAGGTCCCTGTCTTGTGCACAACATAGAAAAGAATATTCATTCATTTATCCAATCAGCCACCCTACATCTTTTGATCAGAGCATTTAGTCCATTGGCACTTATAGTAACTATTGGTAGGGATGTCCTTATTGCCATTTTACAACTTGGTTTCCAGTTGTTCTTGTCATTCTTCTCCGTATATTCTCTCTCTCTTTTTTTTTTTTTTTTTTTTGTCCCATTGAGGGCTGATGATTTTTCTTTTGTAGTATGCTTGGTTTCCTTTCTTTCAGGTTTTTGTGTATCTGTTATAAGTTTTTGATTTGTGGTTACCATGGGATTCATATATGATGACTGATAGTTATATCTACTTGATTTAAACTAATAGTCATTTAAGTTCAAATACATTCTAAAAGCTCTACTTTTTTATTATCCTCCCCTAAATTTTGTGTTTTTTGTCATATTTTAAACCCTCATGCTTATCCTTTCTCTATGTATTGAAGTTATAGTTCTTTGTACAGATTTCTTTTGCTTTACATTTACCTACTGATATATTTATGGCCTTCAATCCTCACTCTGCTGTGTTTCCTATTGGAATTTTCCTTTTCCATATAGTCTTTTTTTCTATTTAGAGAAGACCTTTTGGCATTTACTTTAGGATAAATTTATTATTGCTGAATTATTTCAGTTTTTGCTTGTCTGGGAAGTGCTTTATCACTTCTACTGTAAATGATAATCTTGCTATGTGGAGTATCCTAGGTTGCAGGTTTTTCCTTTAAATATATTATGTCACTCCCTTCTGGCTTATAAAGTTTCTGCACCACAATCAGTTGATAGCCTTATAGAGATTACCTGATATATAACTCTTTGATTTCCTCTTGCTACCTTTAGAATTCTCTATCCTTAACTTTGGCCATTTTAATTATGCTATGTCTTGGTGTGTGTGTATATCGAAGGGGCTATCCTGTTTGTGATCCTGTACTTGGTATCTATCCGTTTCCATCTTTAGGCTTGGGAAGTTTTCAAACATAATATTTTCCACTACATTCTTGTACCCTTCTCTCTCTCTTTTTCTGGCACCTTTATAATGTGAATTGTTGCACACTTGATGGTAACCTCGAGGTCCCATATGTTTCACTCTTTTTCTATTTTTACATTTGTCTTTCTGTCTGCTGTTCTGATTGGGTGATTTCCTTTGTTCCGTTTTCCAGATCACTTATGTGTCATTCAGTCTATTATTCATTGCTTATAGAGTGTTTTTCAATCTTACAATAGACTACAGCATGCCAGGCTTTCCTGTCCTTCACCATCTCCTGGAGCTTGCTCAAACTCATGTCCATTAAGCTGGTGATGCCAAACAACCATCTCATCCTCTGTCATTCCCTTCTCCTCCTACATTCTATCTTTCCCAACATCAAGGTCTTTTGTAATGAGTTGGCTCTTCACATCAGGTAGCCAAAATATTGGAACTTCAGCTTCAGTATCAGTCTCTCCAGTGAATATTCAGGGTTGATTTCCTTTAGGATTGACTGGTTTGATCTCCTTGCAGTCCAAGGGACTCTCAAGAGTCTTCTCCAACACCATGAGTTAAAAGCTTTAATTCTTCAGCACTCAGCCTTTTTTATAGTACAACTCTCACCTCCGTACATGACTACCAGAAAAACCATAGCTTTGACTATTTGAAACTTTGTTGACAAAGTGATGTCTCTGCTTTTTATTTTCTTTTTAATGATGTTAGTTCTAGATGGTTTTATAGGTCTTCGTTGAACTGTTCAGCTTCAGCTTCTTTGGTATTAGTGGTTGGAGCATAAACTTGGATTACCATGATACTGAATAGTTTGCCTTGGAAACGAACAGAGATCATCCTGTCATTTCAGAGACTGCACCAAGTACTGCATTTTGAACTCTTTTGTTGACTCTGAGGGCTACTTCATTTCTTCTAAGGGATTCTTGCCCACAGTAGTAGATGTAATGATCATCTGAATTAAATTACCCCACTTCTGTCCACTTTAGTTCACTGATTCCTAAAATATCAATGTTCAAACTTGCCATCTCCTGTTTGACTTGATTCATAGACCTTGATTCATGGACCTAACATTCCAGCTTCCTATGCAATAATTGTTCTTTACAGCATTGGACTTTACTTTTACCACCAGACACATCAGCAACTGAATGCTGTTTTCGCTTTGGCTCAGCCTCTTCATTCCTTTTGGAGTCATTTCTCCATGATTCTCCAGTAGCATATTGGGCACTTATTGACCTGGGGAGTTTATCTTTCAGTGTCATATCTTTTTGCCTTTTCGTACTGTTCATAGGGTTCTCAAGGAAAGAATACTGAAGTGGCTTGCCATTCCCTTCTCCAGTGGACCACATTCTGTCTGAACTCTCCACCATGACCCTCTGTCCTGGGTGGCCCAACACGGCATGGCTCATAATTTCATTGAATTAGACAAGGCTGTGATCCATGTGATCAGTTTGATTAGTTTTCTGTGATTGTGGTTTTCATTCCTTCTGCCCTCTGGCGGATGAGGATAGGAGGCTTGTGGAAGTTTCCTGATGGGAGGGACTGGCTGTGGGGGAAACTGGGTCTTGTTCTGACGGCAGGGCCATGCTCAGTAAATCTTAAATTCAATTTTCTGCAGATGGTGGGGCTGTGTTTCTTTCCATCCTCCCTACAGGCCTAGGCCAAACTATGGTAGGGGTAATGGTAGTAACGGTGGCCTCCTTCAAAAGGACTTATGCCAGCATGCCACAGCTCCCAGTGGTAGTCAGTGCCCCTGATCCCGCAGCAGGCCACTGTGGACCCACATCTCTGCTGGAGACTCCCAGACACTCACAGGCAAGTCTGGCTCAGTCTCTTGTGGGGTCACTGCTCCTTTCTTTTGGGCCCTGGAGCACACAATGTTTTCTTATGCCCTCCAAGAGTCTGCTTTCCCAGTACTGTGGATGTTCTGTAATCCAGCGCTATTGGCCTTCAAAGTCACATTCCCTAGGGTTTCTCAGTCCCTTCGCCAGAGCCCCAAGTTGGGGAGTCTGTTGTGGTCCCTAGAACTTTCACAACAGTGCAAGAACATCTTTGGTATAATCATTCTCCAGTTTGTAGATTGTCTGCCCAGCAGCTCTATAGTGGAACTAATGGCAACCTCCTCCAAGAGGCCTTATGCTACATGCCGCATCTCCCTGGTCTGCTTCAGCCAGAGCCCCTGTCCCCACAGCAGGTCACTGCTGACCCATGCCTCTGCTGGAGACACTCACACACTCAAAGGCAGGTCTGGTTCAGTCTCTTGTGGAGGTCACTGCTCCTTTCCCTGGGTCTTGGTGAGCACAAAATTTTGTTTGATCCCTCTGAGCATCTCTGGTGGGTCTGAGATTTGATTTTAAATGTGATTGCCCTCCTCTTACCATCTTGTTGGGGCTTCTCCTTTGCCCTTGGATGTGGCGTATCTTTTATTGGTAGAATCCAACATCCTCCTGTTGATGGTTGTTCAGCAACTAGTTGTGATTTGGGTGTTCTTGCAGGAAAAGATGAGCTCACACCCTTCTAGTCTGTCATCTTAAAGATCTTAGATATTGAATTATCTATTTTTGAATATGTTGTCTTTATACTTTCTAGTATTTCTTAAAATGATCTATATTTAGATCAACTCTTTTCCCTAATTCAGTTAGCATTTTTATTATCAGTAATTCTTTCTCTGGTAGATGGTTTATATCTATTTCTTTGTTTTTTTTTTCAAGGTTTTTCTCTTGCTCTTTAAATTGAAGGTAGTTTTACTGCCTTTTCATTTTATTTAACTTTCTTTGTCTCTAATAAAATAAAAGTTACCTATTGTGGTATTGAAGGGGTGTTCTTATGTGGGAGTATCCCTATGAGTACTGGGTATGCCCCATGCTTTTGGTGGGAGAGCTGGATTTTCTGTGGACAGCAGTCATATCTTTGCTCAGGGTATGCCGGCAGCCATCACCCTGGTGGGTCGTAGCTGTTGATAAAGCTAGAGCTGTGCAGGATGTGAGATATGACTTCCTTTCTACTCAATGACTGTCATCACCCTATTGAGGGTGGAGGTGGTTCCCAAGTTTCTGGAACTGAAGTCCAGAGGGTTAAACCCCAGCTGGCTTTGTTGCTTGTAAGTGTTGATTTTCCTTCTTCCTGTGCTGGACTGTTTGCCCCAAAGGAGGGGTGTGCTGAAACAAGCAGGGTTTGTATACCTACAGAGATCTGATGCCCTGCCTTTATAGGACTCTGTAGCCCACAGTCACATCTTTACCCCTGTTGTGGTCACCCCAGATCTAGTTTTAAGCTGTAGTGTTGAGTTAGCACATGGCAAGGCTTTCATGGGAATTCAGGTATTTGTCCTGCTATCAGAAATCTGGCCAGCATCTGGGGCACTGCTTGAGTAAATGCCAAAAATGACAACCACCACCCAACCTGGGCTATTGCCTCAAGTCCCCAGATCACCTCCACATTTTTTGATCGAGACGTCTCACAGGTCCTGCCCGCTATAGATCGGTGCCAAGTTATGGCATGTAATGAGTGGGCCAGGGTGTTTACGCAACTCAGACTGGAGCATGGCAAGGTAGCAACCACTAGAGCAAACGTCCTCTCCCTGACTGGGGGCAAGCCATCACCCACACACTTCTCAGGAGTGAAGCCTAGGCTTCTCCAGCCTTTCTGTCTGTCCCAGCATTTCTTCTAAGAGCCAGGTGGGCTTGTCTCCTGTGCACAGGACTCCAAGGCTGGGATGACTAGTCTATGGCTCAGTCTCCTCACTCCCAGGGTGGGTGTCCACCCATGCAATCTCCTTTTCCCTCTTAGTAGCCTCCCAGGGACAGAGGTCCTGACCCAGTGCTTTTCTTCTCTTGCTACCCAATTATGTGTGTATCCTTCTCATAGTCTTGGCTGTATAGGAGTTCTTCTGCCAGTTTCTATTTAGTTTTCCATGAGACTTATATCACATGTAGATGCTTTCTGATGTGTTTGTAGGGGGAGGTAATCTCCACATTGTCTTACTCTTCCATCTTGATCTACCTTGTAAAGGTTTATTTCTTGACTTTCCATTCTATTATACATTTATCTTTAGATACTATAGTATTGTTAAAAGTTTGAAATTGAAACATATGATCCCTTCAATTTTATTCTTTTTCAAGAATGTTTTGGCTATTCTGGGTCCCTTGTATTTCCATATGCATTTTAGCATTAGCTTGCCAATTTCTGCCAGAAGGCTGCTGGGATTTTTATAGGGGCCACAGTGAGTCTATAGATCTATTTGAGAATTACTGCCTAATCCAGCCGTTTTCCTATTCATTCCATTTATTTATACATACTTTAATTCCATTCAATAATCCTTTATAGCTTTAAGTATACAAGTGGCTCAGCAGTTAAGAATCTGCCTGCAATGCAGGAGCCGCAGAAGATGCAGGTTCAGTCTCTGGGTTCAGAAGATCCCTTGGAGAAGGAAACGGCAACCAACTCCAATATTCTCGCCTGGAGAATCCCATGGAGAGGGGAACCTCATCAGCTGGAGAGGGGGTAGGCAACTGATGAAGGCTCCCTCTTCAGTTGCTTCCCAGGTAGCTCCGATGGTAAGGAATCTGCCTGTAATGCGGGAGACCTGGGTTCAATCCCTGGGTTGGGAAGATCCTCTGGAAAAGGGCAAGACAACCTACTCCAGTATTCTTGGTTGCAGAATTCAACCAAGAGGAGGATCCCAGTGCACTATTGTCCATGAAGCCACAAAGAGTTGGACGTGACTGAGCAACTAACCGTTCACATCCATACAAGTCTCTCGATAAATTGCTACATTTATTCCTAACTGTTTTTTACTCTTTTTGTTTCTATTATAAAGTAAATTCCTTTTTTTAGTTGCATTGTTTGGTTGTTCACTGCTAGTGTATAGAAATATAATTGATCTTACATCCTACAGCCTCACTGAATGTGTTTATTAGTTCTAATAGTTTTTTAATAGGTATCTTGATATTTCCCATATACCAGGTATTATCATCTGTGACTTGAAACAGTATTACTTATTCTTTTCAATCTGGATGTCTTTTATTTATTTCCTTACCTGAACTATTAGATTCTCCAGTAAAGCGTTCAATAGATATTGCAAAAGTAAGCATTCTTGTCTTGTTGCTGATCTGAAGGAGAAAGCACATTATAGCATCACCTTGGGTTCACAGACATTTTATTAAGTTGACAGTTCCAGTCTGTTTCAGTTTATTCTCATGAATGGGAGTTGAAATTTTTCAAATGCTTTTTTGTTGTTGTTATTTCCTGAGTCTGTTGACGTAATCCTGTAGTTTTGCTCTTTAGTCCATCAATATGATGTATTACATTGATTGACTTTTAGGTGTTAAACCAATCTTGCATTCTGGGAATAAATTTCTCTTAGTCATAATTTATTATATATATATATAATTATATATATATATAGTTGAATTTGGCTTACTAATATTTTTGAGGAATTTTTTATGTCTGTATTCTTATGGACCTGGACTTTACACTAAGGTGCTTTTTAGTTGCCAACCCAATTTTTTACTTATTATAGGTCTATTCAGGTTTTTTATTTCTTCTTGAGTCAGTTTTCATATATCTTTGCATCTTTCTAGGAATTTTCCATATCATCTAAGCTATGGAATTTGTTGGCTTGGAGTTGATTGAATTATACCTTTATAATCTTGTTTATTTCTGTGAAATCAGTAATGATAGCTCTCTCTCTCTTTTTTTTTCCTGATTTTAATCATTTGAGTCTTCTCTGTTTGTTTGTTTGTTTTGCCTCTCAGTGAGTTTAGTTTTGTCTTGGTGAGATTGTCAATTTTGTATTTTTCTAAGAGCCAAGTTTTGGTATTATTTGTTTTCTCTATTCTTTTTCTATCTACTTATTTCATTTCTTTATGTTCTAATTTTTATGAAGCATAACTTCTGTTTCTTTGCATGTCTCTTTAATTGTTCATGTTGAAAACTGGACTTAGAAATCATCTATGTGGCAACTCTGAATAT
This sequence comes from Ovis canadensis, assembly GCF_042477335.2. NCBI lineage: Eukaryota > Metazoa > Chordata > Mammalia > Artiodactyla > Bovidae > Ovis > Ovis canadensis. The sequence continues at coordinate 54,458,314 of NC_091258.1, read as the reverse complement.
CAGATTCTACCCCTCTCCCAAGGTTTGTTACTTTTGTTGCTTATCATAGTAATTATTTTTGTTTAGTAATTTCCCTGAATTAATCCTGTAAAGTCTGTATTCTTTATTATATGCTGCTACTGAAGTCTCTGCTTGGTTAGCTTTGTGGTCAGGTAGCATCACCAACTCAATGGACATGAATTCAAGCAAACTCCAGGACATAGTGAAGGACAGAGGAGCCTGGCATGCTGCATTCCATGGGATCACAAAGAGTCAGACATGACTTAGCAACTGAACAACAACAATGTGAACAGAGATTTCCTTAAATGACTTCAACCAATATGCCTCCCTCCCTTTGACAAGGCACTTTGTGTATGTTGTGTTGAGGCATTCCTTTAATACTCCAGCAGCTTAAAACTCTGCCTTAGTCTTCACTTCCTGCTTGTGCAGAGACTTGGGGACCACCAAGGTAAGAGACCAGGGCTTTCTCCCATCTTCTCTGGCTATTCCACAGTTCTGGAAACATGCACATCCCTGTACATGCACATGGTCTGCTAGAGCCCCAGGAATAAGCTTTTCAAAGACTCCTATGATTGTCTCATGCCCATATTTTGCTTGTAAGTTTTCTGGCCAGATTCTTGTTTGCCCCAACTAGTATCACTTACTCAGATCACTGTGATGTTTGATAATTTTTGCTGATTGTTTTCAACAGATACCCTGGAAATCGGGGTCTTTCCACTAGTGGAGTTTCAAATGAGATAAAGACAAAGGGGCTTTTCTGGGGATCTGCCAAACAGATAAAACGTTGACAGCTGTCAGGTTGGGGGCTTTCAGTGCAGCTCCACATCCACCCTGCCCCTCTAGTGGTTTCACATTTACTGTAGCTGAGAGTGCCACAGAGCTGGGATGAGGGTGTGGAAACATGACCAGTTAGGCTTCCCTGGCGGCTCAGATGGTAAGTAATTTGCCTACAATGCAGGAGACCCAGGTTCTGTCCCTGGGTTGGGAAGATTCCCTGGATAAGGGAATGGCTACACACTTTAGTATTTTCACCCAGAGAATTCCACAGACAGAGGAGCCAAGTGGGCTATAGTCCATGGGGTTGCAAAGGGTCAGACATGACTGAGCAAATAACACACACTAAAAATGCCTTCATGCTTCTCATTTTTACCAAGACTCAGAGATTTTCTTGAAGAGATGGGCCTCAGCTATTTGGAAGCCTTTGGCTAATTTCCAGACTTCTTTAAAAAATTTTGACAGTTTTTACCAGTGTTCTCATTGTCTTGGACCATAAAGAAGGTTGAGTGTCAAAGAACTGATACTTTCAAACTATTGAGAAGGCTGTTGAGAGTCCCTCGGACAGCAAGGAGATCAAACCAGTCAATCCTAAAGGAAATCAACTCTGAATGTTTACTGGAAGAACTGAAGCCAAAGTCCAATACTTTGACCACCTGATGCAAAGAGCTGACTCACTGGAAAAGACTCTGATGCTGGGAAAGATTGAAGGCATGAGGAGAAGGGGTTGACAGAGGATGAGATGGTTGGATGACATCATCAAGTCAGTGGACATGAGTTTGAGTAAACGTCAGGAGATAGTGAAGGACAAGGAAGTCTGGTATGCTGCAGTCCATGGGGTCACAAAGGGTTGGACATGACTAAGTGACTGAACAATAACACTCCAACATTCTAGAGGTTCTTCCACCATAATTATCCAACTTCTTTTGTCCCTTCTTAGTTTTTCTTACCCCAAGTCAGTCACCAAATGGAACCACAAGTATTTCAGTCAGATCATCTCTGAGTGAAATGATTTGCTACACTCAAGTCACAAGCTCCCCTTTCAGCCTCTAAGACAAAGGTGTCTGGAAATCTTCTTGGAACAGCCTATGTTGACATCAAGTCAACATATTTGACTTAAAATTAAAATAAGGAAAGTGAGGAAAATGAGTTCACTCAGATCTGTCCAACTTTTTGCGACCCCATGGACTGTAGCCTGCCAGTCTCCTCTGTCCATGGGATTTTCCAGGCAAGCATACTGGAGTGGGTTGCCATTTCCTTCTCCATTGGCTCTTCCCAACCCAAGGACTGAACCTGGGTCTCCTGCTTTGCAGGCAGACTCTTTACAGTCTGAGCCACCAGGGAATCTCAAAATTAAAATGGTAGCAATCGTTAAATAGGACTAATTGAAGTCAAGTGGGCCTTAGGAAGCATCACTACAAACAAAGCTAGTGGAGGTGATGGAATCCCAGTTGAGCTGTTTCAAATCCTAAAAGATGATGCTGTGAAAGTGCTGCACTGAATATGCCAGCAAATTTGGAAAACTCAGCAGTGGCCACAGGAATGGAAAAGGTCAGTTTTCATTCCAATCCCAAAGAAAGAAAATGCCAAAAGAATGCTGAAACTACCACACAATTGCACTCATCTCACATGCTAGTAAAGTAATGCTTTAAATTCTCCAAGCCAGGCTTCAGCAATACATGAACCATGAAATTCCAGATGTTCAAGCTGGTTTTAGAAAAGGCAGAGGAACCAGAGATCAAATTGCCAATATCTGCTGGATCATCGAAAAAGCAAGAGAGTTCCAGAAAAATATCTATTTCTGCTTTATTGACTATGCCAAAGCCTTTGACTGTGTGGATCACAATAAACTGTGAAAATTTCTGAAAGAGATGGGAATACTAGACCACCTGATCTGCCTCTTGAGAAATCTGTATGCAGGTCAGGAAGCAACAGTCAGAACTGGACATGGAACAACAGACTGGTTCCAAATAGAAAAAGGAGTATATCAAGGCCATATGTTGTCACCCTGCTTATTTAACTTATATGCAGAGTACATCATGAGAAATGCTGAGCTGGATGAAACACAAACTGGAATCAAGATTACTGGGAGAAATATCAATAACCTCAGATATGCAGATGACACCACCCTTATGGCAGAAAGTGAAGAAGAAGTAAAGAGCCTCTTGATGAAAGTGAAAGAGGAGAGTGAAAAAGTTGGCTTAAAGCTCAACATTCAGAAAACGAAGATCATGGCATCTGGTCCCATCACTTCATGGGAAATAGATGTGGAAACAGTGGAAACAGTGGCTGACTTAATTTTGGGGGCTCCAAAATCACTGCAGATGGTGATTGCAGCCATAAAATTAAAAGACGCTTACTCCTTGGAAGGAAAGTTATGACCAACATAGACAGCATATTAAAAGGCAGAGACATACTTTGTCAACAAAGGTCCATCTAGTCAAGGCTTTGGTTTTTCCTGTGGTCATGTATGGATGTGAGAGTTGGACTATGAAGAAAGCTGAGCATTGAAGAATTGATGCTTTTGAACTGTGGTGTTGGAGAAGACTCTTGAGAGTCCTTTGGACTGCAAGGAGATCCAACCAGTTCATCCTAAAGGAGATCAGTCCTGGGTGTTCATTGGAAGGACTGATGTTGAAGCTGAAACTCCAGTACTTTGGCCACCTGATGCGAAGAGCTGACTCATTTGAAAAGACCCTGATGCTTGGAAAGATTGAGAGCAGGAGGAGAAGTGAACGACAGAGGATGAGATTGTTGGATGGCATCACTGACTCAATGGACATGAGTTTGGGTGGACTCCAGGAGTTGGTGATGGACAGGGAGGCCTGGTGTGCTGCAGTTCATGGGGTCTCAAAGAGTCAGACATGACTGAGTGACTGAAATGAACTGAACTGAATTGATATTTGACCAGAAATATAACTTAGATGAAATTCTAACAGTGAGAAAAATGTTTTCAAAAGATATCAATGATGTGATTATCTAAGAGACATTTTGATCTCTGACATGTAAGAAGGTTGTTAATAGGAAATAAATGTTAAAATGTAACATTAAAATTATCAAGAGCGATTAACAATAATTATATATCTAAGTCTCCAAAGCAATTAAGGAATGACCCGACCCAAAGAGCAGCCCCCATGCTTCTCCCGCACGACTGCCCCTCTCACTAGGAGCTCTTCTGAGGCCAGTTTTGCTGTGCACCTTACGTTTGTTTTTATTTTCTTCCCAAACAGTAACTGGCCTCGGCTCAGATGCCGTGATCTGCTATCTCACAGCCATTTTTCTGAACATAAGCAGCCTGCATTTAAAACTCTCCTGCTCATCTGTCTTCATTTGAAGACCGAGTTAAAAAATAAAATTAATGATTGCTATCAGGGGGAAGACGAGGAGCATCTTTGGTGAAAAGTAGATCTGCCACGTTTGGCCAAGGCTGACATCTTTCACTGGCTGGAAATGGCTGGATATACTTGTAAACATTATTAAAAATAATAACTTAATGTTTCCTTCCTGTGACTCGCTAGCATTAGCAAGGTAGTTCCAATTAGTATTTCCTCTGAGTGAGGTGGGCCTCTGACTCCATTTCATTTAAGAGGGGATTTGTTTTCTAATTTTTACTTCTGCTGTTGTCAATAATAGACCAGAACAGAATGACGGCTGCCTTCCTCCCATCTCTTACATTTTGCAGAGCCCCAGCGAAGGAATATGCATCTTTGATTTTATTTGTTTTAGCTGTGCTTGTTCAGTTAGAGAGAGAACACATTTATGTCTCTGTGATCTGGAAGGTTTGGCGTGGAGTTTCAAAATACAAGTAAATCACATCACAAGACTAAATCATTTTGTAGGATTTTGAGAGTGAAGACAAATAATTCAATGATAAATTAATGTGAATGGCCTGTAATAGATACTTTTTTTTTTTCATTTAGCCTCAAGTTCCCATTGACAGTGTGAAGTGTGGCTAGAAGGAAAGAAGGGAGAGAAGGAGGGAGAGGAGAGAGAAGGGGACAACAGGCACCTCTCTGCCCAGGTGCCTCACTTCTGGGTGGTTCATCCCTGCTGGTTGGATCTTCCTTCCATTCTAACGAGTATCTCTTTAGCAGACTCATCTTGCTTTATTAAAGTCAAAAATATGTTTTTAAATGCTAAATGAGACATGCATTATTGCAAATGCAAAGCTACAAAATGTGTTTGGTAGCCTCAAGGTAATAATTTCTTCCAATTTCAACACAAAGTTGGTGAATATTTCAATTGATTGTGTTGGGCAATCCAGTAGTCATTTAATCATATTAACATATAACTTGCATATTCAACATCATCTCACATGCTAGCTTATCTTATACCCCAGAAAGTCTCACAAGGCATCAAGCATGCACATGTACGCGCGCGCGCGCACACACACACACACACACACACACACACACTCATTTCCTGGGGTAGGCTTTTAACCAAAGTTCTATTTAATGTCTAGGCTGTGCAAATGACTGTCTCTGTGAACTGACGTAACGGAACTTTTTAATAGCATAACAGAGCAAATCATTATGCAGAAGATAGGAGGCATTATTTACAACATTAATTAAGTCCAGGGGAAAAAAAGAACCATATAAATCCACTTCACTTTATTTTAAGTGCTTTTGCCTGGGAACCCATGTCCTGTTCTACTTATTTTGAAATTCAAGTAGAGTGTAGGAGGCTGAACTTTTTTAACTTTTCCATGTGGTGTGATGCTTTGCGTCTCTCTGGTTTTTGTAATGTGGTGACATGCCCCAGGTGCCAGGAGTTACCAAGGATCATAGCAAGCAGAGAGTTGAAACCCACCTGAGAAGAAGAAGGCTTCCTGTGTGTGTGGTGGGAAGTCAAGTCCACGAATCCCAGGCTCTGAGAGGGAGGGGTCCCTGTGGGAAGGAGTGTGCTCTCTGCTTTGGAGAGTCTCCATCACACCACTTCCTTTGACCCTGCCATCCACCCAATCTTCCCACCTACTTTGGGCTCAAGTTGAGCAGTGGCTGACTTCTCGACTGGTGAATGCTGAAGTCTCTCAAAATCATGTACACAGGATGGCAGAGGATTCTGAAGGATGAAAGGAAAAGCTCTATTTTATTCAGTTTCTGACACCATTCATACATTAGATACTAGATAAGGAGTTCAGTTTGTGCTTTATTGGTTGACATGAGCCATGTAGCACAGACGCCCTGTTGTGCTCCATCAGAGCAATGCTGGAGTAAGCTGCAGGAGCAGAGGAAGCTGGGGGCTGACCAGGCTCCTTATAGAGGAGAGAGAGGCAATTTGACGTAAGCAAGAGCAGGCAAGACAAAGAGAAGAAACCAACTGTGTTTTATTTGGAATAAAAACGCAATTTAGCATGACCCTAGGCTTAGCTCATTCCGGCCAAGTAATATTTTCCTGACAAAACAGTGGCTAGAAGGTTTGTCAAGTTCTGAGCAATGAGTTTTGTAGGCAAGATGATAATGGGGTTTGAATTTGAGGTTCACGGCTGACTCCAGCAAAGTTCCCAGGAAACCAGATTCACCTGAACTCCAAAAGTTCACAAAACAACGTAAGTGAAAAAAGCTTTTCTTCCTGGTCTTTGTGAGGGGCCAACAGCATATGGGAGAGACAAAAATTGAGACAACCATATTCTTGAGCAGCCCCAAATATGCCAAATTTGCCCATAACTTATAACTGATTACCCAGTTAATTCTTATGTTAAGGAATTAAACTGGAACACTGAGGAGTAGAGCTTAGTAGACTAAATTGGGATCTTTATATTCCTCTGGAATTAATATATTAGCATGGCTTAAACACACACAATTATCTAATTCAGATCAGGTCCAAATTCTGATCCAAATTTGAACATCCGGGAATCCCCACTAGACCTTCTTGCTCAACTGGTATAGGGACAAGAAGGCCATTTGATCCATGCAGGCTGGCTGACGGGCCAGGATTATTTCATGGTCAGAAGGAGGATTTTGGAAGCTCTAAGGGCTCAAAGTCACAACAGACAGAAGGCGACAGACAGAGAGACAAGCCTGCATAAGAACGAGTCCTGCTGTGCCTGGTGATTTGTTGGGTATCTCAGTGTTTGTTCTGTGACAAGTTGGACTTTGGTACAAGGTCAGCTCCTGAATCTTGATTATGTTTTTTTCCCCCTTGAGCCAAGAGACATTGATCTGTACATCTAGTTTACCTTGTTTTCTTAGCCATTTGTGACACAGTACAACAGTTCCCATCGAAAAAAGTGTCATGTAAATAAATTACAACTTACGACGTATACATTAAATAATTTTATAAATGAACTTTAAAAATGAAGGAGTAAAAAATGCCAGGCCTGGCTTGTAGAGCAATAGTGATTATTCTAATCATGTTGTCATGTGTAATGAAGCACAGGCCCATCATTAATCAAAAGAACCAATCAGATAACTAATTTAGGCAATATTCTTTACCGCAGGACACGTCGGTCAGTAAAAATGCATTAAAATAGCAAAAGATCAATAGCAGACACCGGGGACTGTGTTTACAAACCGGTCTTAAACTTTAGGGTATTAAATTCTCAGTCATACTGGGTATCTGTTTGGTAAAGATAAAGGAAAACTTCAGAGAAATGAAAGTTTTTTTAAGTTAATAGTCCAGTTGTAATGTATACTGTAATAAATGTACAGAATGTTACATTATTTTGTGATGAATGGCAAAAGTGTCCCCAGCTCCCTGCAGAAGCATTATTGAAGTTCGAAAAAAAAGGACCATGGAATGAGCAGGGATTGACGAATTGGTCCAAAGATGGCAGTGGGAGGCAGGCAGGTCCTGGGTGTTTAAAGACGATTTATGTTCTGAGCAGTGAGGGGTGAGCGCAGTGGTCAGGCCCAGCAAGTGGCAGGTGGTGACCGTTATCTCTCTGGAAAGTGGCCTCACTTCCCTGCAGCATGTCCCTTTGCCAGAAGCCTCAGTTTGTTCACTTTCTGTAGTGAAAAGTTTCACTCATACTCTAACCACACAGAGTACATCTTAAAAAGTTCAAAGCAGCCACCTCCTTTTTCTTTCCTAACAAGTAAATGTATTTTTGAAATAAATCCTGATGCTGCTTCTACAAACCTAGTACAGCTACTGAAGAAGTGCGCTTCTTCAACAGAAGGCAAAAGTGGTGGTCACACAGTGGACCAGAGGCTGCAGGAATAGCCATTCCTCGGCTGGTACAGCTCAGAATAAGTGTCACAGCATTAGGCAAAAGGCCACCAGAGAGAGCCAGGTGGCTCCTCTGGCCCTGAAGTCTGATATCTCCATGCCTTTACTTTGTGAGTCACAGGATGGTGGGGCTTGGGGTAGGGACAGTCGCTGAAATGTTTCTCTCCCGTGGTGATCACTGCCCTGAGTACTAGAGGACCCCACACTCTTCAAGAACTTGTCACACATTTTCCTACTAGGAAACAACTCTGCCAGGAAGATACACTTGGTTCCTTGATTCATTCAAACCTTCTCTCTAGAGTGCCTGTCATGTGCCACTGTGCAGACGTTGTCTGCCAACTGGCTGGCAACCCAGAAATAGACACTGAGAAGTTTTGATTTGACTAATGCCACACATAAAGTGGCATCTCCCAACAGGAGGAAAGAAGAAGAAAGAATAAAATAAAGGAAGGGGAGAGAAGGAAAAGAAGGAAGAAAGAAAAGAATGAAAGAAAGATGATTTCTCCCCCGACCCCACCTCCTTCCATAGCTATGGCTCTTATTTTCCTGCTCATTTTCACAGCAAACTCTCTAGAAAGACAAAAGGATGGCTACATTTGCTGAGTACTTCTTCCTCTCCTACTCAACCCTTCAACCTATTCTTCCTTGTCTTTCATGCTTACTGTTCCAGGGAGATAGCTCTGACAAATCACCTGTGAATTCCATGTTTCCAAAGCCAACGGATATTTTTAGATCTTAAACTTGAACCTCTCAGCAGTGTTCTCTTTCCCCAATACTCTTGCTCCTTGGCACATTCTTCTTTGTCCTCCTCTTCAGTATACTCTATCTCAGGATACTTTGGTGGTCCTTCATAACCTCATGACCTCTACGCAACCTCTATATGCACATGCTGGCATGCAATAGATCACAATTATAAACAACCTAAATACCCATTGATAGGGAAAATATTAAGCAAACAATGGCTCAATAATTCCATGGAAACTAAGAGCTGTTAAACAACAACAACGACAACAAATTAAATATACACATATATGGCAAAGAAAGTGTGAAAGTGTTAGTCACTCAGTCGTGTCCGACTCTTTGTGACCACATGGACTGTAGCCTGTCAGGCTCCTCTGTCCATGGGATTCTCCAGGCAAGAATACTGGAGTGAGTTGTTACTTCCTTCTCCAGGGGATCTTCCTGACCCAGGGATCAAACCCAGGTCTCCCATATCACAGGCAGATTCTTTACTGTCTTCTTTACTGTCTGAGCCACCAGGGAAGCCCTATACACATATATACCTGTGAAGATCTCTGAGACATATGCTAAGTGAAAATAAAAGACAACCCTGCAGGGAATGATGCTGTTTAAGTATGATATATTTCTGTGTGCACATATAAACGTATGTGATGCATTTTAAAAGGTCTCAAAGATGAGTGTACACATGCTGGGTATGAGAAATAAATTGGAGGAAGCAACAGAGATTCAGGGTGGTCAGAAGGAGCATACATTTTATCTCTACTGATTAACATTTTGAAAATGAATCATGTCTCCTGTAATTAAAGACTAAAGAATCATTTCAAATAACTATTATGCACATTTAAACTTACTCCTTAGCCCTCCAGCCTCTTGTCACTCTCTCCAGAGGTGCTTCCAAACAGTTCAAGGACTGAAATTTCATCTATTTGAAAGTGTCTCCAGACCCAGAGATCCAATCTTTCTCCTGAGCTCCAGATGTGCTTCTGTGAATTCCTGTTTGGACTCTCTACCAAAAGTATCATTGTAAACTTCACAAATTTTCTTTGGCCAACTGGAACACTACTTTCCCCCCCTAAACCCACACTTGCCCAGTTTCCCAATCTCAGTAAATGACTTTATCATTGACTTTGTTGGTCGTGTTGAAAGTACAAGCCGCACTTGATTTAGATAGAATCTATTCTATATACTCCTTATGTCTCTAACGTCAGCCTTGAGTCATCCTTCCCTTTCTCTCTGAAATCCCATCGTGCTGAATGGAGCCACCACAATCTGTTATCCACACTACTGCCACAGCTTCTTGGTTGACTTCTCTGCTTCTTCCCTTTCTTCTGTCCGTTCGGTTATCCACCCAGCCATCAGAACGACCTTTTCCAGCATAGGTGGGATCAGTCCCTCCCAGCCCAGGTCCCTGCTCCTCACAGTGCCCTGCTTGTCCTTCTAGAGATGGGCAGGATAGGGCTGTGCTGGGGACCTGAGTACTCTTCGGAAGAGCCCAGCTGGTGAGCAAAGGGAAGGGAGAGGAAAAATATAGATGCAGCCTCAGCGTCTTCCGTGAAAGCATGGGATGGGCGCTTCCTCAACAGCTGTCTGCACTGCTCTCAGCATAGCCCCTGGCATCAGACCATGCGCTTCCAACTCTCAGCCCCACACGGCCAGAGTTGCCCATCTTCCTAGTCAAACCCTCAGGATGCTCCATTTTCATTCCAAGACTGCAGTGGCACTGGGGGAAAGTACTGTAGAATTTTGAAAGTATTATTTTTTTGCAAAAAATAATTCCTTACTCTGGAATGAGATTCAAAACTAAATAGCAAGAAGCCAAACTTGAGTTACTTTTCCAGAATGCAATAGCTAGGTAATTGACTTGGTTTTAAGAGTCACAATTTTAGCACAATTTTCTTGGAGAAGAATTGATAAGACAAACCTTGAAAAGAAATTAAGGTAAGGTTTTGTGAAAATAATATGACAATTATATCAAGCTAACTATAAATGAGAAATGAATGTATTTCATCACAGGATTTTTGTAAATGTTCTTGTAAGAAGAATGTATTAAGCTTTATGTAGGTGAGAAGTTAGTGACTGGAAATTTAAAATTCTAACAGAAAGATGTGCATGGATACTACTGAGTCACTGTATTTCTTATTTAAGTTTCAGTCCGTAATAATATTGGGCTATATGTGTTGTATGAGCTCCAAATGAAAAGAAAAAAATATCAGGGAGAAAAGCATTCTTTAACACTCTGAAATTAACATTCTGGGATATCCAAATACTGTGATTTCTGACAGGCTAGCCAGATCTCATGTATCCTTCAACCAACAACATTTAAGCCATATGAAGTATGTGACAGTATGAACCAGAGGCCAACCAAAAGCCCACAGTCAGAATCTCTTAGGAAGCCAGAAGTCATTTATTAATAAAGCTATTGACATGTTTTAATATTTATAGTTATTTACCTTGCAAAAGAACTGAATCAGGGAGTACAGAGATCAAGTCACTGCTCAGGGGAGCGAGTATTTACCTAGGCTAATAGCTTCTCTTTGGAGAACGGGCAAAGAAGAGCAGGGGCTGAGGGGGGCCTGGAAGCTCTTTTCAAGGACTTGGTGGAAACTCTGAGAGCCGATGTGGGCACAGCACTTCTAGCAACGATGCCATCATGCC